>NW_023270305.1:17849987-18075744 GCF_011800145.1 Mirounga leonina
AAATAAATAAATAAATAAATAAATAAATAAATAAATAAATAAATAAAATCTTTTGAAAAATAAATAAAGATTTACATAGACACAAATACCTTTGTGTTATACGAGAAAGGAATAGAGTAGTAGAAAAGAAAAACAACAAAGGAATCATCAGGTAGGTTTGGGAGGTTTACCCAGGGGAAGCCTCTCTGAGACAGTGGTGTTTTTTGCCAAGAACTGAAGCTGTACAGGAGTAGACAGTCAAAATGAGAGGGAACAGCATGTGATGCTGAGGGAACAGTAAATGAAGGTGCCCTGGAGTGGGGAGGAACCTGTAACTGCAAGAAAACCAGCGTGGCTCCAGCATGGTGAGTAGATGTCCCCTCTGCCTGGAAGTCTTTCCTGATCCTGAATTATGAGCCCTCCTTTGTCTTGCATAACCCCTTGCACTTACCCTTCCTCAGAGCTCCACGGTGATCCTAACAAACCTGAGTATTTGGCTCTTTAACTAGAATGTGAATCAAGGAGAACTAGACCGGGTCTGTTCATCTCTCTTCCCACAGTTCTGGACATGGAGTAGGTGCTCAATAAACACTCATGGAATAAAGGTATGAATGAGTAATGTACAAATCACTTCCTCTGTAAAACTCCCTGTGCCAGGCCACAGTTACTGACATTGTAACTACTGCGCAGAAAACTGTTACTGCTTTATTTTTCCATAGCTGATCTGATTTTCTCACAAGCCTCCCCTTCTCTTCTCAATTGCCCTCCACCTGCCAGATAGTGAGGGGAAAATCCTGTATTTGGTTGATCTGGCTGGATTTTTAGTTGTATGTGTAGCAGCCTCTTTGCAGAACTTACACTCTTTAGCACACTGAATCTTTGAGATTTCTGATCTGTTCCCACCAAGAGGGCATCCAGGGAAACAAAGAGTGCTTTTCTGCATGTGGTCCTGGAAGTCTTCTATGCCTCTGGTCAATAGAAACTCAATGTTTCCCTGTTGGAATGGAAGCTGTTTGAAGATGAGAACTATACTCTACCAGACACTCTGGGCAGTAATGAAAGTATGGAATGAATTTCCTATGACATCACTACCATTATTAATTATAACTAAGGGGGACAGATCACATCCCAAGAGTCAGCACTCTGTGGCTAACTAGGAAAACAAGCCCAAATGGCTAGTGATACACTTTTTCTCGGTCTCATTTTCCTTATCTGTGAAATACTGAATATAAAAATATATATATATGGGTAACATTCTTTGGGTTCAATTTACAAAACCAAGGTAAAAAAGATATTTGGGGAGGGAAGTCAAGAGATCCAGAAAAGAAAGCGAGATAATTGTCCCCGCTCTTCCGCCACCCCTCTACTCTGATTTGTCCTCCCAACATTCTCTGTCGTTTCACTGAACGTCAAGATCCCAGAGAGTCATGTTCTAGGATCTCTCCCTGGGATTCTAGAACTTCCGCTGTCCTCTGCTCCTGCCTTCTTTTCCAACCTTCTCCTTTCCTGGCTTTGTAACCTCAGGCAACCTGCTTTAACTTCTCCCTGCTTCAGCATCCCTATCTGGAGCTACCCCTCCCTGCCTCACCACTGTTAGAAACTAAGTGAATCCAACAAGACTCGGGCCAGAGAGCAGTCGTTCAGTACACATCCGTTCCTTCCAGGCTAGAAGGTCCCCCTAGACAGTCCCCCTATGTTACATCAGCTCCTTCCTCCAGCCTCAGCTTGAGGCCTGGGATGCTTCCCACCTGAGGCCCCTCCAGGAACTCTTCCTGTCTTCTAAAGCCCAGGGCGAGTTCCCCTCCAGGAAGCCAGCTCAAGATCTCTTCTTTGCTGATACTGCATCAATCCTAGGTAGAATCCTACATCTCAGGGCTTCATTCTCTTCCATTTGTTCCATGTGACTTCCTTCTTCAACTAGCTATAAAACCCCTGAGGACCGTGTCCTAGACATATTAGCACAAAGAAGCCAAAAGGGGGCCTCATTTCCACTCACTGGTTGAACGTATCTGGATTCTCCTTGGCCCCAGGACCACAGGCTCGCAAAGGCGGAGCCTGTCAGCCAGGCCAGACCCACAGGCTCCGGGAGTAGTTGGACCCTTCTCTCAAATGGAGAAGGTGGTAAGAAAGCCGATTTACCCATAAGTAAATAACTGTTGTAATTATGGAACATTATTCTCAACAGACCAGCGGCTGGAAACCAATTTGCATAACAGACGTGGTTATTCATGGAAATGTTTGTAATTTATCTACCAAAGCAGATGAAGACCCTAAAATTAATGTGTGTATACCAGCTTCAGTAAGCCAAACACTCATTTCCTCACCCTCTCCTCGATAAGGCAAACAAGTTGCCAAAGGGTCAGATTCAGCGTCTTCAGGTGTCCTTGGCATTGGGGAGCTCTGGACCAAGCGCAGGTCTGAGAGAGCGGCACAGGAGTGGACGGGGGGGGGGGGGGGGGCGGTGAGGAAATGCACAAACCAGCGTTTTCCAGTATGCCGGGAGGTGAGAGTTGCCAGGGCCCATCTGGCAGGGGTCTGGTATGTCCTGGAAACCTTTGACCGGAGCCTCTCTTGGAGGAGGATGGAACACATGAAAGCTAACAGAGAGAAGGGGGTAGGTCCTGAAACACAGGTCTCTGCACACATCAGAACCATTTTAGTGATTTTTCATGAAAATGGAGCTTTTGTGAAAAAGCTGGATTTTCACATCTTCGCCCAGAATTTCAGATGTAAGTGGTGAATGAAGGTGCCTCCCTGCATGCCCAGGGAAGCAGCCCCCCTAAGATGCAACAACACAGAGTCATCTGTAAACTTGAAGAACGTGACATGCCATGAAAGTGCCATGTGAAGGAGCGCCTGGGGGGCTCAGTCGGTTAAGCATCTGCCTTCAGCTCAGGTCATGATCCCGGGGTCCTGGGATCGAGCCCCACATTGGGCTCCCTGCTCAGCAGAGAATCTGCTCCTCCTTTTGTCTGCTGCTCCCCCTGCTTGTGCATACTCTCTCTCTCTGACAAATAAATAAATAAAAATCTTAAAAGAAAAGAGAAGAAAGTGCCGTGTGCTACAATGAAGGACCCTGGAAGGTGTGTTTCGAACCTCCCCACGGGGTTCTGATTTAAGGCCCCACCGGTCGGCATGCTAGGGGGTGTCCAGGCACCCCACTTCGTGTAAAGCCCCCATGCCCCTGGGGTTCATGGTTTGAAACCAAGGAAGCCACAAAAAGCCTCAGTTTTGAAACAAGCAGGCTGCTTTCCAGACCCCTTTCCTTACGGGGCCATCATAGTGAGAGCTCGTACAACCAGCGAGGAGACCAAGCCACAGGGAACAAATGGGCAATCCTCAAATGAAACCTCAGAAATCTGGGGCTCTAAGGAGGGATTCACACTTAAAGATACAGACCTGGGGTTTAAGGTACTTGTTTCTCCTAAAGATTAGCTTTTTTTTTTTTTTTTAAAGATTTTATTTATTTATTTGACAGAGAGAGACACAGCGAGAGAGGGAACACAAGCAGGGGGAGTGGGAGAGGGAGAAGCAGGCTTCCTGCTGAGCAGGGAGCCCCATGTGGGACTCAATCCCAGGACTCCGGGATCATGACCTGAGCCGAAGGCAGTCGCTTAACTGACTGAGCCACCCAGGCGCCCCTAAAGATTAGCTTTTAAATGCCTATTAATGACAACTGTTTGCTTACCTTTATTTTTTTAATTCTTTGTAAGGGAGAAATAGCTTTCAGTTTCAAAATCCCAAACTTAAAGTCAAAGGTTGGCTCTGCTTAAGGCCCCTGCACACTTTCTATTACTTTTGTCTTAAAGGGTATTTGTATAAGCTCCCATGGGCTCCTAGCAATGTTCAAGGCTGCAGTCATTAGTGAAAAAAACCCACCCATGTGGTGCTTCACCTAAAGGCAGCTCACAGGGCACGTCACAGAGTCTGAGGGCCTAAGGGGAACCCACGCTCCTGAGGGGGATGCCCTGCCTACAGGGGCCTGGGAGGGCACCCACGGGTGCCGGAGGGCACACCCTGCACACTCAGCGATGCAGACCAACACAAAATCACCTGGAAAGTTGGACGGCGTGGATGGCCACGGAAGCTCCGTGAGCTCACCTCACATGAGGATGGCGGTGTCACACATGCGCAAGGAGACAGATGACAGTAAGTGACAGCTGATGGCGCGCAGTCAGGGAGCAGAGCTCACCGCCGGGGTGGGGGCCGTCTGGGGGGACAGGGGAGTATGCGGCTGGCAGCACAAATATTTAATCACTAGCAAGAATTCTGCTGCAGCGGCTCCGGCTGGTCTCACTGTTTAGCCGTGTCATGATTTGTTTGCTTTTCCAGGTGCCCAGAGGTGGCCCTTCTTGGAGGGCGGGCGTCCCTACCTGGTCACTCCAAAGAAACATCCTCTGTTGACAGTGGACAGATTGAATTCCCAGGACACGTTACAAGTATGTGAGCATGACGGGTGGGGACCTGTGTTCCCAGAGACCGGTCACTTCTGGGTGCCCTGACCTGGGGGTTTCCGACCCGCTGTTGAGCTGGGAAGGTCCCACAGGCCATGGGAGACCCAGCTAGAGACTAGCCCACTTCTCCTCTCCAGCCTCCCACTGCCTCTCATTAAGGGGACTCCCGACATGCTGTATCTGTCTAAAAAAGCATCTGATTGTTTTTAGTGTATGATGTAGAACATTGAAAGGCATACCCAAGAAATGATGAGAAATCCTGGCAACTGGCTACATGGAGACTGTCTTCACCCAGGTGGAATGAGGACACAGCCGTGGGGTGGAGGGAAGACATCCCAGCTGTGGAATGGGAAGGCTGTAAGTATCTGAGAATCCTGTCCTAAGGCTGGGTTTCTCCCCTCTCTTAGGAAAGTCAAGACTTGGGAATAACTGACCACTCTCAGCTCAGCTCAGCCCTCTCCCTCCTGGGGGAGAGCAGTTGCAGACTGCCTGTGTGTCCTGCCCTGTCTCTCTGATGCAGTGCTCCCCGCACCCTCCCCACCCTGCATGCACACATGGCTGGTACCGCATGGCTGAGTGCACTTGCTATTAGCAAGCCCACCTGGTTCCCAGACCTGATGCTACATCCCCCAACCTGGCCTCTCCCAGTAATAAAAATGACACTTAGACTTGGGTTTTTTTTTTATCTCTTAACTTATTGAGAATCTCAACAAGGAAGAGGTATGCTATTTATTGGGGGCTCTCAACAGCTTTTGTGGAAAGAGCATAGGGTTTGAAGCCAGGAGCCCAATGTCTGAATCCTGACTCTACTTCCTGGTTGTAACTTGGGCAAGTTGTTGAACCCCGCAGATCTCCAAGGGTGGTTTGTGGACCCTTCCAGGGCCCAGGGGAGTCAAACTATTTGAGCAAGAGTGCTAAGCGGTTCTTGCCCTTGCGCATTGTGTTGGCATGTGCATCAGCGGTGCAGAAGCGGTGTGGGTAAACAGCAGGTGCCCTGGGGCCAATCTGTCCAGTTGTCACCAAACCGCATACTCTCATCATGTTCTTCCCCAGCCCACACTCGCAGTAAAAAAGGGGACAAAATATGCCAATTTCATTTAAGCATGTCTTTGATGAAGCAATAAAAATGACTAATGTGATTAAGTCTCAACCCTTGAACTCATGCCTTTTCAATATTTTGTGTGAGGGAAGTCCACTTAAAGGGAGCTGAGCAGCAGAGTGCCCCTGGTGAGACACCTTGCCTGAGCAGCTTTCCCTGGCACACAGGAGGGCAGATTCCAGCAAGTCCCCGGGTTCTGATTTCCATGGGTTCTGCCATATGGCACCACAGGGACTTCTCTAGCATTCATGAGCCACGGATATGCCCTCTTCATCAAAGTCTGCATCAGCTCTGAGAGGGGGAGGGGGGCTCTCCCTTGGCCACCCTATCCCAGCCCTGGGGGAGGGTAGCACGTGACTTTATTCCTGCTGACGTTGCACTGTTTAGCACTCTCATTATGCTTTCTCACCCAGTCTCTCCTTACTCCAATCCCCTGTTACAAAGTCTTTATAGGAAAGCTTTCCTGTTTACCATACTGTGCATTTCTCTCTCCTGATTGGGCCCATATGGCTCCTTTGATAAGATGGTTTCCTCCAAAAGCCCATCCCCTGGAAAGGAAGTCTTGCGTTCAATAGCCACCCAGTGTTCAGTAAGATTCCATGGTAGTAAAAAGTGATTTTAAAAGCTCCTGTCCAGAAAGCCTGGTCTTACTGGAATGAGTCTAGGTGGAAAATGCCTTGTCTTATTCACTGAATGCCCTGTTTGCTTCTTGGGCTATGTCTATTACACATCTCACAGGATGGATGGAACACAGGGGCACCTGGGTGGCTCAGTCAGTTGAGCATCCGGCTCTTGGTTTCAGCTCATCATGATCTCAAGGTTGTGAGAGTGAGCCCCGAGTCGGGCTGCACACTCAGCAGGGAGTCTGCTTAAGATTCTCTCTCTCTCCTCTCCCTACGCCCTTACCCCCACTCACATGCATGCTCTCTTTCTCTCTCTCTCTCTCTAAAATAAATAAGTAAATCTTAAAGGTAGATTAGACAGAAATACCTTTCTGGTTGAGTGGGGAAAACCAAAGCTGAGAAGCATCTGTGAAGTCACGTGTTAGCCTCTTCTTCCTCCCCTTTCTTCCCTACCTCCCCCAGGACCCTCCTGACAGAGTATGGCCTGGGCAGGACAGCAGGGCTTGGGGAGGCCCCCTTATACACCCTGCCCCAGAGCTGCCCTGTCCCCATCACACTTTCAACCTAGCCTTTGTCTGGGTCTCTGAGACATGAGGTGGGATGGGGCAGCCTCCTCGCCCCACCTCCCTTCCCAAGAGTGGCTCATTCCTCAGCTATGAGGGTGGAGGATGGCAGCAGACCTGACTGGAAAGGCACCTGTCCGGACCTTTGGGGTTCTAAGAACTAGGGGAGAGGGTCCAGAAAGAGATAAGTCATGAGAACCTCCTACTTCCTGTAGGCCTTGGGTAGGCCACTTATGTTCTCTGAACTGCTTCCCATTTCTACCTCTGCCAATCTGTCCTCTGCTAAGCTACTAGAACAGTTTCTCTAGAACATGCTATATCCTGCTACAGCCGCTTGTCATGACAGCCAGTGTCCCTCTCCTGAGGAGTCTGCTTTCTCTTGCTTGGTCCTGTCCCATGCTCTTCCTCCTCCCTAGATCATCCTTCTCTCCTTGCATACGTCTCTGAGCATTCATGCTGAGTACATGTCCTCTAGGAATGCTCCCAACACTCCCAGGTTAGTCTGTTCCCCAGTGTGTTCCTTATAACCTGCTCTGGGCTGACTTTCTTGCATTCTCCTCCAACTACACTGCAACCTCCTTAAGAACAGGAGCTGAGTTTTCATTTCTGTGCACTAGGATCTAACCTTTATCTCCTTCTAACGTGTCTCTCAAGCCGTCTGCTTCTACACTTAATATGAGCTATCCTCATCCATTGGTTTCTCTTATTTTCTAGAGCTGAGTCAAATATTCTCAAATAATCCAGGCAATGCACATGATGCCAGGTCTGATCCTAGAGCTCTAACCCGCAGCTGTGTGCAAAACCTCCACCGTATGGTGTGCAAAGCTCTCTCACACTCAAAATCTTATTTACTCTTTGCCACCACCGTACTGTGAGGCAGGAGTTCCCACCAAATCGGAAGGCAAGCACACGAACACCGGGAAAGTTAAACGACGTTCCTGAGGCCACACAATCTCAGAGCCCGTTGGTGGCAGAGGGGATGTACGCTCAAGCCATCTGGCTTCTGGTCATATGTGTTTCCGACATCGCCAGTACCTCCTCCCAGGATCATTTCCACCCCCTGGGAGAGCCCACCTTTCCCAGCACAACTCACAGAATTCTGACCCCTCCTCCCAGCTCCCAAGCCTCACAGCCCAGCCCCACCTGACCTGCAGCTGCCGTCACCTCCTGCAAGCCTGGATGTGGGACAAACACACCCACACTCACAGGGCAAGGATATGGAGCCACAAGCAGGCCTGAGCCAACGGTCTCCCAGGACCGCTTCCAGGCAATGCCTGCAAACCCAGCTGCTTGTTACAGACTCCTAGAGTCCACAGGAAGACTGCCTGCAGCCCACTCCTTCCAGAAGTTCCTCCACTCATGCAGAGAGGGCGGCAGTTTGAGGAGAGGGGTGTCCACACCCCAAGAACACCACGGTCCTCTCCACATTAAAGCCCAGGCCAAGGGCACTCCAAAAATCTCTGCTTTCTCCCTTCTCAAGAAAGCCAAAGACCAGGAGAAGAATGCTCTTGGTGAGTTAACCATCTGAGCTGCACCCAAGGAACCCCCAACCGCACGCAGTGGGAGTGGGACTTAGCACACAGGCCAGCCTTGCCGAGCGGCCTGAACCGGGCCCACTTCCCCTAGTGTGTGCGGGCCCAAGGGTGAAAGGTCAGAGGGGGCAACCTGGGGGCCCACGCCCGGCCAGGCCGCTAGGCCTGAGCTTCTATGTGCTGGGTGTTCTCGGCAGGATCGCCTCCCACTGTTCCTACTGGTGAACAAATTGGTCTGAGAGCTATGTGAGTGCAATGTCAAGCTTGCTGAGGCTTCCTCTTGGGGGATACTTGATGTGAGGCCAATGGGAAGTCAGAACAAAGACAACCATCATTTCGATCCTCTCATTCAGCCAAAACGAAAATGAATCTGGGAGCTGGATCTTTTGTCTGAAAGCTTTCCAAGAAATGTTTTCCAAGCAGAATGGAAGCTTGGGTCTCAGGCTTCAGAGCCTTGCGGCCTCTGCTTTGCCCTGGTTCAGAAACCATTTAGCTTCTCCCCTAGTAGAGAGGGCACAGGGGAGGCCCGGCTCTGTGCCGAGCAGCTCAAGTGTGTGATCTCATGCAATCCACAGGGCATCCTCTGGACTGTAGATATGAACACTTGGTGACTTGTGAAGGTAACTTAGGCCAGGAAATAGTAGAGTTGGACTCAAGTAGGCATCTTTTTTTAAGACCAGCCTGTGCCCTTGCAAATCTGTTATGTCCAGCCAGAGGCAGATTTAGAAGCTATACAATCCAATCTCCTCCAACTGCATATGTAACTTCCTAAAATAGTTGAACTGAGAAGTTAGGGAACTCATCTACAGCCCCATGGACAGCTGGTCAGGGGAATAAAATACAGCCAGACTCCCTGACAAGGTGAGGCCTGAGCCTTCCACCACCCACCCTTCCTGCATTGGGCTACACCACTTCTGGCCTCTTTTGCTTTTGCAAGCAGGAGAGGCTGAGCAAGCTGAGGATGGAGATGAGGACTTACCCACCTGGCCTCACCTCAGTCTGGGTCTGGCCCAGGACCAGCTACCTCCTACTGCTCACACAGCTTGACGGAGAGTAAAAGGCTCTGGAACTTGACCCAGATGGTTAATGCTTCTAGGAGGATGAATTCTGAATATGTAAGAGAAAATGATGTCCAAGTCCCCGGAATGTCAAAATAAGAAGAATGTCTTCAGGGAGAGTCTGATGAGCTTTTGAACGGTGGTTTGAACTGCCCCTGGGATCAGGGCACGGTGCAGGGCAGCAGAGTAAGCTAGCTTGAGCCACATCAAAAGGACCCTTTCAGAGGCAAATCGTTGTTTCTTTAAGCAACCCTTATATGCTAACATCTTCGGTTAGCATCTCGAATACGCACTGACTTTTTCCTGACAGGATTCACCTGAATTACTTCAAAAATTGTTCATTCATTCAGTGAACCCCAAACATGAGCTCAGCATTAAGCTAGGTCCTGGGGCTCATGGGTGAGTGGCCTGGGCATGGTTGTATCTCAAGGAGATGCATTTACAATAAGGGCTTAAAAACACAGTTTTGCTTTTTTCAGAAACAAAAAAGCTATACATTACTTACAGGACAGTGTTTATAATACAAAGTACAGAGCATCCATTAAACACTAAGCAGAAACAAAGAAGCAGGAAAGGAAAGCGAGCCTGCATGGGGCTGACGCTGGCCTTTTGAGCTGAGTCAGGCGGGCAGGTCACTAAAGCACCCAGTTGCCCCGGCTAAGGGCTGAAGCTGTCCCCCGGCCAGTCGGTTGTCGGGAGCCCTTGTGTGGGGACAGAGCGCCATCTAGTGCTGGAACAGCCTCAGCACATGCCACAAATGCGGGAATAAAGGCGCCCACCGCTGGCGGGGAAATCCGGTGGAGTTCACACTTCACACAGGCAAGGCCGAAAGCCAGAAACGCCAGAAATGCTGGTATGTTATCTTACGAGACTCACCTTGTGAGGTGAGTGTTGCTCTCGCCATTTTATCAGCGATGCTGTGGAGATTCAGAAGGGTGAACTAGGGCAGGGATTTGAACTCGGTTCTTCCGTCTGACTCCCAGGTCGTTGTCTACACACCGCTGACTTCCTGGCTTTGCTGGTGGGGAGGAAGGGTCTGAACGTCTCAGGCCCAGGTCTGAAGTCCTTGGGGGGGGGGGTGCCTCGGCCCCCCAGGAGAGGACCCGGATGCCATGACGTGACGGAGCTCAGAGGGCCCTGGCCACCGCCTACCTGGGCCACCTGGGCCCACGCCGCCCCCTCGAACAGAGCTAAGCTCTGCTGCCCTGACCCACTGGATGCTTTCCAAACATACCGTTCCATCCCTAACTCCGGTCTTTTACACACACACGCACGCACACACACGCACACACACACACACATACCCGTGCAATACCCTCCGTGGGGAACTTTGCTGTTCTCCCCTTAGTTTCTTTTTTTTTTTTTTTTAAGATTTTATTTATTTATTTTTTAGAGAGCGAGCAAGAGAGAAACAGCATGAGAGGGGAGAGGGTCAGAGGGAGAAGCAGGCTCCCCACTGAGCGGGGAGCCCGATGTGGGACTCGATCCCAGGACCCTGGGAGCAGAAGGCAGACGCCCAACCATCTGAGCCACCCAGGCGCCCCTCCCCTTAGTTTCTAGTTCCTAGCCTCTTTACTAAGCATCATCTCCCAAGAAGCCCTGCCCCACCTCACCCCCACCGTGTCACAGTGCTAGGCCACCTGCCAGTCATCTGTTGCCCCAGAAAACTGTCACTCTGGTCCCCAGGGCCTAGCACAGTGCCTGACCCACTGCAGAAGGCGGCCAGGTGTCCTCCCGCAGAGCGCTGAATGTTTGGCTGCGTGGCTGGATGGACAGAGGGATGAGAGGAAAGCTCACTGCCCGGTGGGCCTCCCCACCTGCTGACCAGCCGGGTTAGCCCGCAAGCCCATCGGGACAGAGGACAGAAGTCCACAAGCCAGGGGCCGTGCCACGCCTTCTCACGGCAAGGTCAGCTCTAGATCGCAACTGAATTGCCCAGCGGAGCTTCTGGAGTCAGTGCCGGCCAGCCTGCAGTCTCACAGAAGACACTCCCAGAAGTCGCCCAGTCGGTGGTCCAGGAAACCGCCAGCTAGCAGCCTGGACTCTGATGCACAAACCCCCTTTGCTCCCGAGGCCCCAGGTGAGCAGAGCGCAGAGCTGCTGACAGAAGAGGACCTTTCATAGCCAGACGGCCACTTTCTCAGAGGTCCCTGGAGCTGAGTCCCTGACACCGGAGACTGGGGCAGTCCTCCTGGGGCCACACCTCAAAGACATGGTGTGAAGTGTTCAGAGAGGGGACGTGGAGGAAGAGAAAAGTAGAAATGGACCATGAAATCCTGGGTACTTACGAAGAGCAGTCACTATGAGGGACGATGTTCTTAGAAACAAAAATGAAAATAAATTATGATGGTTGTAAAAAATACTTTCACTGCCTAAGGGAAAAAGGACACGCTTTATTTATTGAGTGCCTACAGTATGCTGGCATTATTTGTCATAATGACCCAGTGATGTAGACGTTTTGGGCTCCATTTTACAAGTGAGTAAACTGAGGCCCAATGTCATCCAGCTAGAATGTTCCTTCCCAATGTCTCCTCACTTTCGTTGCTGTTGGATTTTGTACCCCTGGGTCCTCAGGGCACTGGAAAAGAGATGGGACTCAGGACCTGGGGCCAGCAACCCCAGATGGCCATCTTTCCAAAGCTCCCTGAGAACTGGGCACACAGCCCGCTCCAAAACTAAGCCCAGCACAGCTGGCCCACTTTGACCTACCCATGACCCATGAAACTCATTTCCTCCTTTTTTCCCATTATAAATATAAATGCAGATATTTCATTGGGGAAACATCAGATTGAGAATCCCAGAGGCTAAAATCATTTCTCTAACCCAGCGTGACGGTGGCAGGGAAGAAGTGCTATTTACAGTCAGCTGCTGACTGCCCTGCCCCAGGCTCCAGCTGGAATCTAGAAGGTTCCTTTGGTGGCTGAGTTTTTGTACAAAACATGAGAGAAGGAAAAGAGAAAAAAGAGGGGTAAAGAAAGGGCAGGTATTTTAGTCCTCTCTTGCAACCGTCCTTTTCTTTTCACCAGTTAGGGTCTTTTTTCTTTTTTTCCTGAGATTTTAAAAGCCTGCGCCAGTGCTCAGCGTGGTGTGCTCAGCCTGGCATGCTCAGTGTGCTTACGCTGGATGGGTGGACAACCCAACCTCCCGGACTCCCTGACCTCACCTATTTTGGCACCTGAGGACCGATTCCTTGCTAATCCTTCACTGGGTTTGCACACTTTCTGCTTGTCTCGGTCAGGATCCAACTTTTGGCTTTTAACTTCCAGGAAATGCAGATGTCCACCTCTCAGACCTTCAGCCTGACCTCACTCTGACCCTTGTGCGGTCCATCCTGTCCCAGATCTTTACTTGCCTCACACTGCCTGGAGTGACAGAGGATGGGGAAGGGATATTTGGGTGGGAAAACAGCTCTGCCCCTGGTGTCCACGACTCAGCATTGGGGGGCATTGGAAGGAATGGAGGAGGAGGTCAGCATGGCGTGGGGCATCTGAGTTACCACAGTGATAGACTCAGGCGAGTGAGGGTAACACATGAGTGACATAGGAGGGCAGTTCAGACCACTGAGAAGCTAGAAGGGAGGTTCTATCAGACTTAATTAACCTCGATATAAATGTCATCGGCACCAACCAAAACTATTACACTGTAGTCCAAGGGTCATGAACCAGATGATGGTATCACCTTCCCACCCCCCAAAATCTTCCAAATTGCCTTCGTGGGACCAAAGCAATAGCTATTTAATTAAAACAAATATTTACAATGGCAGAATCTAAAGACAGAGATACTGACAAATAAATAGACATAAAAATCTTGCCTATAACACATAATCATCATTTATAAAAACAGTAATACCTTATGTGCCTGGAACTTTATGGAAAACCATTTTACATTTCATCATTTGGAATCAATAAAGTTTTTTCTAAGTAAAATACTTTTCTACTTCCTTAAGCCATGCTTAGAAAATGTTTGCTCCTTCTTCAGTGCCCATTTATCGGACTGTCAAGTTTCCTTTTGTTCTGCCAATGGACACCCTTTTATCCCATCATTCAGCTTCCTCCTTTAGTCTTTTATGGGTTTGGAAACCAGACAGTCATGTCTATTAGAACAGTTTGGAATCAAGAATAAATAGAATTTTAACAAATGGCTCTGAGTTGCTAACCTGTGAATAAAATGTATGGACTTTGGGAGATGGTTTTCATCCTGGTTTTCCTCCAGGTTCTGGGTTGAGAGGGATGCTGTGAAACTGAGGCAGCATGGTAGTTCAAAAAATCAGAGATACCAACCATCTACTGCTTAGCTCTATGATATAGCATGGATTGGTTGTTCTTCTTTAAAGTTGGCACACAGAGGCTTTGGGGACTGATTTGAAATGGATCTGATAGTCCATAGGTCAAGTAAACAGATTGGCACCTATTATATGCAGGAAGCTCTTGGAGAATTCAGGTGTTTTAAATCCACTGGTTCCGGCCCCAAATTCAACCATCTGGAGATACTGTAGCAGAAGACCATCCAGTGACCTCAAATGCCAGAGCCAGCCCAACCCACCTGGACTCTGCCAATCCTCTCATTTTCTGTGTTCTTGAAAGCTCAATATAGCCCCACCCCACCTCCACACAGTTGAAATTTAGCCTGAATCCACCGATTTCTAGAAGCTGATGCAGTTGTTTAAGGACATACTAGTCCCTCTTCAGATCTTAAAACCTAGACTCTTACCCCAAATGGGATAACATTCGACTAAGGTCATTTAAGTTGGACAGCCATGGAGGCAGTATTGTTAAAGGTTGAGATACCAATTCTGGAGTCAGATTGCTTAGATCACATCAGGTAACATCTCTGCTTATGAAAAGGTTGTGCCCTGAGAATGACAGTTGGTCTTTACAAGTCCAAGGCAGTCTCTGCTAATTCCTTTCCCTTTTTGCACACTGCCTATCTGAAGGGGAGATCTGCAGAAAAGAAAACTTCCCAGCTGAGATGATGATGACTGGAGACATGGTCCTGAAGAACGGTAAAATGGGTTGAGTGTGGATTGGTCTCAGCCAAAGGCTACCTTTGAGCCATATGCAGCATCCTCAGTGAAGGTAGACAGGGCCCCAGCCTTCTCAGGAGTACAGAGTCATCATCAGCCACTGGACATAGTGGGGAAGCAAATTACGGTCAGTTCAGGCAGACCTCTGACATCCAGCTAAGGGGTGATTCATTTTTTGGTCACTAGACCCTGGAGCCCGACACAGGACTTAGGACCTCCTCCCCCTCGTTCCTGGGAAGCCATGGAGACAGGACAGTAATGGATGGTTTAGCCAGAGGGACCACACCATCTGGTAGTAAGTATAAATCAACCTGAAATATAATCAACCTTGACTTCTCATGGTGCCGGTGAATGATGATACCCAAGATACTGGCTGATTCTGTATTCAACAATCAATGCAATTTTCTGCCATGAATTCAATTTGGCATTCTCATGACATCAGTGTGCAGGTGTGTGGACCAACTGGGTAGCAGAAATCCATTAGAGCATATTCTACGTGTTTACATTTATGGGCCCATTTGTCTGACAGCTTTATGTGGGTGTGATGAACAGACCCTCTGACTCGAATAGAGGGGACCTCTGGAGAAACCACTCCTCAGGCCAATTACATCAGAATGTTGCTGCTGCTGATGTTGGTGATGAAGATGACAATGATGGAGTTACCAATAGCATCAGAGAAAACAAGCGTGAAATTCCAACAAGTTGGCTGCCACTCCCTACAAACTTCCTTGGATGGCTCTGAGGATCTCCTTCTCATGGAGCCAGAGATGGTCAGAGCTGAAGAGGATCTTAGAGAACCAGCTCACTCATTTCACATGTGGGGAAGCTGAGGCCCAGATATATTGAAGTTGAGTCCCCTAGGGTCCCACAGCTAGTTACAAGCAGTGCTGCGGGTTCAACTCGGGTCTCAGTCCAGTTCTCGTCCCATGATGGCACACTGCAGTGCTGCAGCCTGCTCGGGCTATGGGGGCTGCCCTGTTTCAACTGCACGTTCACGTTGTCCTGCTCTCCCAGCTCTGAGACTGCACTATGGAGGGACTGCTTGGAATCAGCGCGTGAGCTTGGGGATTTGAGATGGAAATGGGCTCAGAAGATTCTAACCTTTTTCCCTCCAGGTGAATCCTGTCTTCACATTCAAATATGACTGTGATTGAGGCAAGACACATACTGAGGATCCCAATATCTTGGAAAGATATTACATAAAATGGACATTTGAGGTCAGTGAAGAAGCCTCAGCTTTTACTAGACCCTTTTTAAGCAGCCCAAACAGAGGATGTATTTTTATGAAGAAAGAACAGATAATTTAATTCCAGACTCCAACGTCTTTGCAGCAAACTCTACCTAGTGCCACATCTGACATATAGTAGGTGCTCAGTAAATCCATGGGGTTTGAATCATCGGGGAAGACCATTAGTGTCAGGCACAGATTTGTCTTATCAGCATATCATCTCATTCACTCAGCAAACATTTGTCAAGCTCCTATTACATGTGAACCACTATATGAGGTTCAAGAAGAGGCTACCCACACAAGATCAGAATCCCAGGCCATAGGGGAAAGGCTAGGCCAGCTCCTGAGAAAGATCTGACCCTGATCTTTTCACTCACCTTGAGCCAGTTTTGTCATTCTCTCTACTCTAGCCAGGACCGCACACACTGTTCCCTCTAGCCTGAGCCTTTCCTACTCTCCACTCTGCCTCCTTGGCTCCTTCTGATCATCAAGGTTTCAACTTTGATGTCACCTCCTCCAGAAATGCCTCTGTGAAATGCCCTATTCAGACCAGGTCCCCTATTACTGTCTGTGCTGGAGTTCATTGCTGGCCTGGGTCTTCACCCAATCTGTGTCCATGCCCTCTGCAAGTGACTTCGAGGTGCCTATTTCCCCAAGTGTCGGAAGTGGGCTTGGCCATGCGACTTGCTTCAGACAACAGAATGAGTGGCAGAGTACGAAGTGCCTGATCTGGGAGGCCCTGCATGTGTAAGCTCGCTCCCTTGTACTTCTGCCATTGCCCGGAGACAATGAGACCAGCCTAGCCAGAGCTTCCTCAATGAAGGTACTCCAGCAAAGCTCCCAGTTCACCCACCAATCACAAGCCAGCCAGCGGAGACACACTCACTCCCAAACATGTAACTGGGGAACTCAGTGAGTATTGTTGTCACAGCTGAAGTTGGGTGGATTTGTTCCATGACATTATTGTGGTCACAGTGATTGGGTCCCCTGAGTCAGGGTCTAGGTCCCTGCCTATGCACCCAGCACAGACTGAGTGCTCAGTAAAGAGTGGACGAATGAACGGATGAGTGCAGTGAATGCAGGTCTACATCCCCAACTCAGTAGAATGAAGGCCCCAGAACCCTGCTCCTTCACAAGAGCCTGGACCTGCCGTGGCCCCCTCTGCCTAAGATGATGTGAGTCCACCCCATGGACAAAGGCTTACCTCTGGCTTCTGGAGGTATATCCCTTTGCCATCTTGGGTTAAGTTCTGGAAGGCATCTGTAAAAATGCAGCAGAAAGGAACACAGCTAACGTGTGCTGGAAACATTACGACAAGTTCCTCCCCTCTGTCCCCGCGCCTGGGAACCTGGTTTCAGCCCCATGTGGCCACACTTTACAAGGGTAAGCGAGCTGCCTCAGGCCTTTGCCCCTGGGACAGGCGGGGTGTACATGAGCTTGGAGCGATGCAGCCGGGTTTCTCAGGCACAGAGCCAGCGTGCCCCATAGTTCCTGGCCGGCTGCTGTCCTCCCTCCTGCTTGACTGGGGACAGGTGGGCAATCCACAAGGAGTGCGGAGGGACCTCTGGCCCTGCGTCCTTCCCACCAGCTCACCCTCCATGTTCTCCACGCGCAGCATCAAGTGGACGAAGCTGACGAAGTCTATCTGGAGGTTGGGGCCGCCGTACCGGATAAGCATCAGCAGGCAGACCTCATCACTGAGCACGATTCCTGCATGGAACACAGACTCCGGCCGTGGGTGCTGGGGACCTCATGCCCCCTCCCCGCCACCTGAGGCCCCTTCAGCTCCCTCCCCTTGCAGGACCTGAATCCTGGTAACACGGGGGTCTTCTTTTATGGGGTTCAGTATGGGTTGTTTAATTATTTAGTCCATTAACTTTATCTCCATCTCGACTCCCCATTCTTGCCCCTTAGGCCACCAGCATGAGGATCTTTTTATCGACTGGGATCCTGACCTTCAAGGCAGGAGGCAGTCTGCTCAAGAGTGGTCAAGAACATCCGCTTTGGGGCCTGGTAGTCCTGGATTCAGGCTCCAGACAAGTTACCTAACTTCTCTGAGCTGTAACTTCTCTGTAAAGTGGGGATTATCACTCGGCGTGGGTGATTAAACGAGAGCATGGATGCTCCAGCCCTCAATAATGTCGGCTGTGACCACAGTGAGAGTGATAATAAATGTTTCCGTGATTTGCAGATCCACATCTTCGGGCCTCTGGGAGCAACTCCACACATTAGAATTACTTCAGAAGTGATGCACCCCCTGCCCTCCCAGCCTGGCGAGGGTGCGGCTGGCAGCCCCTGTTCAGCCTGTGCCTACCTGCGTCCCTCATGGCGGCCCGCAGCTGAGTCCTGTTCAGGTATCCCGACTGGTTACTGTTGTGCTTGTGGAAAACCTCCTGTGAAGAACCCACACCAAAGGCTCAGGAACCAGGCGTGTCCAAGCACCACCTGAGAGCCCCTCCATGCCCCAGCATCCATGCAGCAGTGGACCCTTGCCAGCGTGAGACCCCGCCAGCAGGGCCTGCTGCCAGGACAAGAATAGGCAGAGGGTCCGGGCTTCTGAGATATGGAGTGGTTTTTTGTCATGCGGATAGACAGCCTGGGTATAGCCAAATGTACTTGACTTAGGCACATTCTCCAAACCTTGAAGGGCTGCCAGCTTTTGGACTCAGGAGACAAGGGGGATAGTAGTGAGAAATAGAAAGAAGCCAACTGATGCAGGACTTTAATTGCCATGCTAAAGAGTTCAGACCTTATCTGACGACCATGGGGAGTCTTAAAAAGCTTTCAGTAAGAAACGACATCATCAGACATGCACTTTAGAAATCCAGGAGGCCGTTGCAACAGGCTGGGTTTGGGAGAGAGGGAAGGCAGGCGCACTGAAGGGAGGGTAGAGCAGCTGGGTGAACAGAGTGGGGTACACGGGGCTGAAAGAGGTGTGGTGCCTTACACAGTTTCGCAGAACTGCCATCTCTGCCCCCCACCCCCGCAAGGAGGTATGGTTAAGACTTGTTCTTACCTGATAGAGCATCAGCTGCTTCCACAGGTCTCTGAACTCCTGGATGCTCACAGTACCGGATGCATTAAGCTGATAGAGGGTTAAGGTCAAAGCCTCTAGGGGAGTTGCATTCACACCTCTGGGAGCAGCAACTGGCCCTCCGCACAACAGAGTGTAATTTGTGGACAGCCCTGCTCCCCGTCTGATAGCCCTGCTTGGCCTCTGCTGGCTGGTCAGTCCAGCCCAGGGCTCCCTTGCCCTTGCTAGGAAGGGACAGAAGGAGCCAGAAACACAGCTGCACTGGGAGAGGATTGATGATGGAGGGGATGTTGGTGACAACAACAGCTAACATTCAGTGAGAAAGGATATTTTGACACAGCCAATTTGATGTGATTTAAGTAAAAAACAGTAACTTTTTCTCCCCATTATTGTTAAAACCAGCTTCTGGAAGGAGTCTGTCACAGGGTGGCTCTCATATTTAGTCATTTTTTTTAAAAGATTTTATTTATTTATTTGAGAGAGAGAGAATGAGAGACAGAGAGCATGAGAGGGAGGAGGGTCAGAGGGAGAAGCAGACTCCCTGCCGAGCAGGGAGCCTGATGCGGGACTCGATCCTGGGACTCCGGGATCATGACCTGAGCTGAAGGCAGACGCTTAACCGACTGAGCCACCCAGGCACCCCGAGGTTCTGTATTTCTTTCTTTCTTTTTTTTTTTTTTAAAAGATTTTATTTATTTGAGAGAGCGAGAATGAGAAAGAGTACATGAGAGGGGGGAGGGTCAGAGGGAGAAGCAGACTCCCCGCTGAGCAGGGAGCCTGATGCGGGACTCGATCCTGGGACTCCGGGATCATGACCTGAGCTGAAGGCAGACGCTTAACCGACTGAGCCACCCAGGCACCCCGAGGTTCTGTATTTCTTTCTTTCTTTTTTTTTTTTTAAAAGATTTTATTTATTTGAGAGAGCGAGAATGAGAAAGAGTACATGAGAGGGGGGAGGGTCAGAGGGAGAAGCAGACTCCCCGCCGAGCAGGGAGCCCGATGCGGGACTCGATCCCGGGACTCCAGGATCATGACCTGAGCCGAAGGCAGTCGCTTAACCAACTGAGCCACCCAGGCGCCCATATTTAGTCATTTTATAAAAAGTTAAAAGCTTAATGATTGTCCAAACACCTCTGCATCAGGGAGACCAGGTCAACATACCACCACACACACCTCTCTTTGAGCCTGAGTTATACACTTGTCCTACATCACTTCATTTTCACTTCCTAGGTGAGGTAGGTATTCACTCTCCCCCTGTAATGGATGATAAAATGGGGGCTCAGAGAGGATGCTCCTGCTGAAGTTCATGCAGCCGGTGGTAAGGTTGGGACCTCCTCCGATGCCGACACACCTGCCCACCGCCGTACGCTGTCTTCTGCAACGTTTCTTCAAAGACAGCTTTTATATTTGCAACCCCCACCTCACACTCTCCATTCTACGTGCCCCTCTGTACCGTGGATAATTAAACTGTGATTAAGTTGTCCACTTAGAAAGGCAGAGGGTTTGCTAGAAACATCACAGGGCTGAGAGCCAGGAAAGCAGAGTCTGTGGCATGCCACTGAGCTTACTGACCTCTGATTTCCTGCTCTGTAAATGGGAGCAGCCACTGCCTGGTCACCAATTGCAAAAGTCGGGAGCCTGAGGCTCCTGGAACAGCTTCTTGTTACCCAGAGGATTGCTCCTAACCACCACCCCCTGCAGCCGCCTCATCCTCACTTTCGGCAAATAAGATTCTTATTATTCATAGCTAATAGTCACTGCTCTGTGCATTCTCCCACTGATACTACAGAGTAGCTTTTAATAGCATCTCCACGCTGCACATGAGGGCCTGAAGGCACAACCAGGCTACGTGACTTGTCTGAGATCACACGACTACGAAGCGCTTGGGTTGGGATTCAAACCCAGGCAGCACGGCCCAGTGCGAGGCTCTGCACCAGCAGCACCATGCCTCCTGCCACAAACCTGAAAAGATACATCCAGCAGGGCCAGGATCCCTTGACAGGCGTCCAGGCTGAAGAGAGGCTGGGCGCTCCCCAGACCTGCAGAGGGACAGAAAGAGTGTGCATGGGGGTGGCCCTAGGACGGCACAGCTGGGAAGAGGCTGAGCTGTCTAGGCCACCTGTAGGTTCCAATGACCATCATTTATGGGGGGTAGTGGGGAGTAAGGACAAGAGGGCAGCAGAGAGAAGGCTCAGTGGTGGTTCCTACACCCAAAGAGCACCATAAAGCCCTGCAGAGATGAGCCGGTTACAGCCTGGCTTTGCTTCCACCATAGGCAGGTGAACGTAGCCCCAGGTACCTAGGACATAGGCGCTGAGTCATGGACTCCCAAATCCGAAAGAGAGCTGAGAGATCAATCTGTCCGAGTTCCACCTAAACTGGGGGATCCTTTCCTCAGATGTTCGGTGGACAGTCTCTCGGTTATGGGTGTTTGCTTTTTCACATGGATGCATAGCTCCAGTCAGGAGAAATCTATGTTACTTCCAAAGGAACCTCCTGCAAAGTTCAGTCCCTGGTCCAACTTCTGCCTCCAGAAAGGCATAGACAGGCATATGTCTGCTCTTCAACGTCTCCTCTCCATACTAAATGTGGCTTCTAAACTCTCTTTGCCTTCTTCTAGACCCTATGCTTTGCCATCTTCTCTCTAAATGTGGTACCAAGACCGGAATGCACTCCTTGAACTGCAGTTTAATGAAGCAGAGTACAAGGGGACTATGACTTCCCAAATTTTCAAGCTGTATTTCCCAAATTATGTTCCAGTGATGATGTTCTGCAGAGAAGGGGTTTTGAGTTCAACTATATTTGAAATATTTTGTATTTATAGACCCTTTTATCCATTCACCATGCATCTTAGCATATAATGGTACTGAGAAGCCAGCATCGAAATTTTGTTTTTGTTTAATGCAGAATTCCCCGAGCACAATTGACCACAGAGTCTAATCCCTTTTATTTCATGGAACATTTCCTAAAACTTCATAGTGTCTAATACTCCTTGGAATGCAGTTTCAAAAATACAAATCTAAACATTTTCATTAAATATAGCCTGAATTTAGATGAGCTTATTTAGCAGCAACTTGAAACTGTGAGTCCGTGTTAAGCTCCAGGTCAACTATATTAACCAGATATCTTTCATATAAACTGCCACAAAACTGAGATCTTGTCTGCCAGGAACTTAGGCAATCAATTTTTAAAAAATAATGAAGTGACAGTTTTTAATTATCATCCTGACTCTGTTTCATTTTTTGGTTTGGGTACAGCTTATGAGCATTGTGAATTTCAATTCGGCTATCTATTATATTAATGATTCCTTCCAGCTTTGTGCCATCTGCAAATCTGATAAGCCCACCTCCCATGTCCTCTTCTAAGTCATTGATAAAACCTGAGGAAGTGAAGGGGACCAAGGGTAGAAACCAGGGACTCTCATCTATACTTAGACTCTCATCTATGACATAGATTTATCCCTCTGGTTTCACATTTATATAACTCTTGGGAATGGTAATCAGACTTGTGAATACATCTCATATTGCTACTTCCCAACCCACATGTCATCATTTACCATCAGATACTTTACCAAGTATTTTGCCCAAAACCACAGTAGTTCTCTGATCTGTCAATCCAAAAATTCTCTCATATGACTAAATGAAAGCAATCTGTCCACACATTCTTTGGAAAACCACTTTGCATACTTGTGATCAAAACATTTAAAAAATTATAAATGTGCTCAAACTTTCTCTTCTAGATAATTTCCCTAGAATTTATTTTCCAGGGTGTGTGTGTCAGTGGGGGGGGATTCTTATATTCTATAATTTCTAGAATCTCTCCTTCTGGCTCTTTTATAATACCTGAATTTGGCTTTGAGGAACCATCTGGAAATTATTTCAAGCCCTGAGTTATACAACACCCTAGACTATAATTTGTTTGGGTTTGAAGTCTTGGCTTCATATAAAGGAGAATCAATCACATATGTTAGGTGGCAAATACCTGTTAATTGTTTGGTTTACTTTCTTTGTTTTGAAATTCATTCTCCTCCCTGGAGAAATCATGTTCTTTCCACTTGAAATATACATATAAAAATTTTCCATGGACTTTAAGCTTTCGTAATAATTTATCTCAAGTTTCATATGAGGGCATCCACACTGGCCATTTGCAGCCCTCTGAGGGGATGTGCTCCCCTCCTTCAAATTTTTGAAGGTTGGTCAACTTAAATACGAGTTCATTAGAAAGCTCCCTGGGAGGGCTAGTCAACACTTACATTATACATAAATACAATATTTATATGCCAGGCTGGGTACAGTTCTTCCACATGGAATTTATATGCCAAGAAAGAAACACTCAGATATTCTTCCCAAACTAGCAAAACATCAGAAATCTTTATTTTCACAGCCATGTATCTCTACACACCCAAACTAAGCAAAGCAAAGCAAAGCAAAAACAAAACAAAACAAACAAAAAAAACCCCAAAAACAAAAAACAAAAAATCTATTTTCCAAGCTGTATAAATTTCTTTACTACTATATGACCCACCCCGGTGTAAGACACCGCTGCTTAGGGGACCCTCGTGTAGGAATTCATGTGTCCCACAGGGGAAAGAGAGTAGACCCGGAGTTTAGAAGAGCTGTGCCCCTTGAGTCCTACAGGATGACTCTGAAATACTCACTTGACCAGGTCATGTGGTTCAGGATCTTCTGCAGCTGCACTGCATTTATTTCTGGATACTGAAGTGGGAGCAGAGTAGCAGGAGAAAATTATCATTACCGAAGGTTCATTAGATGCAGAGGGGCTGCGGGAGAAGAGAGCTGGGAAGTCACCCCCACACCTGCTCAGCACGGAACATACGCCACTTCTGGGCAGAGTAGGTGAGCCCGGGTGTCAAGTCCAGGGAACCCCAGCAGGACAGGACTCATAAGAAACAGTCTAATAATGGTGTTCGTCAAACTGAGTTTCATCAAGATGCTTCAGGAGTTCAGCAAACAATTTGGTTTGAATTTTATTCTTAATAAGCGATCTTCAGCCAAGGCTCCAAGTTTTAATTTTAGAGTTTATCAGAAGCAACCCTTTACATTAACATTTAACTTTAAAGGGGCACCTGGGGGGCTCAGTTGGTTAAGCGTCTGCCTTCGGCTCAGGTCATGATCCTGGGGTCCTGGGATTGAGCCCCGTATCAGGCTCTCTGCTCAGCAGGGAGCCGGCTTCTCCCTCTCCCTCTGCTGCTCCCCCTGCTTGTGCTTACTCTCTCTCAAATAAATAAAATCTTAAAAAAAAAAATTTAACCTTAAAAAATATAAATGAAATGTAAGTATCATCAATGTGAGCTTATAAAACAGATATGTATTCATAATATATCATTTTTATCTGTTTTATATATATTGGGGTTCTCAGTGAGATTCCATTTGATAAAAGGACTGCAACAGAAACTGGAAACCCCTGGTATGGAGGAAAACATTTATGAACAACACAGGTAAGATTCTGACTATCCTCTCTGGCTACATTAGGCAAAATGCCAGGGGTGAATATGAGAGAAGACTGGGGGGCAGGCACATTGTGAATTAAATCCAGAGAGTTGCCAACACAAGGAGCTCATCCCTTGTAGTTTTAATGACATCACTAAGCTGTCAGATGCCAGATTTCTAGTGTATTTGTGTCTTATTCCTCAACGGATCTAGGGTCCTGCAGCTTAGGGACAGAGTGGCCTCCAGAGCCCTACCTCACACCACTGGCCTCCTGATCTGGGTCAGCTTAAGGAAAGGCCACAAGGGGACCAGGTATGCAGCCCCAGGCCCTCCTCTTCCCTAATGCCCTCTTCCCAGCCCTATCCCTTCTCTAGGTGACCACCCAAGGGGTCTTCCTCCTTGGTCTCCCCCAGGCCCCTGGGGCTTGTCATTACCATGCTCTGCACCCACTGCCAACACGGATTCTAAACTCTATATTCCATTTTCTCAGGGATCAAAGATTAAAGCTGTTTCTCCTACAACTAATCAAAGTCACTTTCAAGAACAGATATGCATTTTACAGGAGCCTTCTGGAGACAATCCACTTCCACTTACTTGTCTAAAAACCTGAGGACTTGAATATAAAGTGGCAGTTTGGGGAACAGGAGCCTTACATCACACTTTGTACCAGGGTCAGGCAGCTGCAAACACATCCTCCATGGAATTCTATGCTCCACTTTCTCCCCCACTTTGCCCTCTGCTCGCCACCACCCCTGGCCAACTTACCTTCTCAAAGAGTTTAGTGAAGAATTCATCCTGCCCTTCATTTTGGTCCACTATTTCCTAGAGGAACAGACACATGGAAAGACCTTATCATTCACCTGGATGAACGGATGGATGCTCAGGCACACACTAATGTCTCATGACCCCCAAGCCCCAGAAATCTGTAAGTTGCACCTTGAGCACCGTCTTAAGTTTTCTACCACAGCATTCACACATCTTTTGTTTCTCCAATTCTCACTGGCTTTGGAGAAGTAGCAAACAGTGCAATGGGTAAAAGAAACACCAGGTAGAAAGAAGCAGAAGCAAGTCGATGTATAACTCATGTACCGGGCACTCTGGGCCCTCCATGACAAGGACCTGACCAGAAAGGCAGTTCTCCTGGTGTAAAAACAGCAGAACTAGGGACTCGTAGGGCACAAAAGAAAACAGAGTATGGGTGCCATAGAGTAGGGTCCTCAGGATCTGCAGACTTCTTCCCCCGACACATGAACGCGAGGGAGAAGCCCACCGTCCTTTGGAAACGGTCCCAGCGCGTGGAATGCCACCTGCCTACGCACCTTAGAGAAGACAGCACTGATGCTGCAGCCAATTTCACTGAGGGAAAACAAAAGGCAGAATTACTTCCTGAGAGCATTTTGGCCAATATTCCCCCTCCCCTGGGAACACATCTTCCAAGTCCTTTAGCTGATTTGCCATGTGGGCTCGCCCCACTCTCACGCCTTTCCCCCCACTTCTCCTTGGAATGGACAGTCCAGCCACGTGGCCCCACACACTGCTCCCCACATGCCCCCAGGCTGTTGCTCATCTCCACGCCGGGCATGCCTTTCACTGTCCCCACCTACACCAAATGACTCCTACTCATATATACTATCAGCACGGACAGGCAGTGAGGCTCGAGGCCAAGTCAGACTGCATAGGGCCAAACCATGAAATAAAAAAGAAAGAGAACTGGGTTCTAAGCACTGAAGGACTGTCGTGTCAAAACAATCCTAAGCAGCAGAAGAAGTTGGGCTGGGATGTATGTCTATTGATTCACTTGCACACACTTATGGATCTGAGCCTGCTCATTGATGACAGCCTCCCCTCATGTGCACAATCCCTATGCAGCTCCTAGAAATTAACACCTCCCCAGAGCCACCCCTGCTTCCCCCAGGACCATGGGAGGTTGGCTCAGATGCTCCTCCTCGATGTTCTGCTAACACCCTGTGTAGATAAATGCTTGCACTGGACATAGTATAGCATAAATCACTGCTCATACGTCCCTGTCCTTTCCAGGCCTTGAGCTTCTGGAGGGCAGGGGCCAGGCCTAGTCTAGTTTTTTCTCTTGAATGTCTAGCAGACTGTTCATTTCTTAGCAGAGTGGGGAGGAAGAAAGGAAGGGTGCCCTCCATGCAGGGAGCTCCCTGCTCTCCCTACCCCTCTCCTGTGTTGGCCACACAGACCCCATCCTCTGCCATTTCCACCTCCTCCTCCATACCTCCCCTGGCCCGAGGGGACCCCAACCTCCAGGGGAGTCCTGTGTCCTTACTGAAAGATGTGCTTCCTAGAGAAGACCCTCAGGAGAAACTCTGACTCCCGGCCAGCCTCAGAGGTGCAGGGCACAATGAGGTATGTCCCTGGCTCCAGCTGCAGCTCCCGACTCACTTCTTTCTCTGTGAGAAATGCTTCAGGCCAACTTAGGGGAGCATTTTTCCAGAAGAACTCAGGAGGCAGTCTCCTCTGGTCACCATAGTACTGTGGGTGGAGGATGGAAGAGCCCCAGTTAAGATGATACCCAGGGCTTGTAGCCAGCCCTGGGGTCCTTGGCCAGGAGACAGGATGAAGGTGGTCTCTGATTAGCCAAACCCAACCTGCTCCAGTGGAAGGATAAAGGGGTGAGGAGTGGAGAGGATAAAACACAACATGTCAGGAATGAGCACCACTGCTGGAATCCTAAGTGGGGCTGATGAACCACATGTCAATCCATTTAACTTTACATTAAAAACAATGCTGTATACAAACGACGTGAGAAATGTCACTGTGTCCGCACTTTCCATTTTACGGTTAAGGGTCTGAGGCTCAGACAAGTTAGGTCATGTGCCCAAGGTCACCTAGCTGGTAAGAGTCCCAGCCAGCGTTGGAATGCAGGGCAGCTGAGCTCCAAAGTCCATGTCTTTTACACTCCCTGATGCTGCCTCCATGTACGTGATGCAATTTCAAGGTTGATTATGACATGACTATGGTCACAGATACTGGTGGACCACCAAACCTCTCCCCACCTACAGTAAAACAGCTACGTACAGATAAACTGGACATTCTACATCATCTCAGTGAAGGGGAAAGAGAACTGGACAAAAGTTCAGAAGACCTGAATCAGGCTCTGCTTCTCACATTGCCTGGACATGTGTTTTTATCTCATATTCTCTCTCTCTCTCTCTCCCCCCCTCTCTTATTTTCTCTCTTTCTCTCTCTCCTTTCTCCCTCCTTTATTTCCCTATCTTTCTCTCTTGCTGCCTTTCCCCTTTGCTCTCACTCAAGGGTTGTAGAGGGAGAAGAGGACCATGTGCTGGTTCTTCACTCCAGTTTATATATAGATAACAAAGACATTACCCATTTACATAAAAACATTTCGCAGGTTCCACTCAAGGCTAAGGAAATAAAATATATCTCCTGATGATGCATGCTTTCTTTTATCAGACAATAAGAACTAGAGACTCATCCTGTTGCCATTTTTGCCTTGGCTACTGGGAATCTCAGACCTAAATTTTATAATCAGCCATATTAGCTGTCCTAGGTTTAGCGTTCCCTGTAGACTCAACTGCTTACCTTATCCATATATGACTTTTTTCTTGCCATTTAAATTTTTAACTGGCTTATAGTTTTGTTCTGTTTACAGTTTTATTGTAGGCTGACCCAAATTCTATTTAGAAATATGCATGATATAAATAACTTAAAAAAAATTATGGGAAACTTTGGGAGCCTTCAGTGTTCCTACAGGAGGAAAAAAATCCAAAACTGACCCAAGGCACCTAATACAGAAATAGTTTCTTTTACAAAAACCCTTTTACTCGATTCAGTCTAATTTGAGAAAATTCAGTTTTCCACTTCTGTTTACTTTGGCAAACAAAATAATAGCCTCCACGCTCGCAGAGGTTGGGGTCCCTCCAGCCTTCTCAGCTGCTCTTCTAGGCTCCCACTGCACATGAGAGCCACACTTGCTCCTGTCCCCTGCCTGTGTTTCTGTCCCATTTTCCCAAGCCTTTGTCCCTTGTCCCTAAGGAGGGGGGCTGCATGGTCTCCTCATGTCCCATATGTTACAGATCTGTTTTACTATGGGCTTCATAACTCAGGCTCTAAGACTGTGATTTACCGTTCTTTGGACGCCAGGATGGTCCTCAATATCAGTGCTAGGTATTCACACAGGGATTTAATAAATTCTAACATGTATTGGTTCTACACCAGGCTCAGAGACCCCCCAAAGAGGCAGAAGGATTTCTCAGGGTCCTTGGGTAAAAAGAACGGCAAGCGCCCATCCCTTCGGCACTGTTGCCGGACATGCTCACGATTCCTCACGTAAGGCTGCTACAGTCAAGCTGAACCTCACATGTGACATCACTCCAAACCAGGGCCAGCTGGTCAAGTGTGGCACTCACCTTGCTCAACTGAAAAGCAGAAAAAAGAGAGGCCTCATTAGGCAGGGAATGCAACTCTTCCATAAGCACAAACGAACGGAGGCTGATATGTAAGAAGGCTCCCCCCCAAGGGCCCCCGTCTCTCCCATAAGACTTGCTGTTCTAGTCAGTGACATTTTAACTCATCATCAGGAATTCTGGAAAAGGATGATGGAAGGCAATCTTGACTTTTTGGGAGAGGAAAAGAACAGCGGTCTTGATTGTATGAACTGCGTGCCGGGCCCCATGAGGAGCACTGGCATGCGGTGTCCTTCTGGTCTACCCTTTGCGTAAATATCAGTGTCCCCACTCTACAGATGAGGAAGCTGATGCTCAAGGGCCAGCAGGTGATGTGTTCTAGATCACATATTCCCAAGGGACAGAGCCAAGGTCTGCACCCAAATCTGCGTGTAGACAGAGACAGATGGTGAAGAGGACTGGAAACAGGGAGGAAGGATGCCCAGTGGTGGGAGATGCCCCACGAGGCCACGGGCCCTGGAGGCCCACTCACCCTAAAGAGGTAGAAGCCGATGGCGAGGTGAGGCTTCCGGTTGCGGTGCCTGTGCCTGGGCTTCTGGAGCAGGGACACCAGCACGCTGCAGGGCATCGGGAAACTCCTGCCCTCCTGAGGGCTCCAGACACACAGCAGAAACTGTGGGTTCTTCCAGAATGTGTCTGGAGCAGAGCGAAGTGAGGTGAGCCAGGCCCCCAGGTCCTTAACTTTACACTCCCACAGACGCAGGGCACCTGCCCTGAGATTCCCACCCCAAGGTCCATCTGGACAGAGTGAGGTTCTCAGCCTCCCCTCTCTCCCTCCCCCCTCCAATCCCACCCCTTCCACCCCGTGTCCTACAGACACATAGACCGAAAGCTCTTCTCATCACTGTAGCCCCTTTGTGCAGCATGGTTCCTGGCACAGACTTTGTGCCCCATAAGCACTGACTGCCTGAGTAAGGAACTGTATTAACTAACCGAGGAGAACAGGTCCATGATCCCAGGGAGGTTTGCATTTTAACAGGGACCAAGCTTCAGCCTCTGGGGGAACCTCTGTGGTGAGAGGGGGAAGCCAGAGCCAAGGGCAACTGGCCCACTGAGATCATATCCTACAGGTCTTTCCTTCCAGAGAGATGGCTCAGCCCCTCCATTGCGGAGAAAGGGACACAGTGACCAAATCTCTCCATTTTGAGAATTCAGACACATTTGTCTCCTGTAAGTGGTGAGCTGAGAATCCTTGATTTTGTTTCACCACCGACCTCCAGGCAAGGAGGGCCTGATACATAGGATAAAATGACTATTTCAAGCCTGCCTTTAAGGGGTGGTTATTTCAGCATAGAAATGGCCTTGTCCTAAAACCAAAGACTGAACCCCCACTTCTACCATGCATGTGTGCCTGTGGCTTCTTGGGGCTGAGGAGGACACGGCCCAGGGCCAGAGCACACGGCTCAACCAGCAAAATCCCTCACACTCAGCCAGATGCCCCGTGCAGGGCGCAGGCCCCACCACCACCCACAGTGTGCCCGCATCCCCACCCTTGCTGGCAAAGCTGCTACTCTAGCCCCAAGAGCCCCAGTTCCTGTGCACGTGCTTACCTCGGGGCGACTTCATCCGGCCACCAGCCGTGCTCCCCTTCTCCCACTTCCCCTCTTGCATGGTGCATGCCCACCTCCGGCCCACCTCCTGATTCAGCAGGCCGGGGATCAGTTTACAAATGACCAGAAGCATGAAATGTGTTTTAAAGTCCCTCAGTGTCATCCTGTGGAGAGGAAGGGGGCACAGCACAATGTCTACTCATCAGGACTAAAGTGGGGGCTGGAATCAAGCAGCCCCACTAGCCCCACCAGCCCCAGCCCCATGACCTCGCCCTTCTGTCCCGCTGAGCTGGCCTGGGACACGGGAGAGTGGGGCTGGCTAGATGAGTGTGAGGAGGCATCAGGGGAGGTGGGCCATCGAGAAACCCCACCCCACCCCCAGCCCGTCACTGGAAGCAGCTTCCTGCAAAGCGTGCCTGGGGAAAATGTTCTTGCTTTGCTGATTGCGATGATAAAGCTGAATTGAGGCATTCCTAGCTAGCCAATTGAGATATAAATGTTCAAGAATAATTGCACAAGTCGGTTCTCAACTATTCATTGATAAAAGTCTTAGCCCCTACTCACTTTGCGACCCAAGGCATGCTATCTGCACTGGCTGATGCTCAGTTTACTTATCTGTAAAGTGGAAATTAATAGTAGTTTCAGGCTGTTGAGTTCAGTGCCGGACCCCACTTCCAAAGAGAGAGGGGTCACAGCAGTCTAGAAAGAGTACAGAATGGGGGAAGAGTGGCCCATGGGAACAAGGGTGGAGGTTAATAGTAAGGACCAAAAGCGAAGGGAAAGGGGAGCAGATGGGGCTCGCCTCAGACACCCAGAAACAGCATCAGCTCCAGGCATCTTGGTGGCTTTTCATAAAAGGGGTGAGTGGCTTTGGGGTGGGCGGGAGTCATGCCATGTTGCTCTGAGGTGGCTTATAGTTTATAGTTATGGCTTCTTTCCTCATCTCCCTTTCAGGCCAGGAAAGACAAAACCTTGGGTTTGAGTGTTTTGAGTGATACAAGAGACCGGGAGGAAGTCAGGGAGAAGGAGGCGGCCACCCCCACGCTCTGCCAGCAATCACCGCACTCATCATAGGGACCATGACCGTTTGCAGGGGCTGTGGGCCCCTATCAGGGTTTCACGATCTCTGCACACGAGGTGCCTGGCATATGTGTGGCTCCCAGTAAATATTTGCAGGCTGGTTGTCCAAATGTAAGCCAGGGCATTTTTCCCGAGTCCCCAGGTCAGATACCAGAATTCTCCATCATCACTTTTTCTCAGCAGTAGAATCTTCTCCTTGGGGCTCAGTAGCTCCCACATACTTGAGCTGAAAACAGAAAAGGGGGTGTTTCCGTGGGGAATGAAGGATTGTGGAGGACATGGGGTAAATGCTCGAGAATGTCATTATTTCTCTCCTCTTCATGCTGCTTTGCAAACAACTAAATCTCACATCCCATCTTCTAAAAACAACATGTGACAGTAACTCATCCCTCACTGGGCGCCAAGCTCTGGGCCAGGCCCCTCACATACTTGATCTCACCTAAGGCTAACAACAATTTTGCAAGGCAGAGATTTTTGTTGCCATTTTAGAGATTGGGAAACAGAGGTTAAAAGAGACTAAGTCACTGTCCTGAAGTCACAAAGTTATGAAATGTCCGAGCGCATCTGAACCTACGTCGGTACTATGTATTTTCAAGCCTGTCATTTTGAACTTCTATGTCGGACCACGAGGGAGTAAGGCTTTCCTGCATTACTTCTCCACCATAAACAACTAAAAATATAAAAAACAATTGTTTTCAGATGCTAGACAGCAGGCAGCTCAGGGTTATGACCCGGGGGCCTTTGGGAAGAGCAAATGAAGTGAGCCCTCACGTCGCCCAGACTCCTGCCCGAAACTAAATCCCTGGAAGGTGACCCAGGGAATCGCATTCTGATCTCAGCAGAGTTCCCAGAGGTCACGACATGGAACCAGAAGGTCGGGGCCAATCTGGATCTGTCTACCTCTGACTCAACGGGCCCAAGAGCACACTCAACCATGCCCGGGAAAGAACACTGGATTCGACTCCAAAAACCTTTAAGTAATTTGCTTACTAAGCATCAGTTTCTTCATCAGTAAAATGGAGATAAAACTCCCTACCTAGTAAGAGCACTGTTTAGAGGATTAGAGATAATAAATATTCGAAGTGCTTGAAGGAAATATGCCAGACTACTCCTAAGGAAGGTCTCTGCACATTCGAAGTCAAGGTAATTTTTACTTTCAAATAAATAAGGGCAGGAAAAATAAATTCAAAATGCTTAGCACAGTGCTGGCAAGCTCTCAATAAACATTAGCTCAATTATTATAATGAATGAGAAAACCGTCTATATGTCATTAAGCATCACATAAATGTGAGCAATTGACCTTCACAACCAGAACACTCTCCCGATCCAGCTGGAGACCAAAGAACACTTTTGAATTTGTGTGCAGACAGCAGCCTCCTTCACAGGCTTGCCCTGCCCCGTCCTCACCCCTGCCAGCCCGTTCCGGGCATTCACCTGTCACTCCAGTCTCCTTTCCATTCCACTTTGCCCCAGGGGTTCCGCAGCTTGACTAGATATTCTGGTCCATGTTTGCAGGTCACCTGCGCAAAACGAGAAGCAATTTAGGTGGCTGGGCTGAGTGCCAAATGCAAATGTTGCAGCCATCTGGGTGAGATCCGTGCCTGCCAGATGAGACCTTGAAGTGGAAGACCAAAGGCCCTGAGCGTGGGGAGAAGAGAAAGTGGTTCTGCCTCTTAGAGCTGCTGAGACCTAGCACAACTTACTTCCCTTCTCTGGGTCTGTTTCCTCATCTGGAAAGTGAAGTTAATAGCTACATCTGCTGTAACAGGTTGAAGGGTGGCCCCCCAAAGATAGATCTACCCAAAATCTGTCAATGTGATTCTCTATTTATTTATTTATTTTTAAAGATTGATTTATTTATTTCAGTGAGAGAGAGAGAGAGAGAGCACAGCGGGGAGGGGCAGAGGGAGAGGGAGAGAGAGACCCAAGCAGACTTCCAGCTGAGTATAGAGCCCGACACGGGGCTTGATCGCACGACCCTGAGATCACGACCTGAGCTGAAACCAAGAGTCAGATGTTTAACCAACTGTGCCACCCAGGCGCCCCAGTGTGATCCTACTTATTAAAAGGGTCTTTGCAGGTATAATAAAATTAAGGAACTTGAGATGAAATCACCCTGAAGGGGTGCCTGGGTGGTTCAGTCGGTTCAGCGTCTGCCTTTGGCTCAGGTCCTGGGATCGAGCCCCATGGTCGAGCTCCCTGCTCAGCAGGGAGCCTGCTTCTCACTCTCCCTCTGCCGCAACCCCCCACCCCCACCCTGACCCCGCTGCTTGTGCTCTCTGGCTCACTCTCTCCTCTCTCTCAAATAAATAAATAAAATCTTAAAAAGAAAAGAAATCACCCTGGATTGGGGTGGGTCCTAAACCCAGTGATAAGAGAAGGGAAAGGAAGGGAGGGCGAAGGCCATGCGGAGATGGAGGAAGAGATTGGAGCTCTCCATCCCTAGCTAAGGAATGCTGGGAGCCGCCATAAGCTGGAAGAGGCAGTGAAGGATCCCCCCCAGAACCTGCAGAGACCGTCATGACAGCTTGATTTCAGATTTCTGGCCTCTGGAACTGTGAAAGAATAAATTCCCGTTGTCTGAAGCCCTGCAGTTTGTGGTAATTTGTTACGACAGGACGCTAATACGCCCCCTCACAGGGTGTGTTGAGGATTGAGTTAACATTTGTGAAGAAGTTGGAACAAGACTTAGCACACAGTAAGTGCTAATTATGTTAAATAAATATACAACAAATATGGACATAAACATGTGACTCTATTAATAAAATCTAAGTTTTGTTAAAGAAATATGAGAATTCATGAAAAGCTCTTGACACACACACAAACATGACTGATGTAGATCTGGGAGGAGGAGGAGGAAGTCAGGTGGGAGCTGAGGTCAAGAAATCTGAAAGAGTAAAAGGGAATTGGAGGACTTGGGCACATCAGCCTGTCTAGAGGACATCGGAGGCTCTGTAAGATGGACCCATGCTTCTCCGTGCAGCCCCGTCCACCAGGAGTGCCCCTTTCCCTCAGACACATCTACTGACATTTCCAGGGCCAGCTCAATGCCACCTCCTCTACGAAGCCTTTCCTGACTCTCCCCAACCCAATCAGGCAAATGTGTTCTCTCCTACCTCTGAGCCCCTAAAGCCTTTCATCTATTTTTTCTTCTCTCCGCTTTCTACCTTGCTTCCTTACCATTCTTACCTATGGTTCTCCATCCCTGACTGTGAGCTCTGTGTAGGCAGGGTCCCTGTCTGATTCATCTTTCCTTCAATGCTTAGCACAGCTCAAAAGATGAAGAGCCATGGAAAGAACCCGGGAGGCTGATGGAAAGGAGTGTGTGAGAAAGAAGTGGGAATTTGGGCAGGAAGCCCCAGATGTGAAGGCCATGGGCAGTGGCAGCCCCGAGCAAAGGGGGCCTCGAGGAAGGGCGGTGAGGCCCAGCAGGCTGGGTGGCTGATTGGCAGGGCTGCCCCAGGGCAGGAGGGGCTGGGATGGTGCCCTGCAGGTGGCCCAGGCTAGGCTGGACCCACCACATCACTCCAGAACACAGGTGTACTGGTGCAGGAACCCACCACCTGCTTTGGCAGGACCTATAAAACCCGGCAAAGAATTTGCCCCCTAGACTGGGCCCAGCAAGTAGTGTTCACCCAAGCCTTGGGAGAAGCCCTGAGAGAGAAGGAGGAGCCCAACGGGAAACAGAGGGGCTGGTTCCACCCACCTTCCTGATTCCTGTGAGGGTATAGGCATGGCCGCCCACCAGCCCATTCTCCAGCACCCTTTCCTTCTGTGGAGACAAGAGAGCTCCTGTCAGCCCACTGCTGTATACAGCTTATTGAGGGCGGGGGGGGGGGGAGGGGCATGGGGACCTGCGTGGCTGGAGCAAGGGCTTATGGGGAGGGCTGGGAGAGACCCAGCTATGCCCTCACAGTTGTCAAAGCTCTTCAGCATCCACAGTCTCATTGGAGCCTCTAAGTCAGGATGCCGTTCTGCAGGGATTCCCGTCCCATTGGACAGAGGACAAACTCAGATTCGGAGCTGCTAAACCATCACATGGGATGACGTGGTGGTCGCTCGCAGAGGCAGGGCTGAGCCCAGGGCTCCCTACTCTAGTCCCACGTTCTTGGTTGTTACTAAATTAGGCAGTAAAGACAAGTTGTGCTAGTAAAGCACCTTGCACCTGGTTGACACTTAGTCACTGTTAGCTCGCTTGTCTGCACACCATCTGCATTCGACTGTGGCCTCGCCGGCCCCCAGGGCTCAGCTTGGCTGCTCGGGTTTGAGCAGCAGGACTCTAGGAGCAGGATCTAGAGGGGGGTCTGGGGGCCCGCCCCGAGGTGAGAGCAGAAGCTGGTGGAGGAAGGGGACGGGAGCAGGGAGGACACACTGCTGGTACAGAGCCCAGTCGCACCCCTGAGTGGGTCTGGCAGCCAATGAGGGTTCTGCTGTAGGTGGCTCGGGTTAGGATGTCCCAGAGGTTGCCGGGGGCTTCTGCCGGTTTGATGGTCATCGTCACCCCTCCAGTGAAGTCCACGAGTGCTTCAGACACCTGTCCATGCTGCAAGTCTTCGTAGGAGCCAGAGAGCCTGCCCAGGGAAGGAGTACGCATGGGAGTAGAAGGGAAGGGCCATTTATCCTGGAGCCTGGGATGGTCCAAATGAGTCTAGTGACCCCCCTGCTTGGTTCTTCCCTGGGCATGTGCCCGCTACTCCTTCCTTCCATCCCAGGGGCAAAGGAGAAAGCGTATACGCTGAGTTCCTATCCTTGTTAAACAACTCCATCCATTAGGGAAAGGCAAAATTCCCAAATGCTCGTTCAGATGGGGTAAACTCTACATAAGAGTCTCTGAATACATCACTTCTATATTCACTGAGCCATGCCTCAGCGTTTCACTTCATAAAATTTACCTGCCTCCTCTTGTGCTCTCCCAGCATTGATGGGAGTGAGACAGAAAGACAGAGACGGGGGAGGGAATGGAAGGGGAAGGGGAGGGGAGGGGAGGGGAGGGGAGGGGAGGGAAGGGAAGGGAAGGGAAGGGGAAGGGGAAGGAAGGGAAGGGAAGGGGAAGGGAAAGGAAGGGGAAAGGAAGGAAAGGGAAGGGAAGGGAAAGGGGAAGGAGAAGGGAAGGGAAAGGGGAGGGGAGGGGAGGGGAAGGGAGGGGAAGGGGAGGGGAAGGGAGGGGAAGGGGAGAGGAGGGAAAATATTTCTGGTGATTGTCTTACTTAGCATAGGCCTTTTCCAGAAGAGCTCCCCAGAACAAGTGTTTGTCGGTGGAAGAGACAAACACCAGCTGGCCAGCTGCATTCACAGGGAGTCGGTCATCTATCACCACAGGCACCCACTTCCCAAAGTGCCAGAACTGGAAGGAGAAAGTGCCCACCGGTGAGAGAAGATTGCCGTGGAAGATGGTCAGCCCAGGAGGCAAAAATATGACTCTTCCAAGAACCCTCTTTCCTATGGCTTCCTCCAGGCTGGGGCACCAGGAGGTTACTCACCCAGAACTGGAAAATGCCGGCATACTTCTCAGTGAAATTCTGATTCAGGGGAACGACACGGCTCAGGATGTCCTGGTGCAAAGTCAGGGCTTGCAAAGCGGCCAAGAACCAGCAATCACCTAAGCCAGAGAGCGCATAGCGTCTGCATGGGTGTACTTCCTACGTTCTGCAAGTGTCTGCGTGAATCTATTGAAGACATTACATGCAAGAAATGCCTAGTCCCAGCTGCTTTCCTCTCTGGGCTTGTAGCCCCGTTTAGCAGAAGGGAAAGAAAAACTGAGGAGGAAGACAGTGAGTGAGCAGAAGGAGGGGAGGAGCATTGGCTGGGATCTCAACTTGACACCAAGAATTAAGCCATATTCCTGGACCAGCTTTTAGCTTCCTGAATGCCACATCCTCAGGAACTTGGACCCAAACACAACCAAACTTTTCTTAAAGTCCTGCCTTCAAGTTTGGCGGGGGCTGGATTGCCTTTTAAAGGAATTGTCAAAGCACTTTAGAAAGTAACTGATCTATGCTCTTCTGGGGAAGCCTCAACGCTTCTGGGCTCCATGATCCCTGTCTATGGAACAAGTGTCTCTACATTTGTGCCTCCCCTTTGTGGCCGAGGGCTTTTTCTATTCCCCTAAAAAGGAAGTCGGGATGAGGACAGGCATGCTTGGACTCTAGCTGGGGCATCTAGTGACTGGTGTGCCCAAAAGGACTCATTATGGGGTCTAGAGCACAGAGAACACATTCCCCCAAGACAAAACTTAGACCTGTAAACTGGTAATGAGGATTACCCTTGGGCAAGTTTTGGCATTCCCATACATCCTCAGAGGACCAGTTGTTACCATTTTCCCGGCAAAGGACACAGACTACAAGGTGGAGTTCAGGGTGGCCATTTCCCCCATTGGGAATCTCTCAGTTCCCCTCTTCCCCACCCCGCTCAGCCTTAGCAGCTGCCAGGCCTGTGTGTCCAGGGGCTGTACAGACTTACCTACCACTCCCTGGCACAGGTCCAGTCTTTTGGCATTGGCAGAATAGAACTGGGGATTGCTGTGTAGCTCCTATGGGGGACAGATGGAATTGCCCTTTTGACCAAGAAGAAGCTCCTTGAGCTACAGTGACCGTAGTTTCCCATGCCCCAAGACTGGACTTACGGGGACATAGAATATAGAATATATGTGATTCTATATGTGATATAGATATAGATATAGATATAGATATAGAATATATGTGATCTATAGATATAGAATATAGAATATAGAATATATGTGAAATCAGGGCTGTCCCAGACAAGCTGGCATATGGATTCAGCCTGTCGCATTTCTCATTTCTTCTTGCAGCCCATGTAAGCCAGAGGCTGGGAGAACTCTGTGTGGATACTGAGAAATAGCACTTGTACCAAAATGCCTTTGCTTGGAGTTTCTGTTAAAATGGAAGTATGTCTTTTAGAGGGTGTTCATATTTTTCCTAGAGATCTTCCCATTGTCCTTGTTCTCCTCCTACTGCTCCTTCCCACCCCGTCCCCCAACATAATGGCCTCTTTGCCCTTCCGCACTGAGATGCAGTGGGAGATGGGGCAGGTGGTCTCTGCCCCATGGTGAGCACTAAAGCCCTCATGTTCTGCATTGGCACAGCTCACCCAAGGTCAGGTGTGTGACAGACTCTATGTCAGCAGTTCCCGAATTTTCTGAGAAAAGTAGAATCTTGACTACTATCCAGTTTGGGAGGCCCTCTTGGGAATTTTGCACACAGAAGGGACTTAGTCTGGGGCCATACGCTTTGATGGGCAGGCTGAACAGGGCCTAGAAGGGCAGAGAATCTGTAGCACAGGCTGACTCCACTTTGTTCACCAGCCATATTTGGGAAATCTATTGTGTAAATCAAGTTTGGCGGGGGCTGGATTGCCTTTGAAAACATTAAGTTGCCTTTTAAAAGAATTGTCAGGCGCCTGGGTGGCTCAGTTGGTTAAGCGACTGCCTTCAGCTCAGGTCATGATCCTGGAGTCCCGGGATCGAGTCCCGCATCGGGCTCCCTGCTCGGCAGGGAGCCTGCTTCTCCCTCTGACCCTCCTCCCTCTCATGCTCTCTGTCTCTCATTCTCTCTGTCTCAAATAAATAAATAAAATCTTTAGAAAAAAAAAAAAAGGAATTGTCAAAGCACTTTAGAAAGTGAAGAACATTGTTATAAAGTAATTAATAGCTTTTTTTTTTTTAAAGATTTTATTTATTTATCTGACAGAGAGAGACAGCGAGAGAGGGAACACAAGCAGGCAGAGTGGGAGAGGGAGAAGCAGGCTTCCCACCTAGCAGGGGGCCCGATGTGGGACTCGATCCCAGGACCCTGGGATCATGACCTGAGCCGAAGGCAGACGCTTAACGACTGAGCCACCCAGGCGCCCAATAGCTTCTTAATTTATGTGTTTTGTGGGCCTGATTTGGGCCTGGTTGGGAATGAAGGTATGTGAGAATGTGTCTCCCTGGCCGATGGCATCGGCAGCAGCTCAGGATGCCCTGCCATCTTGGATGAGGCCCAACAGGACTTTGGCTGTGGCTGCCCAGCATATTTCTGGGTAGGGGCTGAAGGGGCTCTGAGACCACCTCAGAGCCACCACTGGTTTTCTCCATCTGGAGAATAGGAATGTGGGCACTCACACATTCCCCTCACGTGGGGATCAATGGCAGTGAGTAAGACCTGGCATCTGGAGCACCCCAAAGGAAGGTCTGGGTTGACCTGTGTGTGTGTGTGTGTGTGTGTGTGTGTGTGTGTGTTGTGGGGAAGCACCCTCCTCGCTTACCGGAGGCCTCCTCCACTGCAGGCCAGGCGGCAGCTTCCGCAGCAGGGGCCCGCTGCCCACGGAGCTCAGGCTGGCTGGGAAGCTGTCATCTTCAAAGAGGCGGCCTTCCATCAGGCACCTTTCCCTCAGGGCCTCATAGTCCTGCTTGGGGAGCTGCGAGGAACCCCCCAGTGAGTTCTTCCGCCCCAGCTTCCATCTGCCTTGGAAAGGTAGCCTCAGAGACATGGCTCTGAGTGGGTCTTCCCGGATAGTCTCTGTTGCTCCTGGAATGGAGAGCCCATGTTCAGGTTACTCACTGCCGGTTGACACTCTGCCATTCCCCCAGCGAGGAGGAGGAGGACGAAGAGGTGAGATGGGCGGCAGCACCTGATCCGATTCTCATCCTAGAGAGTGGGGTTCCTTGAGCACGTGTTGCGGTTCTGGGCTCCTGCAGCCAAGGCCTGAGGAAAAGGAGGGCTCTCTCCAGCCTCAGGGCTGGGTCCTGGGCCCCTGACCATGTCACAGGGACACTTCTGTTTGGGTGGCAGGGGCAGGGGGGAGGAGAGCAACAGGAAGCTAAAGTTCAGTTCATAGGGATTGAGGGTCCCTGTGCCAGACAAGGAAGGAGCAGTGGATGCCCCTTCTGTCCTCCCTCACAGGGCTGTCACCCCCAAGCTCATTCACGTCCTCCTGCCTGCTCTAATGTCCTTCTCCATCTTCCCTACAAAACCGTGTCTCTCACTTTCCTCCTACATATTCTTTTTTTTTTTTTAAGATTTTATTTATTTGATGGAGAGAGCACAAGCAGAGGGAGAGAGAGGGAGAAGCAGGTTCCCTGCTGAGCAAGGAGCCCGATGTGGGACTCGATCCCAGGACCCTGGGATCATGACCTGGGCCGAAGGCAGCCGCTTAACCGACTGAGCCACCCAGGCGTCCCTCCTTCTACATATTCTTCAAATTAACTCCTTCCTTAAAGACATTTTGGGCAATGTAAAAAAAAAAAAAAATCACATACATATTATGGTAAATACTGACAGTTGTCTGTATCTACCCATTCCCTCCTTCACCTTATTAATAGGATCGCAGCTTTGATCACTCAATAAAACTTGATTTCCCAGAGCTTCTTGCAGGACAGTTTGGCCAATGAGATGAAGGTGGCAGTCTACAAGGTGGGGCTTTCGGAAAAGCTGCGACTTTCCCAATTTTCCCAGGTGGCACTACTTTTGACTTCCCCACTTCCCATTCCTGGAAAGTAGATGTCACCCCTAGAGAGGGACCACTAGAAAAAAGCCACATGCTAGAAGGAGTCTGGATCTTGATGACTTCCTTGAACAAATGGTCCAGCCTCGGTGGCTTGCCTCTAGACTTATTACATGGGAAGGACAAACCATTTGCTTACTTAAGCCATGGTAGTGGCCAGACTTGGCAGTGTTCTCTGTGTTAGCCAGTGTTATGTGTCTCTGTTACATGCAACCATAGCACTCGCAAGTGATACTCAATGGCACGGAAAATTTTACATACTCTTTTGGGATATAAATGGATCCTTCTTCTGAAGCTTTTCAACAAGCTTCACATTAAGAGCTCTGCCAGCCAATTGGACCCCACCAACCCCAATATTCTAGCACATCCTTATATCTCCTATGTCTATTTTTGCACAGTAGTGATTCATTAAGTCAATGATTTTATGGCCTCTATGATTTGCATTCCTATCTACTTAGAATCTGAAAATGTCAGAGTTAGCATATGCCTTAGAAATCATCAAATCCAGTATTTCCCCAAAATTATTTTAGCAGTGGAGTTCCTTCTTCAAATGAAATCCTATAGAAACTCAAGGGTAGAGGCTTGATTTTACAGGTTGGACCACAGTGCAGCTTTGTAAGGTTTCTCATTGTATGGTTTGAAAACCACCAATCTTGGGGTGCCTGGGTGGCTCAGTCGTTAAGCGTCTGCCTTCGGCTCAGGTCATGATCCCAGGGTCCTGGGATCGAGCCCTGCATCGGGCTCCCTGCTCGGCGGGAAGCCTGCTTCTCCCTCTCCCACTCCCCCTGCTTGTGTTCCTGCTCTCGCTCACTCTCTCTCTGTCAAATAAATAAATAAAATCTTAAAAAAAAAAAAAAAAGAAAACCACCAATCTTACCTAGCCCCTCTCATTTTTCAAGTGTTAAAACTGAAACCCATTCATCCATTGGCTCACCAAAAATTTTATTGGGAATTTTTATCTGCCAGGCTTGAGCTAAGCACCATTCATCAGAGATAGTCCCTGCCCTCATGGCTTTTCCAGCCTAGTAGGGGTCAAGTGATTTTCCCAGGGCTACCCAGGGAAAATTCATCAGAGCCCTATCCAGAACCCAGGGCCCTGGCTCCCATAACCATGCTCAGCCCTCCATGGCAACAGCTCCCATTTGTTCCAGTACAGTGCTTAGGACAGAATGTATATGCACTGAAGCAGCCTGCAAACAAGCCTATGCCAAGCATGAGTACTCCCTCCCAGCTGTAGGAGCGATCTGAGGGGCCTCTTCATCCGTCAAGATCCTGCCTATCCTCCAAAGTCCAACTTTATCCTCTCCACCAGGAAACCTTCCTTGTGTGTCTGGTCTTCACTGAGTTCCCCTCATTCTGAAGGTCTACTGACCCACTGTCTACCACCTAGGACACCCTACCACCTTCTAACTGGTGCTTCTCAAATTATCACCAGTGAAGCAGCTGTATTTCTTTATTTTCAGCTTGTCACAGAGATCAATGAAAATAAATTAATAGAAAAATGAAATTTAAAAAAGATATAGAAAATACAAGCCCTCCTTTAAAAAATTTTTTTCAGATTCAACATAAGTAAAATTATTTGATCAATTACTATAAAATAAATTTCTAAACACTTACCTTTAGTTCAGCCTCTCATGCACCGCTAGTGATCAGTTCATGAAACGATCTTGTTCTTGGATCCCATTGTGGGCTCTGCTCTGAGTGATTCACACACACGGAAACCTCCTCTGCCTAATACCGGTTTTTCCCCCCACAGGATTAACACCGATGGAATGCTGTTTGTCTCACACCCTTAACCTCTCTCTGAGGTGAGGACAATCTGATTCCCGGCCGTTCTCATTTGTCACAAGTGCATTCATACTTCCTGGGGGACGACTCCTAACCTGGGTTACAGGGATCCAAACGCTATTATTGGGGCCTTGTGTTTTCCCCTGAGTTTCTTCCTGATATGGGCTATCAGGCAAAGCTTCCTCCACCCTGACTCCTTCTTCCAACCACATTTACATCTGTAAACAAACACAAGGCCATTCAGATTCCTCTCCGTGCCTGAAAACATTGCATCTCATGACAAGCCTTGGTGCCTTGTCGGGCTGAGAGGACAAAATGCCCATCACAAGATGCTTTCACCCTCCAAATTTCAGAATGAGGCCAAACGCATAAATATCTTGTCTTTAAATAAGTACTCCTAAGGCACCTTAAGGAGAGTCTAGACCCAGATGTGGGCAGTTCGCAGGTCTTACATGTCTTCTGTATGTTATAACCTGTGGCTGAAATTGGCTCTTTCTCAGATTGCCACAGCGCTCTGCAAAGGGCCAGGTGTATCTTGGTTGTATTTGGAAACTCCTATTAACTATTGTAAGTAAGCAGTGTCAGAGCAGGCCCATAACATACGACTATGCAAATGAATAGGGAAAAGCTGACTGAGGCACATGATATTTGAGTATGCAACCTAAAGGCACACTGCCTCTGCCTGAGCGTCCTTTCCTTGGCTCCCCAGAGATTGTTAGACTCCTCTGTCACGTTCTTCATGTCAGGATTCATTTGTACTCGGCAAATAAGTAGTCAGAGCCTCCATTTCACTTTTCTACTTGGCTCTACTCGCCTTCTCTATAGACGTTAGGTGCAAGGTGGAGCTCTGTGATGGTGAGGGGTGTCCCTGGTGCTCCGAATCCACATGAAGCCTTTTGGTGCTAACTGGCTGGTGACCACTGAGGGACATTACCAGGTGGGACACGTGAGTGTTCCATGCCTGGAGTCCCTGCCCTGATATTCGGCTAATTCACATGTGTCCTGAGCACCTACTATGCTCCAGACATTGTACCCATGCTAAACATACACACATAAGGGTAGAGTTGGGGCGCCAGAAAGGAAACAAAAGAAACAAGAACCATATTCTCATCCACAGGTGCTACGGACCTGTAGAATCCTCCCAGGGAATGATTGATTTCCAGAGAACTCTGGCATCCTGCCATAACCCACCAAGCTGTCAGAGGTAAAATTAGAAGAGAAACCTAGGCTTCTTGCACAATGGTCTGTCTGCATGATAAAGAGCATTGGATTGGAAACATGATCAATTCCAGGCTCTCGACAGCTGGAACAAAAGAACAAGACTAACTGTCGGCACTGCCTGATTTATCTTGGGCAGGGACTGTACTTCTTTGGTGTCATAGACAGTGTGCAGTGGTCGTGGAGCACTAGATTTGGAATTAGGAAACCCAGGAGGTGGCTGGGTTTGTCCCCTCCTACTGTGTGACCATGGGCAGATCCCTTACCCTCTCTGAGCTGGTTTCCTTACCTGTAAAATGGAGATGACACATATTGTATACACTCTCAGGCCTCAAAAGAGCTAATGATATAAAGGAGTTTGAAAAAACTTGAGTCTAAGTCAGGAGTTAGCAAACCATGGCCCATGGGCCAAATCTGGCCCATTGCTGGTTTTTGTAAATAGAGTTCACTGAAACCCAGCTACACTACCTGTTTATGTATTGTCTATGGCTGTATCTACAACATACATTACAACAGCAGAGTTGGGTAGTTGCAACAGACATCATATGGCCAACAAGCCTGAAATATTTATTGGCTGGCCCTTTACGGACAAACTGGCTTAAATCATGGTCTAACTGACATAAATTGTTATGGCACAATGCTAGACACAATGGTAGTCTCCAAATAGGAATTCAGAGAATAAAATGTGATTAACTGGGTCCATCATTAAGAACTTATGTTAATGCGGGGCGCCTGGGTGGCTCAGTCGTTAAGCATCTGCCTTCGGCTCAGGTCATGATCCCAGGGTCCTGGGATCGAGCCCCGCATCGGGCTCCCTGCTCAGCGGGAAGCCTGCTTCTCCCTCTCCCACTCCCCCTGCTTGTGTTCCCTCTCTCGCTGTGTCTCTCTCTCAAATAAATAAATAAAATCTTTAAAAAAAAAAAAAAGAACTTATGTTAATGCAACAGAATTTTATCTCTAATTGATTCATTAATTTTTTATAGACTCAACATTTACAGTTACATTTATGTCTCAAAAAGACTTGAAGATGTGGCCTGCCATTTCTCTCTGCTAAAGTCTTGTCTCTAATTCATTTTTTAGATGTGATGACATCAGACATTCCTGAGAAGTTTTCAGGTGGCTTTGTGGTTACTGATTATGAATAGGAAAACCCACATCTCTATGTATAGATCATGACCTGTTTGTAAAAGAGGAAGTTATTTCGCAATGTAGGGGAGCAAAATTTGCCACCCCAAAGTGTGTCTCTTTGGCATGTGGATTATTTTAGGCTGTTTGTTTTTAAAAAACAGAAGACTCAAGAAGTTTTTCTTTTTTGCCTCCCTCCTAACTACCTAAGAAAGTTTAGATAGAGGACTTATTTCAGAAAAGGAACTATTACCATAGATAACTACAGTACAATATGAACTAGGTGTGATAGACAGGGTGGGACCTAGAAAAGTCTGTTGGTTAAAATTCCTCTCTATCTCCCATTGTTGCTATGGACCCAGCAAACATTTGTTTACTCTTTTACTCTTTTTCATCTTCGGGTGGATTGTTTTCCTTTCCTTTCAAGACCTAGACCCCTGCATCCTTTTCATTAGTTCTGGATGGCATATAGGCCTCAATTGCCTGCCCCACTGCCTGTGGGCCTCATTTTCTTATGGAGCTCTCTTGCTTACATAATTAAATTTGATTTTCCCCCGTTAATCTGCTTCATGTCAATTTAATTCTTAGACCAGCCAAAAGAAGCTGGAAGGGTAAAGTAAAATTTTTCTTCCCGACAACAAAATTAATGGTTTGAAAGGATCATGAAAGTTTTTACTATTTAGGTTTGTCTAATTTAGATATAGTTTGTAACAGAAGACCCCAAGCACTCCTTTACTTATTAGGGCAGACATTTGTCTTTGAGGAGACAATGAAGAATGCGGCCCAGCCATGAGCTATAGAAGATAAGAATGGCATATATTTTTTTCTGGATTCACAGAGCCAGGCAATACATCATGAATAAACAGATGCTTGATAAATGCTCGCTGACAGGCTGACTAAATGAACAAATAGATGGTTCTTCATTTGCAAAATGTAAAGAATGATAAAGCCTGCCCTCTCCACCCCTCCTGATATGAAGATGAAATGAGATACAGGATATGAAATATTTTTTGTGAGCTGTCAATCATTCGGCTGCTCTTCTGTTTTTCTGTTCACATCCCCGAGAACTGTTTTAAGTTGAGGTTTGCTTTCAGGAGCCTCATTAACAGCCTTCCCTTCCAATCCTTGCTGGCTTTGGGGTTACTTCCTGGGGAATTATGCAGTTTCCAGGGCAAAGCACCCTGGGCAACAAAGTAAAATCAAGGTCAACCTTCAAGGAGGAAAGAGTCTCCAAAGGGAACATATACCTTGGGAGTAGATTGGGGGGCGGAGGGGCAGGAAGCGCCCTGCCTTAGCTGGTGATGCTAGGGGTTCCTATGGGCTCACTGTATGTTTATTTGGAGATGTTAAAATTTTGTGGCACTCTCTACCCACTCGCAACTGCCCCATCTTTCATCTGACTCCATGGGACACTGAACAGCCACGGATCTGTGGCTTTGTAGAAGTGCAGACACCCCCATAGAGATAACTTTCCTTGGGCTTAGGAATATTCACTTAGCCCGTGTGGAAGATGTCACTCACTATATGTGAACCAAATATCAGGCTAGAAGGAATTTGGTGGTCACCCCATTCAGCACCCCTGTGTGCAGGTGAGACTTCTGAGGAGGACCAATGGGCTCTCAGCCTGCTCAACCTCGTGGGGCTGAGCCCCTCATCCAGAATCCCACTGGGGTCATTCTGTTCCCTCAAGCCCACTTCTGGTCTTATAGCTCTCATCCACTAGCCTCAGGTCAGTCCCTGCTCCTATTTCTCCACCACCTTCCACACTTCTAATGGACAAATCCTTTCAATTTTTCTCTCTTCTGAACATTTCAAAAACACATTTGAATAGGAATGAGTTTTAAAACAGATTTAAGTTAGTTACTCTTATTTTTTTTTTTTAGGAGTATTTACCTCTTAAAGAGTCACAGACTTAGTGCTACATTGCCTACGTTTTCTTCCGACTGACCCTGCATTTACCTTCGGAGCGGCCATTTCACACCACTCCCCTCAGATCCACACAGCCCATGGCCTCAAACCAAATAGTCAGGCTCTTGGTGTTTTGGCCCCTTTCTGTGTAAATAATCCACAGCACACTCCTCTTCTCTATCCAACTTTTCTTTTTATGGGCACACAACTAAAAGGTGTTTCTTGCTCTCTTTGTTTCAAATGCATCCATCCTTCAAAGTTCAGCTCAGATTTCCCTTCCTCCCCAGAGTCCTCTCTGCACCCCCAGCACATCTGATCTTCTCCTCACAGCTGAGTCGCCTCACTGATGTATCGATGTTTTCACCTTAGGAAAGGTATTCTAAGGGTCTCCGATCTTGTGTGACAGGCAGAGACCACTGTAATAGGAGCTGCCCAGAAAGAACAACCGTGAATCTGTTACGACTTAGTGCTTGCTTGCCCATTGTTCAAGCGTGCACACTGGGTAGGAGGTTGCTGGGTAAGAGCATCCCCTGCCCGCCGCAAGGCTCAGTCCTGGACTTGAGGAATGATGGCTTTGCATCTTAGGTTATGATTTACACTACTTAAATGCCAAGCTGTGCAGTTAGAAATTAAGGCAAAACTTTGGGGAAAGTAAGTTAATCAAAAACATCTTTTAGGAAAACGACTTGGCCGTGAATACTAAGGCTAAACATATATACACCCTACGATACAACAATCCCTGGGCATTACCCAACAAAAATGCTTAAATTTGTCCTCCAAAAGACATATACAACAGTATTCATGACAGCGTTATTCAAACTAGGCCTGGACTGAGAACGACCCACATGCGCATGAACATGGATAAATAGTATTGGGCTATATTCACACAACAGAATACTACACAGCACTGAGACTGAACAAACAAGAACCACTTGCTACAATACGGATGGAATTCACAAACACCAGTACTGAGTGAAAAATATCCAGGCACAGAGAACCTCTGACAACGTATGTAACTTTCAAAAAAAAAGGGCAAAACCAATCTATGTGTTAGAAATCGGTTTATTGGTTACCCTTGGAGTGGACACATTTATCACAAAGCCAATTAAACCACTAATATATGAGTCTATTCTACTCCTTTCTATTGATTGTTTTGATGGTCAGGAGAGAGATTTATAGGGAGATTGGAAAGTGGTAAATTCAACTACATAAACAAGGCTTTATTGAGTGCCTCCCCATGGGCCAGGCATCACCCTTGATGATAGGAGTACAGGATGAATTAGTTTCTGCCCACAAGGAAATCACGGACCAGTAGCCAGGCTCCCACTCTAGAGAGGGCCTTCTTCTCTTCGCTGCAAGGTGCTCACTCCGTGTAATGGTCGGCACCCACCAGTCTAAGAATCCTCATTCTAAAAGTCAAAGACACCTTCTCGCCCTGTCTGGTCAGGGAGAGTCCCCAGATCTAAAAACCTAGGTCTACTTCACCAGTTCAAGGTTAGGATCACTATTCCAGCCCTGAGCGCCCATAGACGATACCTGGCATTTCTGGAACAACAATGTTTAACCCATATCCAGGCTACCTCCCACCCAAATCACAAAAAGGATTATGAGCTGAGCTGAGAGCTGCCTGCCTTCTTCCAGAATCATCCAGAGCCCCAGTTAGTGACTTCTCATGTCCAGAGGCCAGCAAATGGCTCCAACCATGGTGATTTCCAGATTTCTAGTCTAAATGAGCCCTCGTGTCATACTGATAACTACTATATGAGAGATGGAGGGGAGGAAAATTTCTCCTCAATCCTTTTAGGGTCCTGGCTGGGTCAGAAAATTAAACTGACCAAGACAGATTAACAAGAGAAAAGCACACAAATTTTATTGAATTTTTACATAAACACGGGAGCCTTTATAAGAGGATGAAGACCCAAAGTGGCCAGAGCAGGATGCTCCCATACCTTTTAGACAAAGAAACAAATAAATCTGTGAATAATTGACATGACAAAGGAATTTGGGCTAGGCCCAACTAGAACTAAGCAGTCTTTATCTTCCTTAACTAAGAAAAGAATTTCCTTAACTAGGACAAGAACAAGGAAGATAGGGTTATTTTTACTAGGTTTGTTTGCAGATTCCTCTATGCAGGTTTGTTTGCAGAGCCTATTAAGAGTATGTCTCCAATAAAAGGAGAATTTATTTCCTGCCTTTAGGCAGAAAAGAGGGAACTTTTTTCTGTGTTTACCACTTCTCAAGTGCCTACAGTTCAAAATTATTTTTATATCAAAGAGGCATATTTTGGCGTGACGTATTCTGGTTTTCTTCAGGAACTATTTCTGTCTTACAGAATGTGAGCATCATCACTGGCGTCTTCTTCACATCTGATTTCACAGAAGTCAAACCAGCCTCACTGTCTATCAGCGCCCAGAGAACAGCCTGCCTCCCAGAACATCAGGACCCCACAAAAGGCTCCAGACAAGAACCAGCCACCTCCAGACCCCTTCCAAAATCAAGGAGGCTCAGAAAACCGCTGGAATGGTCTGAGCCCTGGGAAATGACAGCACCTAGTGACCTCAGTTACTCCACAAAATAACCACTGATAACAATCAAAGCTGGAGGAACCTCAGAGATCCCCTGCGCCCAAAGACCCTTGATTTTAATGATGAGACTGAGGCCAAAGGGCTGAAGTCTGTTCTTTAAGGTCACGCAGATTAGGGACAACAAAGTTGAGAACAAAATTCAGGCCTCCAGACTCCAGGGCTCTTTCCCATATACACTCTGACCTGCAAAGTTCAAACCAGGAGAAGCAACTACCTCTTTCTCATCGTCTGAACCCAGAGACCCCAGAGGCCCCTGGGGGCTCTGGGCTAAACTGATCCCACCCTTGGAGCTAAAGAAATTTACCTGCACTGAAGATCTTGTTTCTTTAAGCAAATGGACAGGCTCTAGTCCCAGTGCAATCAGAAACCTGCTGCCTGAGACCAACCTTATATATGAGCCTTTCTCAGCACATGTGCTTGGCTGGGAGTCTGGGTTCCTGGCTCCCAGAGCCTTGGCTCCGCCTCACTGTATGTTCTCTGGAAGGGAGGGGAGCACCCAGGGCTTTCTGATGGTATTGCACGAATACAATTATTTTCTTAGAAAACCAGGCAGACAGAATTTGTTTCAGTAATGCCTTGACAAGAGTTAGTCATCTTCTCACTTCCAGATAAGGGAGGGTATTTGGAGATATGACTTAGAACATTGTTTCATTACAGGAACTAATGCAATGTTTATGTTCTTTTGTGGTCTCTGGAGTTTGATGAAGCCCTCAGGGATGTTCTCTGCTGAGAAGGAACCCAGCGATTCCCCTGTGCCGTTGAGAGATCTCCCTTTTCTTTCCCAACCCTACTTCCTGAAATCCCCCATTTTGGTTCATTTGTTTTCTTGTCTTTGGCCACTCATGGCTAGAAACAACCTCTATTGATTGTTTCCTTGCGTTCCACACTGGCTCTTCTTCCCTTAAAGCCTTTCCTGGCACTCACATGGTGGCTCTTTGGTAGGTGTTCTTGGCTCTCCCAGGACCTTTGTGCTAGGCTCCCGGTACGGCTTGTGCAGAGCTCAGCACAGCGACTAAGTCAGCCCTCACTTGCCTGACTCCATGCTTGCAATCCTTGGGTCCCCAGGACATGGAGCAATGCCTTAATTGCCTAATACTGTCAGTGGAATGAACAAGTTCCTTACTTCTAGAACTTCATCCTCCTCTTCCTTCCTACGGGCTTCTCTGCAGTGGCCTTTGCTCTGACTCTGACCTCTCACATCTTGATCTTTTTGTGCAACTATCTATCACCTCACTCATTTCATTAGCACTGATAAGGAAAATAATACCGGTAGTAATAGCTGTGATGAACTGAATGCCTTTCTTAAGGCATTCTGAGCAGACTAAGACAATAGCCAAGATTCCAACATTTATTGGGCCCTTGTGACATGCCAGGTACAATGCTCAATACACTGCATGCAGAATCTCACTGAATCTTCTCAACTCAGTGAGGTGGTACTATTTTCCGCATTTCACAAAAATGAAGCTGAGGCACAGAGCAGTAACCCCACTGAAGCACCCACAGCTAGTAAGCAGCAGAGATGGAACTCAGTCCCAGATGCATCATATTCCACTAGCTTTTCATCATATCAATCAAGAAACCATGTCTTTCTGTCACTGGTAAGTCAAATCCAAAGCTTTCCTCCTGAGTTCAAAGCTCTTTGAATCCTTGCCCCACCTCGTGTTTAAATGGCCAGCCTTCCTTACCCTATTTGGTCTGAGGGTGTTGGGTGGATAGCAGGAGTAGTGGATTTAGGAATCAAAAGACAGGGGAGAAGATCCTGTTTGGTTAAGAAAACTTCAATATTCTCTTCTGAGAAATCAGCATAATTCATCTCTATTAATAATACATCAAGTCACAAATGTGAAAATGTTTTCTAAACACCACAGGGATCTATGCGTATAGAGAGGACTGCTGTTACAACTGATCTCCAAGTTGTGTCTCAGACAGAACTTTTTCATTTTTATCCCCTCACCCTGGCACTGATCTTCCCTCTCATATTGGCCATTGTTTCAGGAACTTCTGGCTGGGGCTGCTTCTCAACCCTAGGTCTCCGCTCCACACCTAGAGCAGGGCTGGGACTCACTCTCTGTCAGAGCTGTTTTTGTCAGGTCGTCATTGGGCTTGTCATAAACTGTGTGGAAGAGGGCAAGGCCCAGTGGCCATTTCCTCCTTTGATCCTCCTGTGAATTATTGTTTGGGGTAAAAGAAACAAGTCCAAGGAGGCTCACTGGCCTCTCACATGAGCCCTGTGACTTACAGTCATTCAGAAGTCAGATGTCCCCTCCTCATCTGGGGATGAGTCCTATCTTTGCACGGCCTGGGCTCTCCTTGACCCAGGAGTGGGCTGTGGACCAAAAGCAGGTTAGCAAATTTGTGATTTATGACCAGGAGTTCATTTTCCAAAGGCTTGAGGAGTGGTAAAGTCCACAGGAGGGCTCTGGTGGCCTCCGTAAGCTCCAGAGCAGCAGGACCTGAGTGCTTGCCGAAAAGCACTGGGTCCTAGCAGAAAATCCAAGGGGGAAAGGAATGCCTCCTTACCTGTGCTAGGTGGCAGAATATTAGAGAAGGAGCACTGACATGAGAGTGGATTCAGGTCCAAGTTCTACCACTGACTCTGAAGCTGGGCAGGTCACCTCCTCTCTCTGGGACTTAAGTTACATAAAACGAGGAAGTGGTACTCTATCAACTCTCAGCTTTTTGTTATAACATTCTATGACTCTGCTTGGGACCTGCCTTGAGCAAACATTCAAAGGAAAACAAGTTTGTCTCTGGCATCCTCTTACCCCACTCCACAGACTCTCCAAGTGCCCTACACAAACCTAACTAAGTACTCTCTCCAAAGTGGTTCCTTCCTTTTCCTCCAAGCAAAATTCTCGTTCCTTCAGGGCACCAGAGAACAATCTGATGGAACTAGTCCTCATAAATGTGTGAAGAGCTCATACCCCCTTAACCTTGCTATAAGGATTTGCATTTTTTTTAAAAATAGGGAGTTCCTTATCCAGACAAATTCCTGATTGCTGGAATTTCAGGTAGTGATATAATACGTGCAGAAGTCTGGTTGAGGATGAAGTTAAGGCACTAAGTACAGTAAATATAACTGCTCACAAGTGTTCATGCATGCTCACATGGGTCACTTCTGTTGCTTAATTCAACTCACACTAAAAAACAAGTTAAAACTATAATGTGTCCAACACAACTATAAATGGGGAAAACTACTAAAATACTTACGGACAAGCTCCAACTATTTCTTGCATTGATTCCCTCTGTGCAGATACAAGAGTAAAACAAGAAAATCATGAGGCATCACGGCTCTGGCAAAGGTTACTACTAGCAGCCCTCTAGATAAGAATTCAAAGTCTTGGTAGTTATGGCCGCACCAAAGCTTCATGAAATCAATTGACAGGTTGTACTATTCTCTGATGTTTTTCTTGCTTGATTTTTTCAACTGGTTACAGGTTTTCAAAATTAGGATCAAATAAGGTAAAGAGAAGGGATTTGATTTGTGAGTGGGAGAAAGGACCACATCAAGTTCAGAAGAATGAAAGGAAAAATTGGTGATTCCATATATAACTTTTAAGCATTAGAAATTTATCCAAAAACCACGATTATAAAAAGAGACCTTGTGGGCTAACTCATCCCAAGATTCCAGCGTAAATTCTAAGACCTAAATTATTAATTTCTTTATCCTCAAAATATTTTCAGAATGTCATAGGAAAATATCTTTTAAGAAATTCACTACAAAGTTTGGAAATAAAAACAAACAAGTTTGTTTGTTTTCAATAAGAGAGTGTTTTCCTAAATTATCAGAGAGCTCACCAGAATTTTAAGGACACTTATTTCTAACTCATAACCCAAGAAAACTTGAATTGACAAGATTTGCTGTACCTGGGAAGGGCTTGGGGGTGCACTGGGAGCCATGCAGATCAGGGAGGCAGGGCATGATGGTCTGGGATCGGAGAGGGTGAAGAAATGTAGAAATACACTAGATTACACACCAGGCAGGCAGGCAGCATCAGAGATGATCCAAAACAGCAATGGTGACCTGGCCACAGAGCACAACTGGATTCCTAGAAAGGGGGGCAGAAACACGTCTGATATCTGTCTAATTGGAAAGCAGGTCCTGGGCAGCGAGCACCTTCATGGTATTAGGATGCAAGGAAATTGCTTGATCCTAGAAAGGCAAACCAGAGACATTGTTGACTTCAAGACCCCACAAAATCTGAGTTGGGACCTAGCTATTTCCCCAGTCTTGGGGCAGAATTGGTCAGTAAATCTTGGGTGGAAAGCAGCTAACTGGAAGCAGAAGCAAGAGCCCTCCTCCATCAGCCTCCATTCTGGTTATGTCTTCTCTACCCCCCGCTTCTCTAATTTAGCATGGGTCCAGGGGAGCAGGTTTGTACAGCACTTGAAGTCATACTGGGGCAATACTTGAGACCCATATATGACCTAACTTTTCACTCAGATTGATAGTACATGTTGGCATTTCTGTAGCAAATTCGTGAAACGTCCATTCATCCAGCACTCCTGCCTCTTTCTTTTTTCTTTTTTTTCTTTTTTTTTAAAGATTTTATTTATTTATTTGAGAGAGAATGAGAGACAGAGAGCACGAGAGGGAAGAGGGCAGAGGGAGAAGCAGACTCCCTGCCGAGCAGGGAGCCCGATGCGGGACTCGATCCCGGGACTCCAGGATCATGACCTGAGCCGAAGGCAGTCGCTTAACCAACTGAGCCACCCAGGCGCCCCTTTTTTTTTTTTTTTTTACATGTTTTCTCCCACGACCACTGGAAAGAATCTGATAACCTAATTCATGAAAAGATGCTCATGGCTAATAGTAGTTGAATTGTCAAGTGCCAATGTTTCAATTATAAAATATAGACCTTGATTGGGGTGCCTGGGTGGCACAGTCGGTTAAGCATCTGACTCTTGGTTTCGGCTCAGGAGGTAATCTCAGGGTCGTGAGATCGAGCCCTGTGTTGGGCTCTGCACTCAGAGCAGAGTCTGCTTAAGACTTTTTCTCTCCCTGTTCCTCTTCCCCTCCCCCTTCAATACTCACATGCTTTCTCTCTCTCAAATAAATAAATAAATTTAAAAAAAATAAACACAAGAGGGCCTGGGTGGCTCAGTCGTTAAGCCTCTGCCTTCATCTCAGGTCATGATCCTCAAGGTCCTGGGATCAAGCCCCTCATCAGGTTCCCTGCTGAGCGGGAAGCCTGCTTCTCCTTCTCCCCCCCCCGCTTGTGTTCCCTCTCTCGCTGTACCTCTCTCTGTCAAATAAATAAATAAAATCTTTAAAATAAATAAACAAATAAATAAAAATAAACACAAAATATAGACCTTGAAGCATAGACCTTCATCTATGAACAATAAGCCATTGGGACAGATCCTTTTCTCATGATGGGCCTTCCTAGCATACCCAGAAATCACACAATTATGAAACTATTAACTATTCCTTCAAAGAAAGACTATCCAAAGACAGAAAATTTTATTTATTTATTTATTTATTTATTTATTTATTTATTTATTTGACACAGAGAGAGAGAGAGAGAGCACAAGCAGGGGGAGAGGCATGCAGAGGGAGAGGGAGAAGCAGACTCCCCGCTGAGCAGGGAGCCCGATGCAGCACTTGATTCCTGGACCCTGAGATCATGACCTGAGCTGAAGGCAGACCCTTAACTGACTGAGCCATCCATGCACCCCCAAGACAGAAATTTAAAAAGGTCTACAGCATGATTTGTTTTCATTTCTTTTTTAGCTCTTAGTCTGGTTCCCTAACAGATAAAAATGTTGCCTAGACTTTTTCTTTCAATGTCTCATTGTGTACACCTTGTTTTCTGCCTCTATTCTTAATTGTGTTCTTGGCATTATTAAACTTGTCCAAATCAATACACAACTATGGAATGTATTTCTAACCATTCTTCTTTCTGACCCTTACTTTGTTCCTGACATCCTTTTTCCCTGAGTGTCTTACAATTTTACCTCTACTTATATATTTGTTTTGGTTGGTTTATTTTCCTTTTGACTTGTGACCTAGCCTATCTTTCTTGGCAGAAAGTTTGTTTGCCATTATGATGATCATAACAGGGAAAATTGACTGCTGGGGAAAACAGCACAATTTCCATATTTCCTTCCAAGAGGTGGTGGCAAAGTTTCTGTTAGGAAAGAAGTCCCAATGGTAAATAAACCATGACTAATCCCAGGGGTACAGAAATGAGTAAGACAGGTGCCCAATGCCCAGGAGATCCAAGAAAGGAGGGGAAGAGCATCCTGAAGTCAACAGCATCCCAGTTAGGTGATGATGCCTGCAGGGTTGCCAATATGGCAGCTCCCATTCCTGAGAGTTTTGTCCTCCAGAACCATCTAAAGTGGTGTCTCTAGCATGCAGGCTGCCTGCTCTGCAATCGAAGGAATTCCTAACCTTAACAAGTATGTCTGTTAGCCATCCTCAACCTTGCATTCTCTGAAAATAAGGGATTTCTCTACATCCAGGAAACACCAGGCTTTTATAGAGTTGTGTGGGCAAAAGTCTTCAATGGAAACATGGCAGGGATTTCTGTTGAAACATGTTGTCCTCCCACAGTTCCATGGAAGGGTTTGTGTGTGCCTTTCAAAACATAAAAACAAACAAACAAACAAACAAACAAAAACCCGAACATGTCTTTAACTGAAAAGCATAATTCTGATAGGCTTCTGGAATGAGGCGGTAGCCATGAAAACATCAGTCACCGGGAGGGCCCTCATGTCTGGGCCTCCCCAATGCATGGTGCCTTCCACCTTGATCTGCCTGCTCTGGAAATGTGGCATTTGCGTCCTAGAAAGAGCTTACCTTGAGAGTCAGACGAACCTGGAAGCTTGAACCAGACTCCACCACTTAACGGGTTGTGTAACCGAACCCAAGTTCATCTGCCGGATACACAGTAGAAACAATCACTGGGACCTGGATCACGCAGAAAGGAAAGAGATTATTCGAGAGGCAGCCAAACTCGGAGACAGAAGGACAACGCCCCAAATCTGCCTCCCCAAGGAGAGTCAGGCAACTTTAAAAGCAAATGAGAAGGCCTGGGTAAAAAGTTGCGGCTGTGCTTATTAGTCCCATAAACCCTTTGGATACTGGTTTCAGGTGGATAGCTGGATACTGGTTTCAGGTGGATAACTAACCTCTGAGAGTCTCACTCTAATCATCTACAACATGGTAATCATACATACTGGGAAGATTAGTGGGAGAATTCAACTAATATTGTGTTCAACAAATACAATATATTTAGTTCAGGGGCCAGTACATAATCAGCACTCAAAACATTTTGTTAAAATAATGATTATGATTATTCCTTATGATTGGATTCAGTGCTCACAGAGAGGTCTTTGAGGACCCCTTAACCCCCAGGACTGAGTGTGTGCTGCCTATGGGACACCCAGGGAATGCCTGGGCTGGAGATAGGAATGTTCACGATTATTGGCATGCAGGTAGTTAGTAATTGAAATCTGCAAGCAGGCGATGTCACAGTAGTAGATTGATTGTTTTGGGCTCACCCTATATCCATAGTGTTTGCCCTCCCATGTGATAGCCCCTCAAGTATAACTTTAAAATTTTTAGTTCCTTAAATTCTTTACAATACAATGTAGGGACTGGCTCTGTCACTGTTAAACGTGACACATCAGGCCAGATCTGGGGTATACTGTTTCAATTCAAGACCCTACACTTCATAAAAACTATAGCATATCCCCTGCTCTGCTTCATTTTAGGGACTTAGCTTCAGTTTCTCTCTTGACACTTTCAACTGTCCTCGTGAAAATAGACGTGAGTAATCTGTGTGAGAACACCTAGCATCATGCCTGCTATGTATCAGGCTCTTGGCCAACGCCGATCATCATCATTTCCTATGTTTGTCTTCAGGGAGCTAGAAGTTTATAGTTATTTTTGGCAACTACATCTAAGTGTTGACTCACATTGAGTTTTCCATAAATTAGATCTCATGTCTCTTTAACATGTGAATTCTGTCCCATCCTGTAAAGGACAACCCTTTGAGAAGATACTGAGAAGTGCTTCACTAGAAGCACTGTGGTGCTTCTGGTGACTATCACTAGATATCTCCCCAAGTGCCTCCTGTGGTCTCATTTCTACTAATGCACCACCAGCTACCCAGACTTCTAAAAAAGAAGACTCAGGGTGCCTGGGTGGCTCAGTCGGTTGGGCATCTGCCTTTGGCTCAGGTCATGATCCCAGGGTCCTGGGATCGAGCCCCGCATTGGGCTCCCTGCTCAGCGGGAGGCCTGCTTCTCCCTCTCCCACTCCCTCTGCTTGTGTCCCCTCTCTCACTGTGTCTCTCTCTGTCAAATAAATAAATAAAATCTTTAAAAAATAAAATAAAATAAAAAAGAAGACTCGAGTATATAACATATATGTAATTAGGTATGTAGGATTCTACATACACACAAATATATGTATGTTAAATTTGAGAAGATGCTGTATACTAGATGTTCTGTTTTAGTAGAATATTTTTTATCTGACAAAAAAGAGAAAAGGGTTGATAGAGGTCACAACTCCCAAGCCAAGGGAGCAAAGAAAGAAGAATCTAGATAGGTATCTAGGAACTGGGAACAAAACAAGAATGCTCCTTTTTTAAAAATTTCAACATTGTTCTGAAAATCCAAAATATGAAATATAATTATAAATCAAAATAGTATTAATGAAGAGGAAAAACTCTAGCTGATGGTCCTTATATAACTAGAAAACCTAAGAATAAACTAGAAATTATATTAATGAATATTGAGTAAAACAAACTTAAGACAAATTTTTTTAAAGTAATGGCATTCCTGTATATAACAATAAGCAGTTAGAAGTTATCATAATAGAAATATCTCATCCAGAGTAACAATAAAAATATAAAATAACAGAATAATCTTAAAGGAAATGTTTTGACCTGTTTGATGGGAACTACAGTTTATAAAGATGTAGAAGATATATGAATAAATGGGAAGTCATGACATCTTGGATGGAAGGAATAAATATTAAGACTACGTTCATCCTCTTAAAGTTAATTTATAGCTTTAATGAGATTCTGACAAAAAAAATCCCAATGATTCCATTTTTCAGAGGAGTGAAGAGACAGAGAGGTAATTGACAAAATTTCTTTAAAATTAATCTGGATGAATAAACACACAAGAGATTAATGTCCTTATTGTAAATAAGGAGTTCTTTTCAAAACAATGAGAAAAACATTAAACGTTTTTAGAAAAATGAAGGATAAACAAAAACAGACAATCATGGAAGAAATTTACATGGTGAATAAACACAAGAAAAATTTCAAACATTTTTGTAATGACACATTTACTAATTTTAAAAAAGAGATATCATTGCCAACTTCCCACATTGGTGAATATTTTTAATTAATAACATACAGTGCTAAAGGGGAAAAAAAAAAACCTTGGAACTCTGGTATCATTGTGATAGGGATAAATTGATGTACCTCTTTTGGAAAGCAATTTGGTGATAAGTACCAAAAGCATTAATAATGTTCCCCAAAATTCCATTTATATAAAATATATTACATAAATAAAGCCATGGATGAAGACATATATACAAAAATACTCATCTTTCATCGATGATCACTAAAACAGAACAGATAACTTTGAAATAGAGCTTTTATTATTATTGACAATAATTCTGCAAAACAACTTCTATGTCCACCATTGACTATGGCTAATTCAATTAATGAAATTTCCATGTAGTTGAATATTAGCATTCATTCCAATTCAATCATTTGGCTAGCTTTCTAGGATATGTGAAATACTCATGGTATTTTGTGGCCTGGGGCCAATGGCATAGTTACTTTGCACAATGACTTTTCAGTTAGAAGAAACAAAAGAGAGAGTGAGAGAAAGAAGACAATGAGGACAAGAGGAAAGAGAATATCTAAGAAATTTTAAAATCACATAAGTAAGGGGGGATATTCATACCAGATATTAAAATGTATCATAAGATCACAGTGATTTTAATGGCATGTTACTAAAAATAGACAAATCACTGCAACAGAACAGATAATTCTGAAATAGGCTTTATGTTCTTCAATCATTTGTACTAATTTATCTTTAAGAAGACCTGCCATGGAAAAGAGAACGTAAGATTATTTAACAGAGAACTGCTCAAGCACCTGGAACCACCCCATAACTTTTACAACAACAATAACAACAAAGATAATGATGAATTAAAAAGTTATATATAAAAATGTCAAACAACAGGACAATTTCGAGAAAAAAATTCTCAAGTATCTGAGCAGAGGAATTCTAAGTTTAGTGTAGTAAGAGAAGGAATCACAAAGAATAAAATCAATGGGGGGCGCCTGGGTGGCTCAGTCGTTAAGCGTCTGCCTTCGGCTCAGGTCATGATCCGAGGGTCCTGGGATCGGGCCCCTGCATCGGGCTCCCTGCTCAGCAGGAGGCCTGCTCCTCCCTCTCCCACTCCCCCTGCTTGTGTTCCCTCTCTCGCTATGTCTCTCTCTTCAAATAAATAAATAAAATCTTAAAAAAAAAAAAGAATAAAATCAATAGCTTTTACTATAAAAGTGTTAAACTTCAGTAAGTAAAAAAAAATCTATAATCAGAATTAGAAAGCAAAATGCAAAATAAGTAAAATTAAAAGAGATACAATTTCAAAATGGAGACAAAGCAAGAGGTAGCTGCTGAGTAGCTGACTTTTAAAAGACGTGAGCAGTCTGTAACTTCCACTGTTGTCTGCTTCTGTGTTTAAAAAAAAAAATCTTCTGCCTTATCAGGTTCCCTCTGTCCATGCACCTTTTGGGATAGTCATGGCCTTCTTGTCTTATAACCATTGGCCAGCTGTAGGAAATTCACATTTCCAGTCTCTGCTCATCAAGAATCACTTCAGCCATAAGTGAAGTTTGGGGGCCGGCACTAGCCCTGAGCTAGGGATTTTTTTTCCCTTTTAATTAGTCTCTATGCCCAACATGGGTCTTGAACTCACAACCCTGAGATCAAAGTTGCATGCTTTAAGGACTGAACCAGCCAAGTGCCCCTGAGCTAGGTTTTAGGAGAGATGAAAGCCCAGCCTTCCTCCTCCAGGAGCTTCCTGTAGCTCCCCCGGGTGGGCAGACCGACAAAACTTACTACCTGGGAAAGATGCTTGGACTCACTGCTAAGTACCAGACTCCTTCCAGCTCTGGATTCTTGTGCTTTTAGAGTTTCACTGTTTTGTCACATTTCTCACCCAAGGGAGGTTGTCTAGCAGAATGGTGTGATCCAATACTTCTGGCAGGGAAAGATCGATCTATCTGGGTAGGGACCAAGAACTTGTTTCTGTTTTGCTTTGATCAAGAAGCTTAGAGCTACCTGTGTTGCTCGCCTCCAAGGAGTCCCAGGTGAACTCATCTGCTCTGACCTTCTCACTGCACCACCCACCTACCTGCCCATTCCCCTCCTATCTACTGCCTCAAGGGTTAAACTATTTTTTAGAATTCTGGAGATTTGGGTAAGCTGCCTCACAGCTTTTATGGACTGAGGGGAAAGTAGGAAAGTAGGGTGATAGCTAGCTCCATAGAAGATGCCTCGGTGGGCAAAGCTTTCAGCCTCTCTGTTCCTCCCCGGGAAGCATCCCTATCTTCACTTCCAAGATTGCTGTAAGGACGGATGCTGCAAGAGTAATGCCCCCTCCTGCCCCGCTCCCTCCCCCACTCCTCCTCCCCCAGAATCAGAGTCTGAGGTTGAAGGTACTGGTGGGGAGGTTTTCTAACTACAGCTCACATCTTGCAAGTTATATATGTCTTGCCTTTGGGAGATGAGGGTCTTAGAAAACTGAGCCATGGAGGCTCATCAAACAGGCATGTTAATAAAACCAGACACATACCACTGCCTTCATGGTGTGGGCTTTCTTCTTTGTGATGGTGGACTTGCCAGGTTAGCTCTGCTCCTGGTACACCACGGGATGAAACTAGGTTCCTGCCCATGTGAGCTGGCATGCACAACAGACACATGTCCCAGCAATTACGTAGATGTGGTAGTAACGGCATGACTGGGGAAAGCAGTTCCTAGACAACTGGACAACTGAACCTAGCCTGACCCTGTTTCTTCATCCCCTTTCCTCTTTGTGCACTTCTGGAGCACAATTTGCTCATCTCCTTATTTTTATTCCAGACTTCCCTGTCCTTATGTGTATTCAGTTGTCATTCATTCAAGGGGAAGTGAACTATTATCTACAGAGTGCTATAGATCTAGTCTATAATTATATCACTAGCTAGCTAGCTAGAAAGATGTAAATACATAACACTGTATTAGGTCCCCGACCAACGCTGTTTTATTCTATTCCCACAATAGCATTGTAAGTGTCATTCTTAGGTCTGGTGTCACGGATGAGGATGTTGTCAAAAGGTGGTTAAATAGTTTAGCCTATTTCTCAATGATAGATATTGGCTGACTTGATGCACTTACCTCTCCAATGGAGGCCAACAAAATGAGTAAACCATGGTTTACACAGGGGCCAGGCTGAGAGGGGCCTGGGTTCTGGGGTTGCAGACACAGGGTCCCCACTGAACTCTCCTGACTCCTCCAGCCTCCCTGAACCAGGGCTCAAGCTTTTATTCCAAGTTGCCTCTGCAGTGTCCATCTCTCTCCCTCTACTTCTGGCCAGACCTTGGTGATCTTGGTGGGAAAGGACAGAGAAAGGGGAAGAGAAGGGAAAGTCCCCTATTTCATAGTGTCACCCCCAAGAGCCTATAGCAAATGCCACAAATTCTATTAGCAATTATATTCTTTCGAGTCAGGGAGCCCTCTTCAGTTAAGATACAAAAGAACCGAAAGAGCTACTCCCTGACTTACGCACTAGCTTACTAAATAGATCCAGATCATGGGGCAGCGCACATGCAGTGACTGAAAGTCATGGTGATCATCATATGCAGAGTTAACAGTGTATATTGAGCACTCTCAATAGACCAGGCACTGCCCTAAGCACAGCACACTTTCTCTTTTAATCCCGAGCGATCCTGTTACTCTCTCCATTCCAGAGACCAGGGAGCTGGGGCTTGGAGAGTGAAGCCACCTCCCCAAGAACACACAGCCAGGATGTTGGGGGACCAGGACTCTGTGTTGCAGGCTGTCTGACTGGGACTCTCCGCGAGCCAGCAGGGTGACAGAATATAGGAGCCAGATGCTGAGTTCGGGAGAGGCACTTGGCAGGAGAGAGGCGCTCAGGAGCTGGAGACGGCTGAAAAGCAATGCTGCTGACACCATGTCGAGTAGGAAAAAACAGACTTCGAGGAGATGCGTGCTGCCGGTATGCTGTTTATCAAGTCCCGAAGCCCTGGGCATCCACAATATGTTGTTCAGGCTTCCATACATATGTGCTAACATTAATTTAAAAAGCAAGGGAATAGAGCACACTAAATTCCAGGTGGGGTAGGAGCAGGATAGGGGAGGAACACATAGGTAGATGTAAATTATTGCTTATTTTTCTAGTCCTTGGATTGATGGGTTCACCAGGTGCTCCATTATATCATTTTAAAATGCGTTAAGAAAAAGAAAGAAAAAATGCAATGAAAAAGCCAGACACAGGGGCACCAGGATGGCTCAGTTGATGAGGCATCTGACTCTTGGTCTCAGCTCGGATCTCGATCTCAGGGTCCACACTGGGCACAGAGCCTACTTTAAAAAAAAAAAAAATCCAGATACAAAAAGTTCATCTTGAACCATGGATTATGAAAAAAATCTAATTTTGAACATCGAAGGACCAGATTTTTTTTTTTCAAAGGATAGGGGGAATTATAAATGAACAGCCAAGTATCCGTTTTCAAACTTAAGAAAAAGAAATCATAAATACAGTTGGAGCCCCCGGTGTGACCTATCTCCAGTTTCATTTCCCTTCCTCATCCCCAGAGGACACCGCTTTCCTGATTGTTTTGTATTCCCTCACTTCTCTTTTCAGAAGCTCCTACGCATCCACCAACAATGCACTGTGGTTTTTGCAAGATCTCAACATGGAGAGAAGTGGCGCTAGGCTACACATCACAGCTCCCCACTGGCTTTATTTATTCAGCGCTGTTTTGTCCTCAGTTGCTCTAGTCCCCTCATTTTCTCTTTTGCATCGTATTTATTTTATTATATGAAGATTATTTTGTAAGAAATTTATTTTATGACATGAACACGGCAAAATGTATTTATCCACCTTCTTGGTCAGGGAAATGTAGCTGTTTATAATATTTGGCTGCCTCACACAGAGCTACCACGAACATTCCGACCCTGATCTCTCCGGGCGCGTGTACGGAGCTTCTCTAGATCACACCTAGCATCGGAGTTGCAGAGTGGAGGTCGTGCATGTTTTTGGCTTTGCCAGATAATGCCAAATGGCTTCCCAAAGTGTTTGTGCCAATCTACACATCACACAGTATGTGGAAGTACCCACTGTGCCACATCCTTGCTACCACTCGGTATTGTCCACCGTTTTTTATTTTTGGCCACGTTGGTGGGTGTGAAGTGTTATCTCATGGTGGTGTGGTGCTTCTCTAACTACTAATAAGGTTGTATATATTGTAAATATCTTTTCACTCTCTTTGTCTATTCAGTTGAGCACCACTGCTTACGTTTACCAATGCCAAATTTATTAATCTTTTCATTTGCAGCTTATGCTTTCGGTGTTTTGTTGAAACGTTCTTCCTGACCTTGTAGCAGTATATATGTGATATCTATTGCAATTTTTCTGTATATCGGGTTTCCACATTGACTGGCTCTTTTACTGTGTCATTGTCCTATTTTTCTATCTCTGCACCAAAACCACGCCATCTTAACCATTGCAACTTGGTAATGACGTCCCCTAGGGCAAGTTCCCTTCACCTAGTTATTTCTATTGGTGTTACTGTCTTCTCCTTCTCCCTCCTCCTTTTCCTCCTTCTCCCCCAGTTCCTCCTTCTCCTCTTCCTTCTTCTTCAATATCTTAGTTATTCTTGGAGTATTGTTAGAATCACCTCGTTGACTTCCAGGGAAAACCCTATTCGGATTTTAATTTAAATCCTATCAATTATTGAATCTAGCAATAATGTTGTAAAAAATTCTCATCTTTGAGACCTGGAATCTTTCTAGAATTAAACATGGTGTGACTCTCCCATTTATTTAGCACTTCTTTAATGTCTTTCCATTAAGTTTTATCATTTTCTTGAGCATCTTTTGTTAGATTTCTCCCTAGGGTTTTTTTTTTGTTTGTTTTTCATAAACCATATCTTTAAAAAAATTTCTTTTTTATAACTATTGCTAGTATGTAGGAATGCTGAACTATTATTCGGTTCCTTTCCAAAGAACTCTTCAGGACTGAGAACTAGAGTTAGATGTGTCAACAGGTACTCCACAAATTAGACACTCAGGGCTGACATTCAGTGGTACATAACACCATGGTTGTACTAGTTACTAAAATATTGAAATATTTCCACAATGGAATCCCCTGACTTCTTCCTTGACACTCTGGCTGCTGGCCTCTCCCCCTGGACAGACCCAGACCTCCCCAAGTTCCAGATACTACTACTGAGGTCTAACATCTTTTCTTATGTCTATAGGACATTCATGTCAACACTTTTGTAAGAGGAATTTTTGTGTCTTCTGACATTTTTTTCTATCGGTTTTTCTATTGGAATGTTTTCCTTTTTCTTATAGATGTACAGGCATTAATTATGTATTTTGGAGGCTGTTTTATTGGTTTTATGTACTGTAATATCTTTTCACTCCCTTTTGTATCTCTACACCCAGCACATAAACACCAAGGGTGAAATATATATATATATATACATATTTTTTTCCGCACGGTGGGGGAGGGGGACAGAGGGAGAGGGAGAGAGAGAATCTCAAGCAGGCTCCATGCCCAGTGCAGAGCCCGACACGGGGCTCGATCTCAGGACCCTGAGATCATGACCTGAGCTGAAACCAAGAGTTGGGCACTTAAATGAGTCACCCAGGTGCCCCAATACCAAGGGTGAATATTAATCCAAGTGGTTACTCCAACAGGGGTACAAAGAGCTCAGAAAGAAGCAATCAGCTCTGGGGTTCAAGGAGGGAATCAGGAGATTTGAGCTGTAAGTGAGGAGATTCTAGCCAGCACCCACCTCTGATAATCCCTACCCAAATCCCTGCAGCTTCACCATACTCTTCCACGTGGAGCTCCCACACCTCTCTCCACCACCACATGTTTCAGACTGAACACATCATCTACATTTATTTTCATTGTTATTCTTTTGTTGTGGAAGTATAATTAACATACAGAGTTATAGTAGTTTCAGGTGTACAATATAATGATTCAACAATTCTACAGATTACCCAGTGCTCACCATGAGAAGTATAGTCACATGAAAAGATGCTCAACATCACTAGTCACGGAGAAATGCAAATCAAAACCACAATGAGCTACCACCTTACACCTGTCAGAATGGCAAGAATCAAAAAGACAAGAAATAACAAGTGTTGGAGAGGATGTGGAGAAAAGGGAACCCTCGAGCACCGTCGGTGGGAATGCAAACTGGAGCAGCCACTGTGGAAAACAGTATGGTGGGTCCTCAAAAAATTAAAAATAGAAATACCCTATGATCCAGTAACTGAACACCTCATCTTTAAATGCTAAATCTGTCCTCTTCCTGACTCCTCTGACTGGTAGACCAGTGTCTCCAACCATCTTGTCTCCTACAGTAGAAAATTCAGAATCATCCCAGACTCTGCCTTACCTTCATTTCTTCTTTTTTATTGCTTACCAGGATCTGTCAATTCTATGCCATAAAAAGTCTCTTGAATACCACCTTTTCCCCATCCTAATTGCCACTGTCTTGTAAATTTTTGAATAGTGTTTCCTCATCGGAAACTATTGCCTCTTTTGGCCGCCAGGCTCTTTTGCCTCTCCAGCCCCTCCCTGACTGCTCCCAGCATCAGCAGTCCCGCCTGGACCATTTGCATACTGTGTCTTCATCTGTGGAAGGCACCATCCACCTTGGTGGGGAGGAGTTTATCACTGGCATGGTTTAGAATGGTGCTAATATAAAGCAGATTGACTTTGAGTTGGTTGTTTTATTGTGTTTAAATTCCCTACAGACAATGCCACCCCTTTTGCCTAACGTGGCCAACATGTACCACCCTGTTGTCCTTGGTGCAGCCCTGGAAAGAATATGTTCTGCCCAGAGCTGCCGTGAAGGGTGAATGGAACATGCTCGATGAGAGCTTAGCCCAGCCCCTTTCACATTCTGAGCGCTTAGTTAATGTTAACAGTTAAGCAGTACTATTGGGTCCCTATTTCCTATATGATTCCTGCTCTGGCAAGCAAAGCCTTTTGCACTGGCCTCGCTCACTCCCTTCCACCCTCCTATGCTCTAGATATAGAAACTGTTTACTCTGACTTCTTCCATCTTCCCAAGCCTTTGCAAAGCCCTGTACACGGTCTGGGATGTCTTCTCTGCTTCTCTGAGGAGTCATCATTTAGGATCCAGGACATGGTCATGCTTTCTGGGAAGCCTTCCTCAGATCACACAGACAAAAAGAATGCCTCCTCCCCCTGCGCACCCATGGCCCTCTGCTCATGGCTCCTCCTTACAGCTCACCCCGAAAGGAGCTCCTGCGAGGGAGAGTCTGTGTGTGCTCATCTTTGTGATTAACTGTGTATCCACAGTCACCATAATTGTGTCTGCCCCATAAGACCCACTCACCACCTGTGGGAGTTTTGCTTGTTTGGTTTTGTTTTACTGGAAGGAATGGACAAATGAATGAACGAATGAATGGGAATGGTTTTGACTTCACCCTAGATCTAGCAAAAAGTTGGGGTATTGACAGTTGTGGTCATTTTGTGTAACCTGATATCGGATTCTTCTTTCCACGCCCCAAGGAAAATGTTCCCAGGTGCTAGAGTACCTGTCTTCCTAAGGCATTGGCCTCGGTAACTAAAGGAAAGGCTAGGCTATTCAAAAGCAAGGAGAGGGTGGAGCGGGTCAGCTCTGTCTTCACAGCTGTCCCTGAGAGGGCGCTGTTCCCAAATCAAACCTCCAGAGGCCCGGACCGAAATACCGGAGCGTTCCCACAGGACTCAGCATCCCTCCCTCCCCAGGCTGCGGTCGCCGGTCCCCCGCGCGGAGCGCCTGCCCACACACATGGCGGCGCCCTGCTCAGCTTCTCGGCGCCGGGCCCGGCTGGCCTTGCCAGTACTCGGGGACTTCCTCCGCGAGCCCGCTTCCTGCACGGCTGGCATTTAAACCGGCGCCCGGGGCCGCGGGCTGCGGCTGCGGCTGCTGAGCTGTCCGCGGGCTGGGCCACGCCGCCGCCCCTCCTGAGCCGGCCGGGCGCGCAGGAGCCGAGCCGCAGCATCCGCTCGCCGCACCGGGGCCAGGGCTGGAGAGGTCGGGGGAGAGGAGGGGCAGGTCGGGGACCCGGCATCGCACCCCGGCATCTGGCAGTTTCTTTGCAGGTTTGACTTTAATTTCCGAGATCGCAGCCTTTCTGCCCCGCTCTGATTATTTCTCCTCCCCACCCCGCCTTGGCCGCGGCTGGCGGCTGGCGGCTGGCGCTGGGCTGGGCCCCAGGAGCTCGGGCCGGGTGCGTTCCCGCCGCCCCAGGGACCGCCCCCCCTCCCCGCGCCGCGCGTCCGGCCATGGTGCGGCCGAGCCCGGCGCTCGCGTGAGGCGGCGGCGCGGCTCGGAGCGGCCTCTAAGCCCCGGGAGCCAAGGGCGCCGGCCGCGGGGCTGCGCGCGGGGGGCGAGCGGCGGCCGCGATGTTCAGCTGGCTGGGCTCCGATGACCGCCGGCGGAAGGACCCCGAGGTCTTCCAGACGGTGAGCGAGGGGCTCAAGAAACTCTACAAGACCAAGCTGCTGCCCCTGGAAGAGCATTACCGCTTCCACGAGTTTCACTCGCCTGCCCTGGAGGATGCCGATTTCGACAACAAGCCCATGGTCCTGCTGGTGGGCCAGTACTCCACTGGGAAGACCACCTTCATCAGGTGAGCCGGCCCCGGGGCCCTGGCAGCCCACCCCGCCGCCCAGCGCCTGCGGCCTCCGTTCGCTCCCGGGGGCCCCTCCTGCCTGGGGACAAGCGGGAAGCCTTCCGTGGAGGGCGCTGAAGACATTCTGCTGTGTGTGTGTCCAAAGCTTACCTCCCCCCACCCCTCATTTCACTGCTGGTCCCGCACCCCTTCCTACCTAGTGCCTCGCTGCTGGACTTAGCCCTTGGCTCCAGAGGTCGGCTTGAAGAAGTTCAGGGCCATCCGTATTCTCCCCATTTTGTGGATGATGAAACTGAGGCCCAGGAGGCCCAGTGAGAAAACTCCTGGTCACAAGAGCACCTTATGCTGGTTGGGGGTGCCTCACACCCTCACTTTTTAGGGGCAAGCCCTTCATGGCCAGGACCACCTCCCTTGCCTTCTTAAGGGCTCAGCCACTCACGTGGGGGTTTTGCAGCTGAGGAGGTGGCCTGGGACTCTGTGGCCCCTGCTGGGGCAGTGCCACTGGTCCTTCTTTTTATCAGTTTCCTTCTCCGAGCAGAGTTCCCACATAGATCTCTTGGAGACTGGACAGAAGCAGTGTCAGAAGCATGTTTTTTTCTTTTCCCTTGTTTGATCTTAATGACTCAGTAATAACATTAACGTCTTTTAGAGGTGCAAGGGACGTGGGCGGGTGGGTCTCATCCAGCCCCTTGACTTGGCAGGTGTAGAGGGGTTAAGTGACCGTCCAAAGCCGTGTAACTGAGTAGGAGGCCCACCTGGGATGCTGAGATGCATGGGAGGAGATGCTTGGCTAAATGCCCGTGGCGCTGAGAGTGAGTCATCTATTCCCTTGAATTACAGAATCCTAGGGCCAGAGGGAAACTCAAGGAGTCAGCTTGTCCACCCTGCACTCAGAGAGGTCTGTACATTGTCCACCAGAGTGACGACCATCTTTCCTATCTTTCCAGGACAGGCTTCTCTCCAGTCCTCAGTCCACACAACCCCCAAGGCCAGGCGGTTTCCTTTGGCCTCATTTACAGTCATTGCCAAGCTGTTGCAGGTGCTTTGTGGCCCTCTGTTGAGTCAGACTCCTGTAGTGTGGCCATGGGGGCAGCGGCCCCCAAAATCAGTGGTGCTCATCTCCTGCAGGAGGTTTCAAAGCAGGGTGCTCTTGTTTCCATTCAGATCAAATCTTGTTTCCATTCCAGTTAGCTGAGCACCTGCAACATGCAAAGCACTGTGCTTTGTTCGGCAAGGAGAGCAGAAAAGTTAACAGTCTGGTTACTAATTTTCTAGATACTAATTTTCTCTGACACCAAGCTTGTACCCAAGCATTCTGGGAGCAGGGCTTGCACCATGCTAACACGTCATGTCTGAACAGAACACCAGATCGGCGTTGCCTTTGTGGGGTGGACAGCCTTGGGCTCAGCGGCTTTGAGGGGCTGAGTGATTTCTAAAGAAGTTAGGTTCCGGGGGTGGGGGGTGGGAAGCTACCGGCTTTGGATATCTTATGTTGTTAGAAAGACAAGGGCTCTTAGCAATGGATCTGATCCATTGCTTTCTTAACTTTTTAAAAGGTTAATATATCCTTTGAAAATCTGTCGAAAGCTGTGGCCCTGTCTTTAGGAAAATGCACATCCATGTACACAAAAATGCACAAATTGACATAGAATCTCAGAGCGAGAACTCCTGATCGAATCCATTTCCCTTGGTTCATGAAGCAGCCTCTGCTGCCAGAGGCACTTCCGGAGCTCCCTAGGTTCTGTACCAGGTTTCCTTTGTGATCCCTGTCCTCCAGCTGGCCTGGTTTGTGCCCCACGGGAAGCGCAGGCCCTTCACAGATGGCTCATTGCCCTTGCAGGAGCCCTCCCTAGCCCTCTGGACACACCTGGGTTATAACTCCCAGGACATGACGTAGAGCTTCTCCTTCGGTAGCACCAGATCTTACAACTGTGCCTTAGCTCCCTGGGGCCTCGCCTGGGGTGGAAGCTCCTGGAGGCTCCCAGGAAATGTTTACAGAATGGGAGGGAAGATGGGGAAAGGCGAGTGTCTCCGGGAGGCAGGATCCTGGAGAGGCAGACTTAAGTACCTCTTGCCTGAGACACTCTCCTGGCTTTGCCTGAGTCATGCTGGCTGTTAACTGGGTTGAAGGGAGTGGCAGAGTCGAGTTGCCATAGATTTTTCCTTATCTGAGGGAGACAGGAAGGCCGGGAGAGGCAGATCCCTCGCTTTCTTATCCTCCAAGTACAAGGGTTCTCCCTCCCCACTCATGTAGTAACTGAATTTAGCTCCAGCATCAAAAGCCATCCCCCCCTCGAGGGAGAGTCCACCAGCAGGGTAGGAGGGGTTGGAGCATGGGGAAGTCCTCCAAAACCAAATTACATATATTCCTCCTTTTCATTAAACCCGCTAAACAGCTATTTTTCCTCCCACTGGAAAATGTAGACAAGAATAAATTTGAGGAGGAAGAAAAAAAAAAAATCACCCAAAAGCCCATGACTCAGGGGAAACCATTTTAAATATCATGTATATAGATAGATATAGATATTTATATATCTATCTTTCCAGTGTTTTTAGCTATCTTATAACACAATTGAGAGCATGCCGTAATGTAATTCTGTGTGCTAATTTATTTCACTTAGAAAAGGAGCATTTTTTCCTGTAACTTTAAAAATCTTGGTAAGCATTATTTTTAAGAGCCGCATGATATTTCGCTGTATGTGTATGCAATTATTCATTAACCAGCCCACTTGTTTTGGATGCTTTAGGTCATCTCTAATTTTTTGCTATTGCAGAATCACTCTGAATACCTCTATGCATATTTTTCCACACATTGGACTGTTTTCTCAGAGATTCCCAGAAGTGAAATCACTGGGCCAAAGGTTGTACTGTTTCATTGTGTTTTTAAATTCTTCTGCTTTTTCATTTGGATGTTAAGAATCCTATTTCTGAGTTGCTTTCCAAGAGAGTGAGCTGATGCAACACCCCTTCCCCAGAGCGAAGAAGGCCCCCCCTTGGGGTAGCCCAGAGTGCCCCCCGCCCTCTCCCGCCCCTGCTGCTTGCTTTGAGCACAGTGATTCGCAGCAACTCCTGTCCCTGGACTAAACCTGTGAGGGACGTTTCCCTCGGAAACAAAGACCTGCCTCTTCATTTCCTGGCCCTTGGCCCTTTGCCTCCCGACTGCCCATCCACTTTCAGTTATAGGTACTTACCACAGCCTCTATTTCTCGTCTCAGGAAGAACATGCAGAAAGGGACATTCTTCTAATAACTAATTAATGTGCTCTGATCTCTGCCTGAAATAACTTCCCTGGCCTGAGGCCCGGCAACCCGGAGTAATAACACTAAACACTAAATTGGCCTGCTGGCTGCTGCCTCCACACAGACTGCCTCTTCGTGTACAATAGCTCTGTGTCCCTCTAGCCCTGGCAGCCCTCCTCAGCCTCTGCTGGGTGCCCCCTTCATTCTTCCTCTCCCTGGCCCGCAGCCTCCCACCACCCCCTCCCCGCTCCCTTGCACACGCGGCCCCCTGGTCACCAAGGTGCATGGCGGGCGGTCCCAGAGCCCGGGACTGGCCCAAGCGCTCTGGTGGGCTGGGAGGGAGGCCCGGCCGTGGCAGAGCTCAAGTAGAGGACCAGGGGATGGAGTGTGCGGCCTGAGGCTACCAGAGCGAAGCTGCCTGGGCCTCTACAGGGAGGTCTGGGCTGGTCGTGAGGACCTGAGGCCCTTCTACAATGGGACTCGGACTCTCAAGTATGAGCACGGGCTGAGGTGGGGGGGCTCCTCAGTGGGCCCTTGGACCTCCCACACTCCTCAGGGAGCTCTCTGCGTCCTCCCACGAAGGTGACTCAGCATTTAGCTGGGTTATGCCATCTTTCCTCACAACCCCGACGTCCGCACTGCCCAGGCCTCATCCCTGGCTTTACAGCATCTCACCATGTGAAAGATGATCCTCCAGAAAGCCAAAGGACTAGGGAAAGGGGCCACCGTTCCAGGTAGACCCCCTGACCTCTGCCGGGTCTGTCCTGCCAGCCACAGTCCCTGTAACATCTCACTCCTGTCCTCCCACTGTGGTCAGTGGACGCCCTTCTGTCGGGGCTGTGTTCTACTGGTCCCTAAGTGGGGGTGGGTGGGACTCTGCCCACCTCTTACAAGACCTGAGTGTTACTCAAGGGAGCAGACAGCCCTAGGCCAGAGGAATGAGTCCACCTGCCTCAGGTCTGGCTTCAGATCTGCCTTGAACCTCCGGTGTCTGGAGGTCATCAGGAGAAGCATTTACTGGCAGGAGGGGACCTCTGGAGAAAGGCCTCCATCCCATTCCCATTGACAGTGGGGTAAGGCCATGGAAAGGACACAGCCTGGCTTAGCTGAATCCAGGCCCTCCAGTACTGGCCAAGAGACCTCGTCAGGAAGGCCTAAACTGTCCACACGCCAGCCTCCTCATCTCTGACGTGAGACTAGCAGCAACCACCTTGTAGGGTCTCTCTCCCGATTAGGAAGGGAAAGAACCAATGTAGCCCCAATTATAATGCTGACACTGCGCTTGGGGCTTTATCCTTCCCTCTCCTCTTTCTAGCTGATTCTCTAAGCAGAGGCTTAGAGGCTGGCCCTCAGGAGGGTGGGGGGAGCTCTTGTCCAGCTCCACCCACAGTTGGGGGAGGGAAAGGGGAGGGAAGTGAGGGAGTGGAGGATCTTGCCTCTACCTCCAAGGGCTGAAGAGGAGTGGGGAAGGGGACTGTGGGCGGTGCTGGGTCGGTCGTGGACTGGGTGGGCGGCCTGTCACAGGGTGGGCACAAGAAAGGGAGCCTAGTGGGCCACGGGGCTCCTCTGTGCTGAGGTCCCTTTGTCCCATGGCAGAGCTGATTCAGCCCGCAGCATGGCCATCAAGAGTCTCCCATCTCCTATGTCACTTTGTGATTATGAGGTGCTTTCCGGTGTCCCTAAAACCTCCTGAAACAAGTATTACCCAACAGAGTATTACTGTTTTTGTTTTTAAGATTTGATTTGAGAGAGAGAGAGAGAGCACGCATGTGCAGGAGCAGGGGGAGGGGCCGAGGGAGATGGTGAAGGAATCTCAAGCAGATTCCCCACTGAGCAGGGAGCTCAACATGGGCTCAATCCCAAGACCCTGAGATCATGACCTGAGCCGAAATCAAGAGTCAGACACTCAACCGACTGAGCCACCCAGACGCCCCAGTATTACTGTTTTGACCCTGTTTCAAAGCTAAGAACCCAAGGCTTGGAGAGACCAAAGATACAGGTATACAACACAAATACCTGTAACACAGAGCAGAAAGTGACCTGTGCATTTAGAGTCTAAAGATACGCAAAGTAAGAGCCACAGCCCGAGGTCTGGCCCAGCTGTTGTGGACATGGATACTTTGGAGGCAGACTGGGTTAAGATTCTTGGCTCCCTGCCTTTACCCTGGATGCTTAGGTCACCAGTAAAGCAGGCCACATGCTTAGATTGCCAGCCAAGCAGGACACACACAAAAAATGAGGGAAATGCTAGAAAATAATTTGCTTTAAAAGATGTGAAGAAAAATTGTCCTCATGGGAAAAATCAGAATTGCTTGGGACTTCCTGGCACCTCTCTTACAGTGTAGTATTTATTAATTTTGCATTGGATGGCCAGGGGGCGGCGGGGGAGCTGTACCAAAATCTTTTCCACTCCTAGCCCCTCTGAATATTGTTCTTTGGCCCCAGAGGGGGGCCGCCTCTCTCTCAGTTCGCTCACCTGCAGCACGGAGTAAGGCCGCCATCCCACGGCACTTCCGGGGCCGATGGAGTGAGGGCATTCGGGGGAAGGTCCCTGAAGGACACCTGCCACACCACTGGTGCTCGGCCTGCCCGTCCCTCTGTATTCTTGTGTGGCCCCATCTCAGCCACTCCCACCCAGGCTTGAATTAACTTTTCTTTTTTTACACTGCTGTGGGAATGCTTTCGCCTGGAACAGAGAGAAGCAGCCATGAGATCCCTCAATAGCTTTTTCCTTTCTGGACACAGTGGTGGCTTTGTTAAGGGGGCACTCGGTGCTGCAAGCCCTACCCAAATGTCCCTGAGAATTTACCCAGCCCTGGGTTCTCTGCCCAGCCCGACTGTGTCCCCGGACCTGCTGGTGGCTTCACTGGATTCTGTGTTTCTCCAGGCCCATGTGTGGTCAGCAAATTGGGGGTCACGTGGGTTTAGCTGAGAGAGCAGGACAGCAGGCCCAGCCACCAGGCCCTTGCTTGGCCGCCTGAGGCTGTGGCTCTGGAACATCCTGGGAAGTGGCCCCTGTTGTGCTGGGAAGTGTCACCCTTTTTTCGTCGGCTGGTACACCGCATCTCTCCTGGGGCTGGAATCTGAGGCACCCATGTCTGGAAGATACTTCATCACAGCATTTGGCCCTCTGCAGGCTGGGCATTCCTGTGTGTCTCGAGCCTGTTTCTTTCCACCCGTCTGTGTGTCAGCTGTCCCCGGGGCTTTTGATGACATCCAGCACCCTGCTCCAGGCTCAGACTCACAACCGCCACACGCTCTGCTGGGAGGGCCCTGCTAAGGCTTCTCACCCAAGCACACGCGGACAGGTGCCTCCCCTCCCCCCACCATCACAGGCAAGAATGCATGGGGCTTCCCGGGCAGAGCTGTGACTCTCATAAGGCAGCTTCAGGTTCCAAGAAGGGCCTTGGAGAGCCAGTGGGCCTGGACCTGCTCTGGTCACCCATAGCAACCACTTCTGGGTGCCGCATCCCACTCGTGGAGACTGAGCTGTGAACCCCAGCGGTGGGTGTTTATGGAGATGAATACATTCCTGCGTTTGTGGGCACCGAAGCCTAACTTTCCCCCAAGGCCTGGCCCCTGGCCAGCCTCCTGCCAAACCGTACTCCTCCTCTGAGGCCTTCCTGTCCCACTCCTCCTTCTGGTCCCCTGTGGGGCTCAGCCCTTTCCCGTTTCCTGGTCCAGGGACCTAAGGCAGGAAAGGAGACTGTGCATGTAGTGGTTAGGAGCATGAATTCTCAAGTCCGAGTGCTGAGGTTCAAATCCTAGCTCTGCTCTTCACTGACTACATATCCTGGGGCACATTGTTTGCCCTCTGTCTCCTCCTTTTCACAATGACTGGGAATCTCGGTGCCGGTAGTTTAAGTGCTTAAGTTCTGTAGCTGACATGACTCTCGGAACACCCCATGAGGTGGGTTTTATTAGACCCATTTGATGAGAAGAATCATAGTGCTCACATCCGAGATATGAAGATGAAATGAGATAATCCCTGGAAAGTCTAGAACGGCGTCTGGCACATCGCAGGTGCTTAATAAATCGGAACTGTAATCTCCCATGTCATGGAGGAAGGGGGTGAGTTTCCCTTCTGAAGGGCATATCCCTCATGGTTAGAGAAACAGCTCACTGGCCCCGGGCTGCTGAGGTTCCCTGCCTCGCCACTGAGGCCCTGAAGAAGGTGTGTTTGAGGAAGCCAGACATGCTGTCCAAATGTGCACCTGTTGTCATTTATTCTCATCACAACCCAAGGGCCAGCTCTCAAAATGGTCCTCTGATAGGAGAAGATCCTGCCCTCACACCTGGATTCTTGGGCCATCTTGGAGGAAGATGAGGGGCTTCCCAGGGCAACTGAAGACCCTCCAGTGCGGCCAGGGGTGACCTCCTGGCTACTGGCTGTTTAACTTGGAGACAGCCACATAACCCTGCTAAGCCTCAGTTCCCTCAGTACCTGCCTGTAGGGCCGATGTGAAACCCGAAGAAGAGAATGTTCTCCTAGTGACCAGTGTGATGTCTGGCAGGTGGAAATGCTACTGAGTGTCAGTGGTTGTATCAGTAAAGTGGGAAGGTTGGTCTAGAGCAGGTTGTCAACCCGGGCTGCATCTTAGAATCAACAAGGGAGTTCCTAGAAGGGACCAGTGGCCAGGCGTCCCCCCTCTCCCCCCAGCCAGCAGAGCAGGACCTTGGGGGTGGGGCCTGGGCACCATTAGCTGGAGCTGGACGGTAGCTCGAATGCACCACCAGGGCTGAGGACCACTGGTCCAGGAGGCGTCCACCTTCCTTCTCTTCATTCTTGGGCTCACCATGTTTGCTCTTGACTTCTAAAAGGGGCTGTGGAGAGGAGCAGGGGCCTTGGGCTCTCCCTTCCCAGACCTGGAGAAGAGCAGAAAGAGACACCTGCCACCTCCAGCCACAGCCTAGTCCTGACGCTAGAGGGCGAGACCAACAGTCTTAGATGGGATGGAGACCGACTTTTCACAGTGGGCCCTTCACACTGTATGATGTGGGAGGTGTTTTTATATTTTATATCAAATGACTGACTAACCAGATAAAGAAATACGGACCTATGGAAAGCCATCAGAGTCTATGGATGGTCTCATTCTGACCTTGACTTTGTGTAGATACTTGAGCAAGGGACCTTCGTTGCAAAGTCCACTGTACTCTGCAGGATTCAGTCTCAACCCGTGCTTGTTGCTGAATCCAAATCCTGGTTCTCCTTGCCCCGCCCCAATTACTGATTTCGGGGAGGGAAAAAGATAAAAACCAAGAAGCACAGATTAGATATTTTAAATTCAGCTAATATCCCACTTCCTCCACAGAGGTCTTTGGATTCCCCATCCGTGGAAGTCTGTCCCTGCCATGAAATGTCATTGCTGTTCACCTGCCCTCTGCCGTGACTCGCATCACCACCTGCCCGTGGCAGAGGTCCGGCTTTGCTCTGCGAACGGAACCCCTGCCTGATGGCTGTGTCCCTTCCGCCAGGTACCTCCTGGAACAGGACTTCCCCGGCATGAGGATTGGGCCCGAGCCGACCACTGACTCCTTCATCGCTGTGATGCACGGACAGGTGGAGGGGATCATCCCTGGGAACGCGCTGGTGGTGGATCCTAAGAAGCCTTTCAGGAAGCTGAACGCCTTTGGCAATGCCTTCTTGAACAGGTGCGTGCTCCGAAAACACTCATCCTAAGCGTTCTCTTCTCTTCTTCTTGCAGTTTGAGAAGGAAGGGACGGCGTCTTGGGAGCCTCAGTGCCTTCTCCATAACCACTGTCTCTTGATTGTCCCTTTCTTGCTGGGAATGTAACTGAGTCAGTCACCACTGATTAGGGATGTAGGAATCTGGGCTAATTCCTCCTGATCGTGAGCTGGGAAGGATACACCAGTTAAATCACATCCCCCTAATCTGCACCTCCCTCCAACAAAAGCAGAGAGGGCTGTACTGTGTCGGTCCCAGCTCTCTTGTATCCAGTTGACCGTTGAACAACACGGATGTGAACTGCGTGGGTCCATTTACATGCGAATTTTCCACTGTGCGGTGTAGGTTGGGGGGATGGACGCCCCTCACCCCTTATTGTTCGGGGGTCAACTGTACTACAGAGGGGATTTGCATCCAACTGGAAGGAGGTAGAGGAAGCTTCCTCTCTGTTCCTGGACATTGTCTTTACTGGATGGAAGGAACCCGGGGGTGAAGGCGGGAGCGCTGAGTGTGAGTATTGCCTCTCCTACTAAACTCACCGTGTGACTTGGACAGGTCACCTCTCCTCCCCTGGGACAAGTGTAAGCCTGCAGACACCAAGGTCGTTGGGTCCGTTTGAGGAATGAAAGCTGTAGGGGGTGCATGGCAAGCTGACCCTGCCTTCCCGTCATTATTCTGCCTCACCAGGACGCATGCTGACCCTGATCACCTGCTGCTACAGATGCACGCCACGTTTGCGTGCGCATTGCACCTAAGCAGTGTGACCTACTGTCTCTAATAGGAGGTATTTAGAGTGAAAGCAAGGGCGATGGGCTCTGCCTCAGACGGTCCTGGGTCAAAGTCCTACCAAAGAGCACCATGGATCTTAGATTATCTAATGTCTCTGTGCCTCACTTCTCCCATCTGTGAAATAGGGTAAGAGAACTATCCTTCTCCAAGGCAAGAGGACTGATGAAGCCTCTGTGGAAAAGTTGGCATTGGACGTGGGTGTTCAATGATGAGTGAAATGATGCTGAAAGGGTAGGGGAAAAGGACATTTTATGTAGAGAAAAGTGGGGGGGAAAAAAACCCAACAAGCAGAGAGGAAGGAAAGAATACGGCTTGCTGCAGGAGCCCTGGGACCAGAAGACAGGGCGCTATGAGGCTTGAGCTTTTCTCCAGAGGCACAGGAGCTGAGCGGACCCTACCAGCTCTTCCCCGTTCTCACTTCCCTTCACAGCCAAGTTTCCAGACTTCACCTCCTCACTTCTCCCTGTTTCCCCATCACAGCACCCATGGGAAGGTCACCCTGACCTCTCAGTGATCAGGGGCTGTGGACACTTCCTCCCTTTCCTTACCCCGCCTCTCTTGGCTATCAGTCCCTCTTGACCCCTGTTCCCTCTCAGCTCCCTGGCCCTCCTCCTGCCTCCCTGGCCAGGCCCTCTCCAGTTTGCTCTGTCCCCTTTCTCTCTGGCTCCCGTGCCCTGATGTCCCCCCTCAGTAGGGCCCACCCTCAGCCCCCTGCCCCTGTTACTCCAGGAGCTCAGCCTGGGGGAAGCCTCCGCCACAGCCCCTGCCCCAGACACCAGCCCCGTGCACCTGACCACCTGGTCACCAAGTGTCCAAAACCCAGGTCACGCCAGCTTCAGCAAAATGAGGAATTTTTTGTAGACTACTTGAATGGTCCATAGAGCCTAAGGACCAGAATGAGGCTGGGCCTTGGGAATAATGGAAGCCATGGGCCTCAATAGGACAGGGGCTTTGTCATGGACTTTCCCACCCCATAACCTAGTCCAGCGGCAGGCACAGGGCAAGCCCTCCACACATACTTGATGAACCGAACCGGGCTTGCTGACAACCATCCTATCTGACTGAGTCACTCTTTTGCTCAAAATGTTCCTCAGCATAAATGGGTTTCTGTTGCCCTCAGTATAAAATCCGAATCTCTCAAGGCCCTCGTGAGGAGGCTGGAGGGGCCTCCGCCTCCCTACCCAGCCCCACCCTGGCCACTCCAGCCTCCTGTGGGCAGCCTCCCCTGATTCCCTCTTCCTTGCATCTCTGGCCTGCTCCCCTCCCCTGCATCTCTGCTGCCACCTCACTGGGCAGCGGGGCCCAGTGTACCGGAGAGAATAAGACACCTTATGAGTTTCCACCAAAACTGGCATCTAAGAGAGAAGGCTTGAAGTAAGAAGGACCTAAGTTAGGTTTACCAATTTGTATTTTGAGACTTCAGGATGCAATCCTAGAAATATTTCCTTTAACAAGGCTTGACCGCTATCTTGATAGCAGGGCATCTGGAAGCCCAAATAAATGTTCCTAGGTGGCACGAGCCATTCGTGAAGGCCAGTTGCCATGCCTGGAAGCCATCTCTCCACCTTGGATTTCCCGAGCCCTTCCCCTGACCTCCCTCAGACCACTGGCCCCATTTCACCCCATACTGTGGTTGCCCAGGCCACACCTCCTCTCCCCATGAGGCTGTGCTCCTTGGGGGTGGAGATTGAGTTTTGGACATGTTAGGGTCCCTGACAGCAGGGGTTCACAAGTGGAGGACTGCAGCTGTCTCGGGATCACCCAGGGAGCTTCCTCAAAATACAGCTCCTGGGCCTAGTGCTGGGGCTGAGTCTGGCCCGGAGCCTGGGAGTCTGCATGAGAAGGCAGCCAGGCTTCTGCACCTCCGCCCCAGGGCTGGGACGTGAGAGGGTGCGTGAGAGCCAATGAGAGGACAGCGCAGGCTTGCTGTCGCCCCATGCAGGTTCGTGTGTGCCCAGCTGCCCAATCCCGTGCTGGAGAGCATCAGCGTCATCGACACTCCGGGCATCCTCTCTGGGGAGAAGCAGAGGATCAGCCGAGGTAAGCGAGGCACCGGCTAGGATTGGCTCTGGCCCTGTGCTATGTTCTTTCTGGTATGTTCCCTTGCTTCCAGCCTATGAGATAGACCCCCAGTCCTTGCTGTACCTTGATGAGCTGGCACTGCTTCGTGTGCTATGTGGAACAATCCTAGGCAGGGGGCAGAGGATAGTTCGGGCCTCGCTTAGGAGATAGCTGGCCTCAGTCTTCTCATCTGTAAAAGGAGACATCAACATCTGGCTTACTTCATTGGGTTTATTCATTCTGCAAGAGGCACGACTGTGGGCCAGACCCTGGTTTGCTTCTGAAGTTCCCATAGTCCCCGGCCTGGGGAGCTTGCCGTCTGCAGGGAGGGCGAATGCCTGCAGAGAGCTTCAGCCCGGGAACATGAGGATGGGTGCACGCTCTGGGGTGGGAGAGTAGGGAGCTGGGTATGTAACAGCACTTTGAAAACTGTTCACCCCGGACAGATATGGGGCGACTGCTCACCGGGAGGTCGCTGGGCACGGCAGCGAGGAGACAGAACACGCGTGCCAGATGGCCAGCGAGCTAAGCCTGCCTCTGCCACGTCCTAGCTGAGCGAGCTCGGGCAGGGTTCTTTACTTCAGTTATGCACCCGTAAAATAGGGGGAATTGATTCTATCTACCTTCTAGGGTTGTTTGAGGATTAAATACAGGTACACGGCAAGCTCTGCTGGGCACAGAGCGAGTGCTCAGTAAACCTGAGTAAACAGATCATCGTCACTGGTCTTTCCTAGCTCTAGAATGCTCAATGATGCTGTCCATAACTCACGTCGGCTCCTGGCCGCCCACCCCAGCCTCTCCTGCCACACCTGCCGTGTGCCCTGGGTAGCCCCCTGCCCTTTCTGTGTCTCCAGCAAGCAAAGCAGGGAAGCCGCTCCCGCCCCAGTCCTGGAGCTAAGAGCTGGGCTGGAGCCAAGTCTGCATGCAGAAGGCAGCCTCCGGGAACGAAGGGCTTGGGACTGGCAGGCTTCTCTAGGCAGTGGCCTTAGGTGACGACTGTCTACTGCCCTCCCGCATGGGCCTTGGCCCGCTGCACTCTGCAGCCAGCCCAGATCTGTCCTGCGGCATGTCTGGGCCAGCGTGATGGGGCCCGGAAGCCCCCTCCTCCAAGGGCATGACCCGCATGGGCCGGCACCTGCTGAATCCCAGGCTCCTGGGCCCCAGGGAGGAAAGCCCATGTGCCTCCTTGTGTACCGAGCTCAGCTCTGTGGGGGCCACCATGGCCGTGTGAGTGGGCGCAGCCAGGTCTGGCAGCGGGTAGATGGGGAAGACAGCGGGAGAGGCCCTCAGGTCTGCAGCCCGCTCCAGGGCCTGAAGACCCTGGTCTGTCCTGCAGCAAAGACAGAGCCGGTGCCTCAGGACCTCATTCAGCAGCAGGAGGGCCGAGGGCCGGGCCGAGGCCCCAGTAGGAAAGCCCTGCCTCCCCCGCGCCCCCCATTTCACTGAGGAGGTGACACTTGGGACAAGGGGGGGAACAAAGGCAGCCAGGCAAGAGGGGCCCGTATTACCACACCATGTAATCAGCAGATATCGATGGAGGGAGTCTGGGGAGCCTGGGCTCAGGCTCCCTACCTCTGGGCTGTCTGGCAGTGCAGGGGCTGAGGAGGAGCTTGTCTGAAGACCTAGAACCCACGGCCCTGGGAAGAGAGGCTTGCCTGCCCTCTCCTCCGGGCCTTTGTGAGCCCCGCGGTGCTCGGTCCGAGCCCTGTGGAGAGGAGGCTTGGGCGGCTCTCTGTCTGGCTTCTATGTGTTTCCCTAAACACTCCCTCCCTCCTTACCAGCCCCTCCCCGCCACCACCCCAGTTTCATCGGGGGTTCCCCTGAGTTTAGGCCTGAAGGAGCTTCAGTGTTTCACACTGGTGGCCTGGGTCTCCTCAAGGAAGGCTCAGGAGAGCCACAGCTTCTCAGTCTGAACCGCCTGGGGGTCAGGAAGGAGCCAGGGGTGGGGGTCACATCATGCAAGGCCATGCAGCCTTACAAGTGTGTCCAGAGAGGACTCCGGCCTCTAGGGTATTTTAGAACTAGGATGGGTCCTAACAGGTCACATTTTCTCCCTGAGCCTGTGTCCCCTTGTGTGACAAGGGTTAATGATACCCATCACATGACCTCATGAGGTTTACAGATGGTAATGAAAACACAGACATCAGCTCTGGGCCTGGATCACAGTGAGCTCCCTTCTTTTCCCATTATCTGCCAGCCAGGGCTGCCTGTTAAACACTGCCGGGGTGATCTATGTGAATGGCCTCCCTTGCGGTTGTACAGTGCACGACCTGTGCAGCTGTATGTGGCAGCCCTGCTTCCAGGGACATCTGCCCTCCTCAGCTCCTGTGCCGTTCCATTCTTTTCCTATTCTTGTATGTTCTCTCCTGCTTTGGACCTCGGGGGCTGCCCTTGGCAAAGTTGGTTGCTTGGTTTTCTTGCCTGTCCTTCCTATCCCTTCCTACCCCACACTGACCTCTAGAAGTGATGGCCCCATGAATGGTTACATAAGCCAGTTTGTTCTCTGCCTTCCTGAGTTAGTGCTATAAATGCAGCTGCTGACAAAAGCCGCCTGTGATGAAAACCAGAGCGGGGAGCTGGGCACTGGCACCGTATCGCCAGCCTGGGGCAGTGCTGCCCTCCGCACTCCAAGGAGCCTAGGAATGGGAGGGCATCGGACACCCTCAGATATCAGGAAAGTTTCCAGTGTGCAGAGCCTCTCCCATCCTTGCTCACAATCAGCCATAGGACCTAGTAGTTCCAGTTTCTGCCTACACACATGTATACCTTCTCATCTACACACACCCACACCCCCTCCGACCCCACCACACACACACAAGCGAGTGCACGGAAGCAAACGCTCTCCGTATGGCTTCTTGCCTGGGGCCCTCCAAGCTCTGGGTTTGGCTGCACCACAGATATGGTGCTTCTTCCCCCCCCCCCCCCCCCCCCCCCAGCCAGCTCAGGACAGGACAGGGCCCCGTGGGGAGTCCGGCAGACTGGGCACTGCACAAGATCACCAGGCGGAGAGGCGCGGAGAGCCTGAAATCCAGCCCACGCTCCATCCACTGAGCTTCACACCAGGTATAGTGCTGTGTCACCAGCGAAAAGGGGCCGCATTATCAAATCTGCACAGAGCCTTCTCTGGCCTGGTGGGCCCAGGGTGCCACATGCTGGAAAGTGAGCTGTTCCCGAGGGCTCCCCAGGCCTCAGGCTTCATGGGAAGGAGCCCTCCAGCCCTGGGCTAGAGCTGGAAAAAGTGTGGTCCTTTCTCAGGGTGTGGCCTCTCTGCCCAGGCCTGGGGGGAGGGGGGGTTAGGGGGAGAGAGGAAGCAGGGGACATCCGGGAACCTGAGTCCAGGAGGTCCCAGGCCAGCACATGTCTCTGGATAAAGATGCACTGGGACGGGCAGCAGAGGGGCAGGGAGCCAGTTCCTGGAAGTGACAGGATGTGCCCAGCCCCGGCCTCATTACTGGGAAGAAGCAAGGATGCAGCCGAAGTGGGAGGGCTCCGGAAGCCTGAGTGTCCTCACACTTGGGAACCACATTTCCTGGCTCCTTCTCAGCTGGAAATCCCCAAGGGCCTCACCTAGAAAAGCCACCCCTTGGGCATGGAGCTCACATCCCTCCAAGGGGACCCCTTCCTGTACAGGTGAGCTCAGCGGGGCCACAGCAGGTAAAACCCACGCCCAGGCCAAAAAGCTGGAATGGGAACTCAGGTCTCCCGATTCCCAGTGTAGCGGCTTTTGAGCATATTATCATCTCCTGCCCAGGAAGAGCGCAGGGAGTGGAAAGGGGGCAGACTCTCATCTGCAGTTCCCCTGGGGGGACCTCGGAGGGTCTGGGCTGGTCCTTACAGCCTCATGTCCCTGGCCCGTCCTTGGACTCTGACCGGAGCGGGGCCCGCACTTAGGGACGTCTGGGCCCCAGAGTTACACTGCCCACATGTGGCTCTGTGGGGGGCATCGTGGGGGGCCTCGCGCGGGGCCGAGCAGCCGAGTCCTGACACCCGTCACAAGGGCTCGCCGGCAGCCTCGTGGTCCTCGGAGGCCTGTGCGGAGTCTGCCCGGCCGCTTTCAAGGTTACCTCTAGGAGGCACACAGTGTGACATCTATTCCTCCTTGTCATCTGAATCCTTCCCACGTTTTGAAAATTGGAGCACTCCTATTTCTCTTTTGCTAAGGTGTCTTTAAATCTCAAAAGAGATCTTTGGGGACGAGATGGGACCTTTCATGCGCTCAGTCCTCTGAGCTCCAGCCTCACACGTGGCTCTGTCTAAGAAGGGAGTGTGGACAGGAGGCAAGGGCCTGGGTTCCAGTCCCGCCCGTGTGAGCTTGGCCAGCCCCGAAGCTCTCTGTCCCCTCCCTGCCCTGTAAGATGTGTGTGCCCCGTGTACCTCCTGGCAGGCGGACACTTAGGAGGCTCAAATGGATGGTGTGGCTGAACATACAAAGAAATATGCTGTCAGCTCTCTTGTATTTCACTGCAGACTGCAGGAAGCCCGTGGCTGATTGAGGAGTTGCCTTGCTTATTGTGCTTGTCTCATTGATTTCCTCCTGCCTGGCATGACTTAGAAATGCTTTCTTTCCCGTCCTCTGGACCCTGGGGGTTAGTGGGGAGAGCCTCAGATCCCGCAGTCTGCCTGGTCTCTGGGCCTGATGCCTGCAGATCAGATCTCTGGGCGCTAGCAGACTGGCTACCCATCAGCCCAGGGACCCAGGGATTCCGGGACGGCCAGCTTTGCCGCTCATTCTCTTAGGGCTTGAGTCTCCCTCCAGCTACGAGTTCATATGTCATGGGCCCTTGCGCTGCTGCAGGTGCTCAGGAGCTCCTGCTGGGGGGTCTCAGAGCCATTCCGGAGACCATGTCAGGGAAGGGGGCCTGTCACCCTGGAATTTAGGGCAGAGCCTCCAGACTGATCCAAGCCCTCCCTCTACTCTTAGATCCTATTGCCATGGGCTCTACCACTGACCCCTTGTTGGTCAGGTGTTATTCTCCCCATTTTACAGCTGAGAAAACCAAGGTTCAGATTTGCTAAGGCCACACAGAGAGTAAATGAGAGACCTAGTCCCATGCCCTTTTCCAGCCCGGGCCTTTCAGATGCTCCCATTCCTGGTTGTGCATAAGCCCAGTCCTGAGACTGACCTGTCCTGGAGGATGCTAGGTTCTGAACAGCTGGGCGCAGGAGGCTGAGCTCCACAGAAAGGCCACGCCCTCACTGCTCGATCCTCAGGGTCCTCACAGCCAAACTGGGGGAGAAGGCGCCTGGCGCTGCTAACTTCGTGATTGGATAGCACCTGTCAGAGCACGCAGAATTCACAAAAGCGGGGTGAATGGGAGGCCTCTGGGCTTATAAAATCCCCGAAAATCTTCCCAGAATTGTCCGCCTGTCCTCAGTCCCCAGAGCAGACTTCACACAGGCACCCCAAGGTGAAGACAGAGGCCCACCCCCAGCCTCCTTTCTCCCTGTCCTGCAATGGCTTCCTTGTGTGTCCCCAACTTCCATCCTGCTGTGCTTTCCGCCCTCCACCTCTAGTCTTAGAAGCAGGGAGAAGAGAAGCTCAGAGATCTTCCAGTCCAACCCCCCTGCTTTGACAGGCAAAGAGACCAAGGACCAGAGACAGAAGGCTATTTGCCCAAGAACACACAGCTAGTTAACGGCCGACCAGAAACCCAAAGTGGGCTTCCCAGGCCAGTGCTCCTCAGGTGACCACTTCAGAGCACATCCTGAGTACACCGAGGGGCACCTCCCCCAGGCAAGGGGACAGGAAAGGGCAGGGGGCGGTGCTGCTTTTGCCCCTCCCACCCCGAATTGCCCCCACTCCCCCTCAAGCCTTGGCGGCTGAGCCCCTTCTTGCATGGCTGGTGCCATCAGGGAGTGGAGAGAGTTGGGGTTGGGGGGAGCCTCTTTTCTCCACAGCTTCTCTGGCCTCTTTGCTTTCCTGAGCCCGTGTAGGGGTGTAAGAGGGCCTGACTCGGGATGGGGGGGACATGAGCTCTGATCCTGGTTCTGCCCCCTCCCGCCACACAGCCATGTGCACTCTCTGAGCCTCCCCTTCCTTGTTGGTAAAGTGCCAGGCTCCAGCCGCCCAGCCGGTTAGGACGGGCTGCTCTGGGCTGCTTACAGGGGCAGCAGCATGCTCTCGGGGCTGCCCCACCGGCGGCCTGCACACCACAGCCACAGTCCTGGCACACCAGACTGGGGAATGAGCCCTGCTGCCCTCCCCAGCTACCGAGGAGGGCAGGCCTGCTGGGTCTGGGCTCCAGAGTAGCGAAGCTGTGGCCTGCTTCCCAGGGTGGGGCTTGGGGCAAGGGGATCGGGTTGACCTGGGTCTCTGAGCCCTCTGGCCCCACTCCTGCCCACAGCTCTGAGGGACTGCCTTGGGGAGGTGAGAGCAGCCCTCCACCTGGCTGGGCTGAAGGGAAGAGTAAAATAGCCAGGCCTGGGAGGGAGGGGCAGAGGGGAGCAGGGAAGGGGGTGCAGGCAGCAGGCTCACCTGAAGCAGGAAGGCACAGGCCTCCTGGACTCTGGGAGAGGCTAGCTGGGCCTGGGCCGAGGGGAGGGCAGGGCAGGGCAGGGAGGCAGGGAGGTGGCCAGGTGCAAGACAGCTGCCCTCCGGCCTGCAGGGAGCCCAGGGCCCAGGTGGCCCCATCCAGTCCTGGCCCCTGCCCCTCAATGGCTATTTGACTGTCACCTCATCTCTGAAGCTGTTTCCTCCTCCGGAAAGTGGGAGTGGCACTCCTCACCCTGCCTATCTCACAGGGGGCTGTGGGGGTGAACGTCTTGCCAGCCGGAGCAAGCACTGAACTTGGGGTTGGAGAGCTGGGTACTGTGCTCCAGCGGCTGCCTCCTATAAGCAGGGTGGTCTTGGCTGAGTCACGGTGCCACAGTCTCTCGGTGGCACTGACCCAGCCCCTACCTCGTTGCTGGGCACAGCCTGGCCCTGAAGCACTTTGCTGAGCCCCGTCCCTGAATGGTGAGGGCCCCTCCGCCTGAAGAAGAAGACTGCACGGGAACAATGATGTGAAGAGCAACTACGTGCTGGGCTCCGAGTGTATCTGGTCCTTAGAATTCCATGAATTAGGCGCTGTTAGTGTGCCCATCCATAGGTGAGGGACCACTGGCTCAGAGACACTGAGTAACATGTTCAAGGTCAAATAGCAAGCATGTGGAGGCGCGGGGACTGGAACCCAGCTCTGACTCCCAAGACCGTGTTCTGTGCACGGCGCCTGGCTGCCTCTGCCCGAACCCCTCCCTGTGCCCCGAGCCCCCCCGCCCCCTCCTGACCGTCCCTCTGCCACAGGGTACGACTTCGCGGCTGTCCTGGAGTGGTTCGCCGAGCGGGTGGACCGCATCATCCTGCTCTTCGACGCCCACAAGCTGGACATCTCTGACGAGTTCTCTGAGGTCATCAAGGCCCTCAAGAACCACGAGGACAAGATGCGGGTGGTGCTGAACAAGGCGGACCAGATCGAGACGCAGCAGCTGATGCGGGTGTATGGCGCCCTCATGTGGTCCCTGGGCAAGATTGTGAACACCCCGGAGGTGATCCGGGTCTACATCGGCTCCTTCTGGTCCCACCCCCTTCTCATCCCCGACAACCGGAAGCTCTTCGAGGCGGAGGAGCAGGACCTGTTCAGAGATATTCAGAGTCTGCCCCGAAATGCTGCCCTGCGCAAGCTCAACGACCTCATCAAGAGAGCCAGGCTGGCCAAGGTGAGGCTGTCCCCCCGGGAGATGTGCAGGTTGGGGGTGGGAGGGTCAGCTGCGAGAGTGGGGGGCCGCCACCCGCAACCCTGAGCCATCGCCTGCCTGCCTGACAACGTCCTCAAGCCCCTGCTTCGTGGGCACGAGCTGTGCCCACTCGGGCAGCTGGGGGCAGGATAGCCTGGTGGTTATGGTCACAGGCCCTGGTGTCAGGTGGCCAGGTTGGAGCCCTCTTCCACCGTTCTCGAACTGTGGATCCCGGCCCTGGGAGGTCTCTCTGTGCCTGTCTCCATGGCTCTACAATGAAAGGGTGGGAGGACAGAGTAAAATAAGGAAAGGAGCAGCCTCCATCACAGTGCCTGGCATCCTCAGAGTGCTCTGGAAATGTTAGCTGTCGTCGTCATCTTCCTCCTCACCAACCCCATCAGCAGTATTACCATCCCTAGTACTGCCTTTTACCTTAACCTCCCCATAATCTCGCTCTTCCCTTGTGATCTAGGAAAACTCCCCGCTGGAAGCAACAAGCGAGGGCGAGGGGGTGAAATAGGAATGACTGCAGAAGTAACAGCAGGAGGGATTCGTGGGAAGAGATGGGTGAGAGCCACACCCTGGAGGGAAGGAATGGATCCGAAGTTTTCTCTCTGCCCCTGTGTGTCAGGTTCACGCGTACATCATCAGCTCCCTGAAGAAGGAGATGCCATCGGTGTTCGGAAAAGAGAATAAGAAGAAGGAGCTGGTGAACAACCTGGCTGAGATTTATGGCCGCATCGAGCGGGAGCACCAGATCTCCCCTGGGGACTTTCCCAACCTGAAGAGGATGCAGGTAACTGGGGCTCTGGGGCTCCAGGGCAAGGGACAATGTCATGCGAGCTGGCCGAGCGGCCTGACAATGGAGAAGGCCAGTCTTGGCTGCCCCAGATAGAAGCTGACCCAGAATTCGAAGGCAAGGAGATGGCCCCAGGTCTGCCCTCCCTGCTGGACGGCCGGTATCCCAGCAGGTGTCATATCTGGGCCCGGGGAGAACACAAAGCCCCAGTGCTCCCAGTGAGAGAGGGGCATCCATGATGTTTGGGGCCTGATACCTCCAGTGTAGGACCTCTCCCCCATCATGGCCACCACAGGCTTGGAGTCCCCAGGAGGCCATGTGAAATGGGAGGGTCTCCAGACCCTCAAGTGCTTACGTCTACTCCTGAGCTCCCACTTGGGAGCAATCTGGGACACAAGCCACAGAGAAGCAGAAGTCTGCACAGGAGCTTGTCATCTTAGGGATACACCATGGGCCTCTGTCTTGGGCCAGGGGCTGTAACGCCTGGTTTCTCATGTTATTCCCCAAAGCAGTCCTCTGAGGGAGACCTTTTCATCCTCCTTTTACAGATGAGCAAACTGAGGTTTACAAAGGTAATTAACCTTTGTAATTAATTGCTGGCAGTTTTCTGAGAGTGGTGTTCACACAGGCTGCTAGTAGAAGAGCCTCCCGGCTGTCCCCACAGTCCAAGCAGAAAACCACCACACCATACTAACTAGATCCTCTCTGAACCTCTGTCTCTTCTTCTGTAGTCTGAGGCTCCAGAAGCACCCAGCTTTATAGATGTTATGAGCATCCATGCGATAATGTTTGCAAGGTGCTTAGCACAGAGCCTGGCACGGACTATGCTCTTAAAATGCAGCGTCCAGTTAGGTAAGACGTCACCCCTGGGGGAAGCTGACTGATGAACACCAGGGACCTACCTGTGTGCACAATCTTTGCAATATCTCATGGTTCTATAATTATTTAAAAAGAAAAAGTTTCTAAGAAGTAGGGAATTTTTTAAGAATAGCAACAGATGTAGTAGTAATATTGTTTGTGCTCCTGCTGCTGATTTTGATCTTGGGCTTGGGAACTTGTTTCTCAGTGTAAGACTGGGGGTTCAGAACGTCAGTGTACTTGCAAATAGCCCTTTTTAGTTTCCTATGTGCTAAAAGAAAGAGAAAACAAATAGGCGTTCAAAGTACACATTTGTCCATGTATCCATTGATTCCCGTAACCACTTACCAGGAGCCAGTTACTGATTTCAGAATCACTTGAACATAATTCAGGTTTGCCCCTCAGCTGTGGTTTACAGTATTTCCCACTTTTAGCCTCTCTTCCTGTTAAGAGTGTCATGATCTGCAAGCCAGCATTTGAGAAGATAACATTTGAAAGGGCCCATCCAGGGCACCTGGGTGGCTCAGATGGTTAAGCGTCTGCCTTCGGCTCAGGTCATGATCCCAGGGTCCTGGGATCGAGTCCCGCATCAGGCTCCCTGCTAGGCGGGGAGTCTGCTTCTCCCTCTGCCTCTGTCTCTCTCTCTCTCTCTGACTCTCATGAATAAATAAATAAAAACATTTAAAAAACCCCAAAATAATAAAAGTAAAAAAAAAAAAGAAAGGGCCCATCCGACCCCATTTCTAATGTGAGGAAGGAATCCTTTCGCATCATAAATGATTTCACCTTCTCATCTGTTTGCCAGTCCCACGTTAGGATCTGTTGTTAGGGACGCTGAACCAGTCACGTAAATGGCCGTCCTGGCGGGGCATGTGTGGGGTGATGGGGTTACTCACTGCGCCCCCTGGAAGACATTAGGATGCCTGTTTGGGAGCCCACCAAACACATCTAGCTGTGGACGGGCTGGGACCTTGGGAGGTTATGCCCAGAGGGCAGGAGGAAGGGCTTTTCTGCTCCTGCCCTGCACACCCCCACCCTCCAGCCCCCATTCCCCTCCCAGGATCGGCCCTGCCTTGGAAGGGAGGTGAGAAATGCAGAAGCTAACACTCGCTCTTGAAATTCAGCTGTGGGCGTTTTCTGAATTTTTCTGCAGTGAACTCGATGTGCTTGTCCCTGAGGCTTCTCCTGTGCCCAGGAACCACCCTGGATAAAGCAGAGAAACGCACAAGTCCTGGTCTCAGAGAACAAAGCATTCAGGAACCACCCTTCAGTAGCCAAAACTAGCTAAAGAGACATTTAATTATTTTCTAGAACATTAAAGGGAATCCAGATAAATGGAGCAAACCAGTATTTGTTCAATTTCCTTTTCTTCCCCAGCCCCTGCACCTGTTCTCTCCTGCAAAATTCCACCCAGAGCCAGTGTGCCTTTTTTTCTCCTCCTCTCTCACATCTTCCAGTATTTCATTATTTTGTGATCAGCTTTTTAGCCTCCAGAGCTGGGAACATTCCAGCATTCACAGAAGGCAGCGTCCCCAGCAAGGGGAAGGCTCTCCTTCCCTGGTCTTCTACCCCCACTTTCTTTTCTCTCCCTCTCCCCAGGACCAGCTGCAGGCCCAGGACTTTAGCAAATTCCAGCCCCTGAAAAGCAAGCTGCTGGAGGTGGTGGATGACATGCTGGCCCACGACATTGCCCAGCTCATGGTGCTGGTGCGGCAGGAGGAGACGCAGCGGCCGATCCAGATGGTGAAGGGCGGAGCATTCGAGGGCACCCTGCACGGCCCCTTCGGTCACGGCTACGGGGAGGGTGCCGGGGAGGGCATTGATGACGCCGAGTGGGTGGTGGCCAGGGACAAGCCCATGTACGACGAGATCTTCTACACCCTGTCGCCAGTGGACGGCAAGATCACAGGTGCCAATGCCAAGAAGGAGATGGTGCGTTCCAAGCTGCCCAACAGCGTGCTGGGCAAGATCTGGAAGCTGGCTGACATTGACAAGGACGGCATGCTGGATGACGAGGAGTTCGCACTGGCCAACCACCTCATCAAGGTCAAGCTGGAGGGGCACGAGCTGCCGAATGAGCTGCCCGCCCACCTGCTCCCCCCATCGAAGAGGAAAGTGGCTGAGTGATGGACGGAGGAGGTTCAGGGCAGGCAGGGGTTCAAGGAGATGGGAGAGGAGGAGACGCACATACACACACACACACACACATGCACACACTCGCACACGCAGATCTTGAGAACTGCACTGCAGCTGAGAGGCGCAGGGTCCCCCAGGCTTCTGGTCTGGTCTTTGGACACATCTCCAAGTTCTCGGTATTGGTAGAAGCAGAGGAGCGCTCCAGGGCCCCAGCTTCAAGCCCAGATCTCCACGCTTCTTTCCTTCCCATCTCCCACCACCCGGAGACCTGCCTTCTCCCACAGAGGCAGTTCGCTCGCCCATGGGTGGCCCACCCGCCTCCACATTCCTAGGCTCAGAGCAGAGGGAAAAGGCTTCTCGCTTAATCGGCACTGCATTGTTTTCAGTGCTGTCTCCCCCTCTGGCTTCCCCATGGGAAGCAGTGCTCCAGGGCTGAGAGATGCAAGGGAAAGGGCTGCTGCAGGGGGCAGGGGTGGGGGGCTGTAGAAGGAAGCATCCTTGGTCGGGTCCCGGACTTGAAGAGACATGGCCCTGAGCTCTGTGCTTCCCCAGGCTCAGACTCCGTCTGCCAGCACAGACCAGTCCTTGAACCCTACCCCTACTTCATGTCAAAGAATCCCAGACCCGGAGAGAAAAGAGAACAAATTAGCAGGGAAGAAGGCAAAGAAATTGCCCGAAATCCTCAACTCAAAGCCAGTCCAAGTGGCTTTGTTCCACAGATTTTGTGAGGTTCATGTTTTTCTCACCCAGCCCTGATGCTCAGACCCTTCTGCCATGATCCAGCCCCTCCCATGTGCCGGGAGCTGTGGGGGGCGCTTCACATACATTATCCCATTTGGCCCTCACCAACCCCCTAGGAGGTAAGCCTCAGTCCCGCCCACTTTGCAGATGAGCTTGAGACTCAGAGGAGTTGAGGTGACCTTCCCAAAGTCACAGAGGTCACATGCAGTAGACAGAGGATTCAGAGCCAGAGCCTCAGACCCTTCCTTCTGCTGTGGCCACGCGTGCAGGGTCCCAGCATTGCTAGCCACCGCCGCACCACAGGGAACAAGCTGAGCATGCGGGGCACACCTCAGCCTCCCAGGGCAGGCTGCTGAGGGAGGAGGGCCAGCCGGCACTTGGTGCGCCATCAGTCTGGCCATCTGTCCCATCACAGAAGCAAACCGTGCCATCTGGCTACGCAGCCCACGTTCCTAAAATCACAGAAGTCCGACAGCGCCACCAGGAGAGCGCGCTGGCCTGCCAGAGGCTCTTGGCGCCTGAATCATCCCAGCTCAAATGCAGCCACTGGCTCTCATCGCGTGGGACCTCGTGCCAGTTCTCAGAAGGCTAGCGTGAGGGGTCTGAGGTCTGGTCCCTGGCAGGAGCCCCGGCGACTCGGCAGCGTCCTTGGCATACCCCAGCCATTCTCGGTGCCCTACGCCCTCCTTCATGGTCTCTCCCTTGGCTTGCTTTGTGGCCACTGAACCAATCACTTTGTATGCTGTACTCCTACTGTGATGGAAAATAGAAACAAGTATAACTTATTTTATATCTATGTTCAGACTATATAGAGAATATTCTATGTATCTATGATGTGCTTACTACTGCAGTGCATTTGTCATTAGGATTCATGTTAATACAGCACATTTATCCTTTGGTACCTGCTTGGCCACAGAGCATCATTCCGAAGGAGGCTGAGGGGGGCCGAGGGAAGGAGGCTGGGTTCTTACTTGGGGCTCTTGGTGACATCTTTGGAGGATCGGGCTGCCTACAACCAGCGTCCATACACAGCATCCCATTGGCCTGATGCCTCCAGGCCAAGGAGCTCTCCAGGCTGACCTCATGGAACCACCACTTCCTACCACTCTGGAGTGGAGAGGATCCCCAAACCTCTGGGCTTGCTTCTGCACCCACAGAGTTCTCTTTCTCATGAAATGAAGGGGCAAGGGAAGACCAAGGCAAAAAGGTCTCACGTCCCCTAAGCTGAGTGCTAAGTCCAGCAGAGGGACCGTTTCTCAGCTCTATGCCATTCTTTGAGATGAAGGAGACAGCAGAGGGATGAAGTTGCTGTCTTTTTAGTGTAGAAGAAAGGGGTGTCCGTTGGGTGCCCTCGTGCCACCACCGCCTGGACATGTGCCACGTGCCACTTCCTGCCCCACATGCCCCTGCCTCTCTTCCCTCCCCCTTCAAGACTCCAGCCCGGAGAGATCTGCAAGGCATGGGAATGTATGTTGGCAATTTTCCCATCTCCTGAGGAAGAGGAAGTGGTGCTTGAGGCTCCTCTCAACAGGTGAGGGAACCATGGAGGGACACTTCCTCTGGGGCTGTCCCTCCGGCTCTTGCTACCTCAGCCTCCTGACCTCTTACAGGCTTTGGGGACCTGGGAGTCGATCATGCCCCTGCCTGGAAAACATCTAGTGTAGAAAGCAGGGACCCAGCAGGGCGGTTTCACAGGCAAGAATCCCTAGAGACTCCACTGTCCTATGGCTCCTTCCCCCACACTACTCAGTTTGGGCCACAGAAACCATCAGATAAGAAGAGCAACACCCTTCACCCCTACCCCAGCGAATTTTGGCCCTGCTGCCTTCGAGTTAAACCATGACCAAAGTCTAGTTGTATACAGGTGCAGGGGACATGGTGGGACACGGCTGGCCACGGCAGGGCCTGGGCCTCAGTTGGCAGAGTGGTGAGAAGTTGCCTTGCATCACCCCACTTCCATCTGTCCCCTCTGTTCCAAGAGCCTGTATTTCTGCATTGGGTGGTCAGAATCAGCAGAGCTATCTGGGGAGACGAGGCTTGCTTCTTTTCCCTAGGAGAGGTTAACTGACTCTATACATATTCAATCCTTTATTCTTTCATTTGTCCGTCCGTCCATCCATCCATCCATCCATCCATCCATCCATCCATCCATCCTTTCTTTTACTCAGAAGACACTGAGATACTCCTTCAGGAAAGGCCCTAAAGTAAAGACAGAGATTCATTCTTTGACCTACTCAAAAATACTTAGTAAATGCCATCTGTGTAGCAGGGACAATTCGAGATGGATCAAATCAAGTTCTGGCTCTCAGAGAGCTAATGGGGGAAGTGAGGCATTTATACAAAGGTTGATCATGCAATGAGGGACCGGGCCAGGATGGGGGGTGTGGGAGGCACAGGCAAAGTAGGGACTCAGGAGAGCAGATGGCTTCCAGCTGGGGAGGAGGTGGTCAGCGCAAGCCTGGGTGAGGCACTCGGGCTGAATCCGAGAAACCACCTGGGTTACGCCTCCTGTGCCAATCACCTTCTCTCCCTAATTCAAGAAAGATAAGCAGGGCTTCTATACAAAAGTAAACACGCAGCATTCCCAGCCCACAGAGTCATGACAGACTGAGAACCACAGATGTATTTGAGGAAAAGCATGAGGAGAATTTTGCCTCTGGGGACCGTGCCTGGTTTTTCACAGGCCATTTTCTTTTTTTTTTTTTTTTTTAATTTTATTATGTTAGTCACCATATAATACATCATTGGTTTTTGATGTAGTGATCCACGATCCATTGTTTTCGTGTAACACCCAGTGCTCCATGCAGTACGTGCCTTCTTTAATACCCATCACCAGGCTAACCCATCCCCCCTCCCCCTCCCCTCTAAAACCCTGTTTGTTTCTCAGAGTCCATAGTCTCTCATGGTTCATCTCTATGGCCATACCACCCTGAACGCGCCCGATCTCGTCTGATCTCGGAAGCTAAGCAGGGCCGGGCCTGGATAGTACTTGGATGGGAGACACAGGACATTTTCAAGTAAAAATGGTATCCATATCTTTGAAGCTGTACTTGTCAGGGCCTGAAGGGAAATGGTAATGGGGGAATGTTGAGTGGCCCCAGCTGGAGTGACAGGGAACCAGGACAGTGTAAGGGGTATGGTGCAGGGGGCATGGCTCTCCCTTCCACCTTCCAGCAGAGGTAATCAGTGCTGTTCACCGCACTTTGGTTCTCTGGTCCCTTCAGCACAGGGATGACTACAGTTCTGCCCCCTTGACTCTAGGCGAGCTGGGGGACTTGCTTTGGTTAGTGAAACATGAGTGTCAGCAAATCCTTTCGTCCTTTCCTTGCCAGAAACGAGTGTGTGGTTTGCCACACTCTGTTTTTCCTGCCTCACCAAGAATGCATTTGGGAGCAGGTGTGAAGGTAGAGCTGTGGTCAGCCCAAGGCCCTGGGGCACTCTGAAATCCAGGCCACATTGGACAGGTGTCAGGAACCAGGTGTCAGCCCTGGTGGTGTTAATGCTAAACCCCTGATAGTTGTGGGCTATCGATCCTGCAGCATAACCTAGACTATCGTGACCAAAATACTATCACGACTAAAGTTCTTCCAATAGTTGAGTCCCCTGAGTGGGTGTAAAGGAAAGAAAGCCTGGGAGACTGAATTCCTGCCTTCTTAATGACCAAGGTTGCCTGAAGCTGAAGGCATGTGAGATTTGCACAAGGACCTTCATTGTCTGAGCCATGTTCTGCAGCATCTCAGAACATCACTGATGGCCCTTCCATGTGGCTTTTTAGGCTGGGGAACTTGGCATGAATGGAGTCAAATACGGATGGGACTTACTTTTCTCCTGTGATGATACAGATACCGGGGATTGACTGAGCATGTGTCTGCCTAGAGCTGAACAGATGGGGTACAGCTTGGACAAAGAAACATTGCAATTCCCAGACCCCCTTGCAACCAGGTTCAGGGTGTGATTTTAGGTCCCGCCAACCAGACATACTCATGGGAGAGTTTGCTGAAGCGGACCATGCCAGAGGCAGACCCGGTAGCTAATACAACAGCTTCCCCGGCTTCGCAGCCTACTTTCTGTGCTCAAGAAGCTGGAAGCCTTGTTTGTGAGGTCAGATGGAGCAGTGGGCTGCACCAGGAAGCAGCATGGGAAATGGCCACGTGCCACCTTGTGTCTGCCCACATAAGCATGCTGCCTGAGCACCACTGTGATGTGCAGAGGGGGCCCGGGCTGCAGCAGGGGAGGCTCCCTGGAGGGGTGTGTGTGTGTGTGTGTGTGTGTGTGTTGTGAGGATGTGCTGAAGTGGGTCTTACCAGGTAAGTGAGGAAGAGAGGGTATGGCAGGGCTCCCCAGAAGGACTGATGGCTGGGGAACTTTCAAAGTAATAATCCCATTTCTAAGCATCCAGAGGCTATGAGTGTCTGCACTTACAACACTTGAGACTATAGAATAAGGAAACATCAAAAATAGCAGTTGTGTCTCCTCACTCAGAATTTCACGAGGGGCAGGTCCACACCCCTGCCCTGTCCCCTGGGGTAGAACTGTGGCCTGAGGCCAGGTCAGCCTGGAGCTGATTGGGGATGCTGGCTGCTTGAATTCTAGCTCAGGACAAGGTGTGTGGCCTCAGGGCCTCCATTTATTTTCCCTCTAAGTGGGGGTCATCTCCATCTTTTGGAGTTTTGTGAGGATGCTGACAGAGGGGAAAGTTCACCAAGAACATAAACACCACACATGTGAATTCTGTTGGGGTAGCTAGAAGAGGCTCAGCTCTGGGAAGAGGTGAGAATCCAATCTACAGGAAAGAAAGCCCTGGAAAGGCACAGAAGAAAGAGTGTGGAAGATCCAGGAAGAGCAAGCGTGCCTGAATACCCCCGCCCAGGGGGTATTCTCTGTGGGCACCTGCAGGCCCTGGCCCACTGTGGCCCCTACACAGCCCGGAGTCCCTGCCTGGCCTCCCAGCCACCATGAGCTCGTGCTGACAGCGGACTTGGAACCCACAAGAAGCACCCATTGGGGTGGGTTTGGGGGGAGGGTGGCTACACAACAGCCTGGGTCCAATGCAGACCACCTGAGACTTTCATAGGCAATAGCAGATCCTCCGATGTCATGAAAGCATGACCCAAATGGCAAATGTTTATCTTCATCCATAAAGTCTCAGACTCATACTGTTGTGTAAGGTGAAGGCTCCTTTTCTCCCAGCCAGGGTCTTGTCTGTCATAGCATCTCTCAATCCCTGTCTGAGTAGCAAAAGCCAGCTCAGTGTAGAGAGATGAGCCTCACCGCACCCCGATCCCATCTTGGCTTAGGACTGGAATTTGGTTCACCTTTGAGAGAATCGCAGACATGCTGGCACAGTGATGACCCTGGTGAAATCAGGCCTCCTTTCTCCAAGGCCACTGTCTCTTTCATCCCCATTCCTCCTGCTCTCCTTCCCACCCCCATCCCAGGAGGCCAGAGGCCAGAGGATCTCCCTTCCCCTGACTCCACTGACCAGCGATGCACGCACGCACGCACACATGCACACAAGCATACAAGAACACACACACACACACACACCCACACACACACCATTCCCGTCACACATGTCTCCCCATCCCACGGAGATGGGTCTCACTATGCTGATCTGAGGAACCAAGAGTCTGCTTGTGTGACCATGGGATCCGATGCTGTTGCCACGACTCTGGTCACAGGTAAGTCACAGCAAGGAATGAAACAGAAGCCCTGTGGAAGAGGGTCCTGGTAGCCCGCCAGAGAAGAAGGGGAGTGGTTCATGGTCAGGCAGGTGTCGGGCCAGGCCACCAGGCAGGCACCTGCTCACATGCAGGCAGCCTGGCCCTCTGGATCTTATCTGCTTCCTAAATGCCTGCACAGCTTTCTCGGCAGGATGAAGTAACTCCCCTCATTCCAGAAAATCCTACTCCGCAGGAACGTGGCAGGGAATGAAGTGCTAGAATTCGCTGCAGGGAAGTCAGCGGGTGCCTCCTGCTCCGAGCAGAATAGCTGCCCAGGCCCCAGACCAGATGCAGCTTGTCCTCTTACCCTGGCGTGGCCAGTGGCAGCAGGAAGTGAGGCTGGAGATAACTGGAGCCCTGAACTCTTCAGCTACATTTCCTGGAACTTCTTGAGATAAAGCAAGAATAAGCAAACTGCCTCTGAGCTGCGGCACTTGACCAGATGGCCCTCGTCAGCCCCAGGGACTGACTGAGGCCCGGGGGGCTGTGTCAGGGAAGTGCCCCTTGGTGCACCGCATATTTCAACCGGACTACCTGGACTGCAGAGTGACAAAACTGCTCAAGGAAGTATTCTCCAACACTCAATTCAAATACTGTCCCCAAGCAAATGCGACACTTCTACGTCCCCCATCGACCCCTCCATCCACAGCTCCCTAGGGCTCTGGGATCTCCATCTGCCTACTGCCACCTTAGAGCTCTGTTCACTCGCATTCTTATTTAATTCCACCATCCAGACATTACGCTCCTTAAGGGCATAGAGCGGGCTTAGCACAGTCCCGTGGGCGCCTTGCTGTGCCACCAAAATTGTCCTTGAGTGGTTACTGGCCCACAGCTGCCAGCCCTCAGCCTCAAGCTGACTCTAGAAATTGCCCTCGGCTGCAGAAATCTGCTTCCGCCAGCGCCGCACCCTCTTCCTGAGGCAGCTGCCTTGAGCGGTCCGTGAGGAAACAGAAGGCCAGCTCCCCTCGTCCCAAGCTGGAACAGTTCTGATGGGCCGCCCCACGGCGGGGGAGCTGAGCCCCCGTGACCACACGGCAGCCTGACCACTCCCTCTGCCCACTCTGCCTCCCTCCCTTCCCCTTCCCCAGTGCTGAGCCCAAGAGCACTAACACGCTTCCCACGTGCCAACCTCCAGCTCAGAGCCAGCTTCCCGGGCAGCCCACCTCCAACAGGGGTCCTGGCAAGTAGGAGCCGCTCAGTAAATCCCGGCTGGCATCCCATCGAACAGCCAACGCCTCCGTGATAAATCCGATCAGAGGATGGCCTCATGGGGACTAGGCCGTTGACCACGCAAGCAGGAGCCGTGGCCTACGTGGCAGGCCACTGTGAATTACTGGGAGAAGCTGGAGCCGCGGAACACAGGGGAAAAGGCAAAAATGGTCCCAGAGTCACACCTCAGGCAGCTCTGGCCAGAAGGCTGTTTCATAGTGAAGGATAAGAAGGACCACAAAACCCTTATTCTGTGCAGAATGAGACCATTGTGCTAATCACTCTCAATCTGTCATTTCTGCTATTCTTACCGACAGAAAGTCCCTGGCATTCTGGGACATGCCACAGTGGAGAGAGACAGAGAGCGATAGCTGAGGGAGAGAGCATTCTTTCCTGGACTGTGGCTCCAGCCTGGGCTTCTCAGGAAGTAAGCATTGGAGGGGCACCTGGGTGGCGCAGTCGGTTTAGCGTCCGACTCTTGATTTCTGCGCAGGTCATGATCTCAGGGTCATGAGATCGAGCCCCGTGTCGGGCCCTGTGCTGGGCCTGTAGTCTGCATGGGATCCTCTCTCTCCCCCACCTTCTACCCTTCCCCACTCCCTCTCTAAAAAAAGGAAGAAGAAGAAGAAGCATTAAAGGGAAGGAGGCTTCCTGAGGAATGAAGGTGAGGAAGACACTGTCCTTAAGCAGCAACCCAGACAACTGCATACAGAGACTGAAATGTTTCTACATTTGGTATAAAAGCCCTGGTGATAAGCTGGGTTTTTTTGTTTTTAATTCCAGACTCATAAGCTATGAAAGATCAGTGGATGACAAAGAACTGGTACAACAAAAGATCTGATGGGGATCAGAACCCCTCAGCTGCTTTCCACGTCCAGTGGCCACGGATTGGTAGCAGCTGTGGGGACGCCGATGGAAGGACCTGAGTCGCAGTGTGGCTGCCCGATCGCTCAGCAATGTCTTCACCGCCACTGACGTGCGGAACTGTGGCACATTCGTCCTAGGCTAACATGCCCCCAGGTCCTCAGTGAAGAGGAATCGAATTTAATCCCAGAGCCATACTGTACATTATCTCTGGTTTATTATATACATAATTATATTATATATATGTAATTGTATATGCATAGTTAATTAAGTTTAATAAGCCATACAGATCTTATTCCATGTCCTCAATCATTTTATCATCTTTGAAAAGTATGGAGACAAACAATCCTCTTGAGACATTACCAAATAAATAGAAGCCCAGACACCATGAATCCTGACTGATCCTTATGTTAAAGCCCCATCGGCAGGAGTGGGCAGAATGGGGAAGCAGCACCCCCACAGGATACAGCTTCACGGGTGTGTTCCTCATAGTGGATGGCCAGGTTATAGAAGCGCGGGTCTTGGAGCTGAATGGGCCCTCAGAAACCATCATGTCCCCCCAGCCCCAGACACCCACCAAGTTCTCCTTACAACTGTCCCTGGCCACCCACATGTCAGGACCCATTTCTTCGGAATCCAGTATCTTCTCAGAATCACTTTCTAGTTATTATACTTTGCCTTATAAATATGCACACAGAACCGCATCAGAAAAGAAAGTAGGGTCAACACACATTTGTCAAACCCCATAGAGTATATCACACTGAGAGGGGCCCCTAATGTAAACTGTGGGCTTCACATGATAATGATATGTTCTCTAGGCTCCTCCAGCCTAACAGTGGACCCCTGCTGTGTGGGATGCCTGTGTGGGGACAGGGCAGATGGGACTCTCTGCACTTTCTTTTTTTTTTTTTAAGATTTTATTTATTTTTTTATTTGACAGAGAGAGAGAGAAAGAGAACACAAGCAGGGGGAGAGGGAGAGGGAGAAGCAGGCTCTCGCCGAGCAGGGAGCCTGACACGGGGCTCGATGCTTAATCGACTGAGCCACCCAGGGGCCCCCTCTCTTCACTTCCTGCTCAGTTTCTCTGTGAACCTAAAACTGCTCTGAAAATAAAGTTTATTAATTTTAAAAAAGGAAGAAAGAAATCAGGCCTTCCCTGTGCATGTGGAGCTCAGCATCTGCACACAGCGATGATGGGGGTGCTGTGGGCGTGAACTCGGGGCTCAGCCGGCTGGGTTCCCTGGCTCTTTCATCCCCTTCTCACTTAAGCAAAATAAAATCCATGCCTGGTAAGTATTGTGAGGGATTGAGTTTTGAGTTGGCGGAATTTGGGTCTAGAAAAGAAAGATGTAAATAGATACTTGTTGAATTAATTATGTGCAATGTCCTCATCTTTACAAGGGCAGCTAATCTGGGGCACACAGGGATCCCCTTGTGCCCAGATCCCCTTCTCGGCACCCCACTTCAGTTCTTAGAGGGCCTGCCTTCCACCATGGCTAAGCTTTGAGATCAACTTGTCACTTCCCTTCGTTGTTGGTCTCATTTGATCTAGGCATGGAAAAAAAAATAACCCAAGTTGACTTACTGTTGAAAGAAAAGAAGATAAGTTTCAAGAAGGGAAAGAATTTTTTTTTCTTTACAGCTCAGGAAATGCAACTCTCTAGATAAGTTAAAAAAAAAAAAAAACTACATTTCTTCCAATACAAAAATAAAATTTCCTTTGAAAACCAAATGTATCATTCATGTGTCTCAAACCACAGTCGGGTTTTTTTTCAATAAAAAGAGCAGATTTGGGATGGGAGGGGGGTGATTAATTTCAGTCTGCTCCCTTTCTCTGTGAGCATTAAACAAGCATGAAGAGTCAGATAATCCTTCTCATGCCCTTCCCCTGGCTCTTCCCACTGCCCCCAAGGGTTTCTTCCAAAGTTATTTCAGTTATTGTAGTTTCTGGCCCTAATCCAACATTTTTGGCTAAGTATGTATTGGGAGCACTGCAGCGTCTACAGGGCTTCAGCATCCGTGTGTGTGTGTGTGTATTTGTGGGTGCGTGAGAATCTGTGTGTCTGTGTGTCTGCCTTGTGTGTAAATTTGTGTTTGTGTGTGTATGTGTGTGTGTGTGTGTGTGTTGTTCATTCCTCTCGTCCTGCTTCTCTAGTGACACAACAATTTTGGAGAGTCCTTGGGAACAACTTTGCAAAACGCCATACCAGAACCTTCTTGCCCTGTTTCTATTAAGTAATTCTGGCTTTGGAAAGACAACATTGAAAAGTGCCTCCAGCTGAGCAATCTGCAGATCCAGGACAAGGTTTACATGTGATGAAACAGTCACCTCTCAAGGCCACGAAGCCCATCAGCAGTGCCTCTGTAGCATATCATCTGGACAGATAATTGAACCCATCTTTGAACCACATCTGTAAAACACAGATAATTAAACCCACTATCACAGGGTTGGCATGAGAATAAAATGGGACCCTGTCGGCAATGGACCCAATCGCCCTCTCCTGCTCTCCTCCGTGTGTCGCTAGACCCTGTCCTCCTTGCACTGGCTGCCAACGTGCTTCCACAGAAAGTGGCCAGGGGATGAGCCCACTCTGGCTGTCTCCACTTTTCCCACTTTCCAGCCTGGTCACAAGTCCACAGTAACTCTCCGAGAGCACCCACGAAGTCAGCATCTCATCACAAAAGACTGAGCGGCTTCTTAAGGGTCTCAAGTGTCTTTGTTTTGTCTGCCAAGCAGACTACAAGGTACAGGAAGATAGGCTTGGGTTTCCTATTCCTGTTCTTCCTCCCAAACCACCTAGACTAAGCAGGGCAATCCACTGGTGTTCGGTGCCAGACGACCTGGCCCAGGCCCAGTGAATGCAGTCCCTGGAGGGCTCACACGACAGCCCTGGGAGCCTGAGGTTTGGGCCACTGGAGGAGAGATCTCCAGCCCTCCCATACTCAAAGCTCATGACTCTTCTGTCCTCTGCAATTGAGGCAGGCAAATGGTGACAAGGACAAATCTTGGAAGGCAGGCATATGCCTGATGTTGGCAGCTCCCTTTCTTCATGGAGACTCCCCTACATCCACCAGACACCCCGAGACCTACGGAACCTCTTCTGTAACCATCACTCACTTTCAGACCAGTTGTGAAATTCACCTCCTTGAGCACCAAAGCCTTCTATTTTACTTTCTAGAAGCTCTTGGTGTTATGGGGGGGGGGGCACTATTACTCTGCACCTTAATAGTGTGTAAATACTGATTCTAGGAAGTCAGAAGCCCAAGCTGGAAGCCCAAATCCACCATGAGCAACTAGTTTCCATGAGCAACTAAATATCAGTGTTCTTCACCTATAAAATAAAGGTAATAATGCTTCTATCACCAAAACTTCTGTAAGAATTCAAGTTATTAATGATCACTAACATTTGTTAATCCATACTGTATATGGGCTGGGCTGCTTACATGCATTTCATCTGAACCCCAGAACAACCCTGTAATGTGATCTCTGTTATGACGGGCGAGATACTTAAAGAGTAAGTCTCAGATGAGACATCAGAGTTACTTGCCCAAGTTTGACATCCATGACGTGGCAGGGCCAAGAGAAGCAGCAAGAAGTCTTTTCAAGGGTTGTTAATCTTATGTATACCTTGTCTTCCCGTCTGTAATTGGAGACTTCTCAAGGATAAAAAATATACCTTCCACCTCTTTTATATCCAACTGTATAGTTTTTTATTTATTTTATTTATTTTTTTTTTTTTAAAGATTTTATTTATTTATTTGCGAGAGAGAGAATGAGAGACAGAGAGCACGAGAGGGAGGAGGGTCAGAGGGAGAAGCAGACTCCCCGCTGAGCAGGGAGCCCGATGCGGGACTCGATCCCGGGACTCCAGGATCATGACCTGAGCCGAAGGCAGTCGCTTAACTGACTGAGCCACCCAGGTGCCCCAACTGTATAGTTTTTTAAAACACACAAAAAATTCCTAGTATGAAGGAGTTTGGGGGGGGGTGTTTTTTAAAGAAGCAAAGGGCACAAACTCTTCATAGAAATAAGAATTAGAATATAGAAAATTGGAGATTATTTACATACAGCTCCACTAGAGACCAGAAGAATAGGCAAATTATTCCTCAAAGTCCTTCCTAGACTTGTAACACTGGTACTAAAAATAGCTTTATCATTCAAGTTGTTGACCTGGTTCTCATCTGTGATTTCTTGTGATCTACCTGCTCATTAGTTTCTGACCATCGTTGCTCACTAGAAGGCCACGCTCTGCCCCTGAAGTCCAGTGGAAAAATGAATGAGCCCATGATGAGTGAAAAGGCCTTCATCAGCTAGGAGAATTGAACAGAGCTCCCAGGATTTGACTAGCTGGTTCTCTCCTGTCCCTATCAGGGTCCTGACTGCACTGTGAGAGCCTTGTGATTAGGGTTGGGGGGAGGTACAAAGGCAGGTGAAGAGAGAGACTTATGCCACTGTAAGGAGGAGAATTCTTCTCCCAAGTCAAGGACGGGGTATTTCCAAACACTCTCAGAATTCTTGCCAAAGATATATCCAGATCTCCTCCTATGCCTTTGGGTGGAAATATTCCAGTCCCAGGTTGGATGATAAAGCCTCCTCCTCCTTACTTCATGTAGCAGCTGAAATTCAAAAGTGGTGCACTGAAACCAAGGGTAGCCAACTGTCATGAAAACCTGCAAAATAAAAACCTCTCTAAATGGAGCCCATAGTTTCTGGTTCTTCCCATCCTTACTCAGTCTGTCCAATGGACTGCCTTTCCTGCCTGACTCTTGTAGGCATCTGTGCAGATCAGTAAGGACACAGTCCAAGACCTGAGCCTTGAGGTCTGTTGCAAATGGGCAGAGAGATAGAACAGAGGTAGCACTCATGCCCTAGACCTGGGACAGAGAGGCACCTGCTTCACAGCTAGAGGGAGAACATGGGATCCCAGAACCCAGTGGTTATCAAGAATGAGGGCTGGTAAAGTTTGATAGGGAAGGTTCAGGAGTTGTCTGGAAGGTGAGGAGACATATTGAGATGGACTCCAAGTAGAAGAAGTCTAGCAATCCATTGATGAAAGAGAGTGGACTAGGAGCTTAAGGGGAAGCAGAATTGTTTAATGAAGAGGAGTCATGGGCCTGTCCACAGATTAGGAAGGAGTCAGTGGAGGGAAAGATCTTTAGGGTGACCTACCATCCTGGTTTGCCCAGAACTGAGGGGTTTCTTGGGATGTGGAACTTTCAGTGCTAAAACTGGTAAGATCCCAGGCAAACCCGAACAAGTCGGCCATCCTACAACATGCAAATAGACAGTGTGGGGATGGAGAGAGATCCTGGAAGAGGCAGAAAGGCTAACTGGAAAAGGAGAATGAATTCTCTCTATATTACCAATTTTTATGCTACCAAGAAGTATCTTGGTGCACAAAGAACACCTGGGTTTGCAGATTATAGAAACACATTCTCAGCTGCTCAGTGAGTTTGGTGCAGAGCTAAAGTCTCAGTCTCCATTCTAGTCCTCATTTCATGCTCTGGCTTAGCTCCCTCTGCTATCTAGAGCCTTCTGGTCACTGACCTTCCAGCTCTCTGCTCTCCATCTCCAAGTCAAGCTTTCGCTGTTAGGTCCTCAGCTCCTGACAAATACAGCTCCCGAGAGCTGAGGCCCCAGGCCCGGCCTCTCCCAAATGCTGCATGGGTGAGAGGCACTCAGGCCTGCAGCAGGTGTGTGGGCTTGCTAGAATGTCCCCTTTCTTCCCCTCCCACCTGGCCCACATCCTCAAATCCCCCTTTGACACTGTCTCATATCCAGCCTCCCCCATCCTGGGCCCACTTGTTTCAATCGTGGCTTCACGGGAGCAGACTTTAAACACACAATTCCTCTCTAGGGCATATTCTCTTAGAATTTAGGAACTTCTCCAAAGCCGAAAAAGCTCTCCCCCTTGTATCTGGCAGGAGTTAGAAGCAAACAGGAGTCCTGAAAAGATGGGCCAGAAGATCAGGGAATAGCTGTGGCTCTGGGTATTAGCCACATCAGACTCTGGTTAAGTAATTCAAAATCTCTAAGCCTCCATTCCCACATCTGTAAAATGGGTATATAATGCCTACCTCCCAGGGTCAGCCTAATTGAATTAGAGGGATAAAATTCTTATACACACTATAAAGAATCGTAAATTCTTAGACGTGCCATAAATAAGCTAACAGCACAGAAGGTAATACTCAAGTTAAATAGACATACTGAAAAACCAGCAATAAACATTCACTGAATGGATGACTAAAGGCATGGATCAATTTGGAATTGCTGAGGTCAGTCAGACCTGCAGAGGACCTAGATACCAGTCAGTGCTGAGGTAGGTATAAAAACAAGGGTGAGTAGTCCCAAGTTCATGAAGGTGGAAATTTAAATTAAGTCAGAGGTGTGAAAACTGACAAAGTGGCAGGATGACAGGTGCCAAGCCCTGGCCACAGAGGAGGCCTCGCGGGGCTGGGCCCTGCCCTGGCCGTGACAAGCCTCCTGGGCATGAGGCCAAGCACAGGGTAAGCTGTGTGCTAAAGCATCCTAGAATCCCATAACAGAGGCTGGTAGAGCCAGCAGTGGTTCAGACTTGAGTGTAGATGGGTAAAGCAGACAGGAATAAGACCATAGGTATACCGGCTAGTGGAGAGCTGGAGAATGTGTGTCCTTTAAAAGGGAGACATTTAAAAATCAGTTAAAAACAAAACCTTTGCCAGCCAAACAAATATGGATGAAGAAATCGGCTGAGAGAGTGGAACCTGCCAGCTACTGGAAAGTAGATCTTCTGACCTTAAGCAGTGCATTGTCCAGACAACGGGGGGGAGAGCGAAGGGTCTGTGAGCAAGACAGGTGGACATAATGAGACACTGAGAGAGACCAGCTGGATTCAGTTGCTGGGGCTTCCATAATGGACTGCTCACAGACTGGGTGGCCTAAACAACAGAAATTTCTATCCTCAGAGTCCTGGAGGCTAAAAGCCCAAGATCAAGGGGGCATAGTTTCTTATGAGACCTTTCTCCTTGGCTTATCTTCTCCATACATCTCCATATGATCTTTCCTCTGTATGTCTCTGCATCCTGACTGCTTCTTTTTATAAGGACACCAGTCACACTGAATTAGGACTCACACTAATGATCTCATCTAACCTTAATTACCTCCTTGAAACTGTATCTCCAAATACAGTCATATTCTGAGGTACTTCAACATATGAATTTTGGAAGGGACTCAGGTCAGGCCATAACACTAGCTAGCCCTTGGTAAAAACCAATGATCCTTCAAAATTTTAATGAGATGTGTTTCCTTTGGTGCTTTAGACATAATCAAAAGACTTTATGGGAACAGAATGAGGGAGCCTAGGCATAGGATGTCACAGCAAAACTAAGATAATCAGCCTCGCCATTCCCCTCACACCTTAATTCTTCCATTCAAGAACTATTTTGGGGGCTGGAAGCTACTATATTCCAGGCACTGTGCCAGGTGCTGCGGACACAGTGGTGAGCAAAGCCGACCTGGCCCGGGCCTTCAGGTAATTCAGAGTCTACTGAAAACATTATTCTTCTCATTCCAACCTTTCCTACTTAAGTGACTTAGACCAGATTACTTAACCTCGGTGAACCTCAGTTTTCACATCCGTGAGATGGGGAAAATAATCCCCATAGTTAGAGAAGATAACATGACAAAGGGTCTGTCACAATATCTGGAACTCATATGTCCCCAATAAATGTAAACCTTCCCCCCTAAGTCATATTATCTCAGATTCCTCATAAAATAATACATACTAAGGAATTAAACTTTTCAAATTTGAAAAGGAACATCTTTATTTTGCCTAAATTTGGCACTTCCCATTCCGGGGGCAAGATGAAAACAGGACCATAACTTATTAGTGGAGACAATGAACATGTTATCAACAGAAATGCACATTCTGAGATAATGCAGGCCCTGCTTCCCAGGGTCCAGCTTATCCCTCCCTTGTCTACCGCAGTGGGTTGAGGAAGGACTGGCGCCATCTTGAACCATAAATCATTTCCAAACAGTTCCTGGAGGGCACAAACCCCCAGCACAGCACCTTCCACGCAGCTAAAGAATTTCCTGCCAAAACGGATAAGAATTTCCTGTTTTCCTTTTCATTATTATTTTAAATAATCATACTCAGAGTCTTGGATGATCATGAGCAGCAGGGGTTGAGAGGGTGTGTCAATATCTTTTCTAGATTAACTCAGGACAATTGCTTTAGAAGCAGCAAGTTGAGATCTGGACAAAATGCACAAAATGACAAGTCAGGAATGAGCTGGACCTCTGATACACGGACCTCCCCTGGGCTGAGCCCTGGACTTCGCCCAGGCCTTTGACCAGGACTCCAGACCAAGCAGGAGTACCGTCCGTGCCCTTGGCCTGATTCTCACTTTAGAGTTCAGGAAGGACCCCTGAAAGCCCTCAGGTTACCCCTGTCCCCTCTCAGGAAAGCCCTGGGTGCCCTTTGGGGCATCTGCACATGATGAGACGACACAGGCTGTAGGGCTAGAGGATCCTCCCTGGGGGTCCTGGGAATACTGACATGAAATTTCACACCCAGGAGGATGGCTCCAGCCCACTGACACACCTGACAACCATCTAGGGCTCTCCGCATGCTCCCTTGCCTTCTGCCTTCCCTGGAGAAGAGAAGAGAGACCCCCTGGTTTATCTCTAGAACTGAGCACAGCTCCCCACCTCCCTCACTCCAGACCAGCTCCCCATCCTGACTTCCTTCTTTCTGCAGATGCCACCTTCCTTCCAGTCGTATGAATTCAAAACCTCCTGCGTATTTTTATTCCTCCCTTTACACCATCAACTGTCACCCCCTTATCACCTCCAGCCCCAAGAATACCAATGGCCTCCTACCTGGTGTCCCCCACCGCGATGCCATCCTTACCCCCACTGCCTGGGGCTGCTACTACCATCCCCACACTGCTTCATAAGTTCACAGACCTGCTCAGAACTTTCAGAGCCTAGCAGATAAGGCACACACCCCTCCTCCTGGCACTCCAAGCCCTGAGTGATCTGGTCTCGAATTTCTCTCTGGTTATTCCAGCCTGGTGTACCCACCCTTCAGCCAAACCAGGCAGATCCCCATTAAGTTAGCATTCTTTGTGCCCTTTGCCACACCCTCTAGATTGGAAAGATCTCCACACTCTGCCTCTCAGAGTACAGCCTCTTCCAGGAAGCCTTCCCATCAAGTCCACAGGGGGGTGCTCCCATCCCACCTGTCCCACACAGCTCTATTGTTTTGTCACAAAGTAAGGACCCTTAAGGGTGGCAGGACTGCTTTTCAATATTTCTAGTCTCCTCTCCTGGCATACGGTGGATGACCCTGCGACTTGCTCCGGCAGACAAAATATAAGTGAAAGTGATGTGTCAATTTTGGCGAGAAGCTTTAAAAGCCAGGGGGTACTTGCCACGTTTTCTTCCCCACAAAACATGTGTCAAGGTGTAGCCTCCATCGGTCTGTGTCCCTGCTGACCTGCCACGATCATATAATGTGAGCGAGAAATAAACCTTCTTCCTAAGCCACTGACATTTGGAGGTTGTTCATTATCCCAGCACAATCTAGTTTGTCCTGATCGTTATAACATGAGACCTAACAGGCCATCTGGTTCCATCCTCTGCTTCACAGGTAAGGAAACGAAGGGTTGAAGGAAGTAAAATGACCTGCCCAAGGTCACATCATTAGTAGTGGCTCAGAGCTAGCACCAAGTCCCCTTCACATCTGGTCCAATACTTCTCTCAGGACACCATCCTGTAGGCTCCTTGAGACAAGAACCTAAAACAGCGGTCTGGGATCCTAGCCCCTGCCTCCACCCCACCCCCCTGACTTAGCTATGCGATCCTAGGTTAAGTCACTCCTGGCCAAAGGCCTCCGTTTCTCCTCTTCTAGAATGATAATATGGGACAAAAGTCCCGCTAAGGCGGTCTTGCTCCGTGCCTCTCTGTGTGCATGACCCGCCCCACAGGGTTCGTTATGATGCCTCCTACAGAGGAGGCACTTATGATGTGCTGATGATCCCTAGTGGTCTCAGGCATATCCTAGCTTTCCCGAGGGAACGACCAACACTGTGTTCTTCAGCTGGGGCAAAGGCTGGGCAGGTGCGCTGACCCACTCTCACATCTCCCTTCCCATCTCCTGGGTCCTCATACAGTTGCCCACAGGGAGGAGGGTATGCTTGAGTCTCATCTACCAGACCCTGCCTTTAGCTGCCCCCTCATTGAATTAACACTCACAGACCTTAGCTGATGCCACAGAAGTATGGGCCCTTGGTGACAGGTGCAGCCTACAATGAGAGGCGGGGCTTGCTTTGTCCCGGGTGCGCTGCTTTTGTTTTCTCCTCACACCCCTATTCTTGAGTATCCTAAGAGCTTTCAGCCTTTTCACCTGGTCATTGGGTTTCTGTCTAGGACCAGGTCTTAATTCCTTTTTCTTTGTCTTTTGATCTTTCTTTAGGCTGCCTCTGCATGAAAAGAACCAGTTATTTTTATTTTTTTAAGATTGTATTTATTTATTTGACAGAGAGAGAGGATGAGTTGGGGGGAGCAGGGTCAGAGGCCGGGGGGGAGGAGGCTCCCCACTGAGCAGATGTTGGGCTCCATCCCAGAACCTTGGGATCATGACCTGAGCTGAAGGCAGACACCTAACCGACTGAGCCAGGTGCCCCAAGAACCAACTCTTGAGAAGTTAAGACAGCTATCAAGGTTCTAAAATGTGGCAGACTATCTCCTACTCCTGGACATCGTAGCAAAAATTGAGGCTGCTCCTCAGCCATTAGCCACCCGCCTGGCTAAGGGGGTGGTTAACCCAGAGCAGGAAGGATCTCAGAGTACGCGTGACCTCTTCTTCTTACCGGGGGGCAGACAGCACAGGCCATGAGCTGGTGCAGGGCCTGTCGGGGCAAACACTTTGCCACGGACACCAGTTCGCAAGGACACCTCCGTGGGCCAGCGCCATGGGGGACATCGGAGCGATGACAGAGGAGCAGCAGAGGAAGGGGTTCCTGCAGCCTCAACAGCCTCTGTTAAGCTCCCCAGTCACCTAGCCCTGGACAAGTTACCTGACCAGACCGCAACTGGAAAGGAACCCAGAAGGTCTAGTTCAACCTGTCCGTGAGAAACAGTCCCAATCACATGTATATTTCTAATGTTCTGATAGCCATATTAGTACAAAGAAACAGGCAGTGAAATTAATTTTAACAATCTATTTTGTTTAACCCATTATACCTGAACGATTATCATTTCAACATGTAATCGATATAATTATGATTCATAAAAAGCTGACATTTTTTCCAAGGGTTATCTTCGAAATCCAGGGTGTATTTTGTGTTTGCAGCACGTTGCAGTTTAGACGAGTCACGTTTAGGGTGCTCCCGTGTGACTCGTGGCCTCTGGATTGAGAACACGGGTCCTAGTCAAGCCTCTTATTACCACAGATGAGGAGACTCAGGCCCCAAGATGAGAAGTGAATTCCATCAAGATCCCAGCTTCAGGGGCAGAGCTAAAGCCTAGGTGTTGCACAGCGTTCTTTCCGCCGCACCTCTAAAAAATAAACCAAACTAGAACAAACCAAAAATGCCACGCAGCAAGCAAATAAGATGTTGGCTTCTACAAATCCCAGACCAAGGGCTAAGGGTACATTAGCAGGGTTACAAGAAGGAGTCCCATGACTTTCAAGTTGGAGCAAGTGGCCGTTGAGGGAGTTTCTCACCGCCCCCCTGCATGAGGTCGTCACTTGTCCTACAGCGAAAGCCCAGCAAAGGCATCCACCCTGCAAAACAGACCGATGCTCCTTCCAGGAGAAAGGAGTCCTGCAGGGCTGCGAGCCAGCCAGCAGGCAGCGCCCACACAAGTGGCCACTGGGTCCACGGACTTTGCTTCAGACCTGCAGCAAGATGTTGAACAAAGTACTGGGGGTAAGGGGAAAAGGGAATCTTCTGGAATCACGTCGAGCCAGGTTCCAATCCCCAAGAACCTCTGTGAGTGTCTGCTCTTTCCTCTGTAAAGTGGGGAAGATGCTGACGCTACTTTCTCTGGATGGCTGCTGGACAGATCGAAAGGCCCGGCCCCGCTAGCACCCACCAGTACGTCCCTGGCATACAGTCAGGCCTCAAGAAATGTTGGCTTTCCTTCCCTGATCTTCTCAAGGCTGGTTTCTCACAGCCCATCAATGCCATTCTCCTAACTGCTGGGGGGAAACGGGTCCTCTGACTGAAGGGCCACTCTTGGCCAGGACCTCTGAGGTGGCTTTGGAGTGCAGCCAGCTGGAGCTGAGTGTCTCTGCGGGATCTCCCCGAGCCTGACCATGACCTGCATGGTCATGGGTGACCTCACGGCCACAACACCGCTGCCTGGGATCAGAGAGAAAACCCAGTGGGGAGGTCACAGCTCCTTGTCTCACCAGGCTGTTGGGGCCAGTCTCGGAGGGTGCAAACCCAGGACCGAGTGCCAGGAGCAACAGTTTTGGAGGGGAGCGCCTTGGTTGGGGGGGGAGGGCGTATATCTAGTGCCCCGCGTGGATAGGAGAGTGTCCCTCTCTCCCTGTGGTATTTTTAATTCTAACATCAATAAGGATAGAATTTCCTGTTGATCTGATGAGAAATTCCTGTTTTCCCAGGAAGCGGGGCACCCTATCCTGGGGGGCATGGACCGCAGATCTTACCAACTGCTTCCGACATGGATGATTAAAGGGCCTCAGTTCACATTTATTTATTTTTAAAGTGTAAAGACAACTCATACCAAGAAGAATTGCAGGGTGTGATTAATAGTTTCCTACATACATTGAGGACCTTGGCTGGCTTTGGAAGACCTCTTTCTGCTGATTGCCTGGAGCCAGGGTATTTTTAGTTGGTCCAGACCTCTCAGGCGGAGCTGTCAGACCTCACACAAGGAACATGGCACAGAAGGGAGGCACCTCCCTGGAGCTAGGCAGGTGCCAGGCCCTAACCTTCTCCCCAAATCCCTGGTCACCCAGACTTCTGCTCTGCTCCTAGGACAGACCCAGAGCCTGTGATGCCAGAGCTCCTGCTGTGCTCCCTTCTGCACAGCCCGTGCAAAGAGTTGATCTCTGGTAGACATTTGAGGTTCGGGGGCCTCCCAGCACCCACTTCCTCTTCCTTCTGTTAACAGCTCCCTTGTTGGCATTGGAGAGCCACCTCCTCCCCCCCAGGGTGCAGGCCTGATGGAGCTGCCATTCGGGGCATCTTGCCCTCCCCTAGTCTGGTGGCCCATCATCCGGCCCCTCTCCTGGGACCAGGAACCTTGAGTGGAGCCAGGCAAGGAAGAAGAATGACCGTCGTTTCTTTGCCCCAGCAGTCAGGCCCAATCCCTGGCGCCCCCAGCCCTTTTGAGGCCAATTATTCATTTCTCCAATTTCTGTGAGCTCCCCAGGAGCCTTCTGAAGATTTTCATTTTCTAATACTTGCCAATAACGCCCTGTGACTAACACACAAGTGTACGGAGAGTGGCTCAGGAGTGTCAGCTTGCGTGTCTTCTAACAGGGAAATGACAGTTACAGCACAAATGTGTGATCCATCACTGCTTGAGACGCTCCCAGGGAATACAGGTCCTGCAGCCTTCCACGGCACGGTGGGACGGTCTGCAGGGGCCACAGCACATCCTGAGAAAGGAGGTGGTTGAGCTTCAGAGACCTACCCAGCTACTTCCTACCCAGCTTGGGAACAGCAGGGCCATCACTTAAACACCACCCTGCCTTCTGACCCCAGCCTAGAGTGCTCTCCCCCGGACCACACAGTCTCTCCCAGGCCTCTTGAGCTGACTTGGAGCTGTGTCCCCAGGATGGGGGACACCCACCATTTAGCTTCCTCTGCCTACCGACGCCTGTGTCCTGGCTCATCAGTGATTGAAACTGCGCGCCTAACCTCTGAAATACATGTCACAGGCTGACTTGTCACTGCATCCAAGCAAAGTACGCATAAAGACACAGCATCAAAGTCATCTTCAAAATGTCATCAGGACAGTACGCTATGTTCCTACTGACTATTCGCCAAATTGTGGAACGGCCCAAATGTCCATTAATGATGAATGTATAAACAAATTCGGTCTATGCACACGATGGAATATTATTCAGCCATTAAAAGGAATGAGGGACTGATGCATGTTCCAGTATAGATGAAACTCGAAAACACGCTGATTGAAAGATGCCGGATATCAAAGGTCACATATTGTAGGATTCCATTTCTCTGCAATATCCCAGAGAGATAAATCCATAAAGACAGAAGACAGCTGGTTAGCAGGGACTGGAAGGAGGAGGAAATGGGGAGAAATTGCTTAATGGATACAGGATCTTACTTGGGAGTAATGGAAAAGTTTGGACCTTGATAAAGTTGGTGGTTCCACAACATTATGAGTATCTGAAACCCCTGAATTGTTCACTCTAAGATGGAACTCTAAGATATTCATCTTATGTGAATTTCATGACAATAAATCATATTAAAAAACTTAAGTCGATAAAATAATAAAACTCATTTGAACAAAACAAAAAAATATCGTCAAGACCCATCCCTTCCTTTTTATTCCTATTCGTCTCCCTTTCCCTTCTTTCCCATCCTTGTTGAAACATTCACTCACCTGTCATCACAGGCCTCCCTTCACCCCATTTTTAATCACCATGTTGGCTCTCTCAACAACGCCCAATGGCACCCAGGGACTACAGATGAAGGCTCAGTCTGGTGTTCAAAATCCTCCGATCTCTGCATCTAAACCTCCCAGCATTCCCGTCTGCTTTAGCCAGGCTGCTCTCCCCGCTGTCACTGGTCCCTGAGGCCCATGTGCTCTTCCTAACCAGCCCCCGCAGGAGAAAAGATCCTCATGGACTTTCATCCTCCATAAAGATGGAATGATGACAGCAGTACCCAATTACTGGGGCTGTACCACTAAGCACCTCCGGTCGTCCACAGCCTTCTCGGTCCCAGCTCTCCTAGGTGTTGATATTGGGGTGCAGATGCATCCCCTCAGAACTGAGACCGTCTTCCTGAGCTCCCTGCTTGTGTGGCAAGCTCTGGTGTTAACTCCGCTCTGGCAACTATTTCTTCCCCTTTTCCTTCTGCATTAGATCTGGTGCAGGCTTCTCTCGCCCTGCATTTTGACCATGAACCTCTACTCTTCTTTGTTTTACATTTCCCCTTGACTTCTCCCCTAGTTGATATGTATGATGTATATGGTATTTTTATGACCTACTGAAACAGGACAAGGACATTGGAGCCAAGATCTCAGGACAATCATCATCTATCGGGAACTTTCTCATGGGGTGGTGCTGTGTGTTCACAGGCCAAGAGGTCCTAAGAAGAAGATAAAGTGAGATCTCCTGAGAACAAACATCTCTGCCTAGAGGGCAAAGTTCCATGGGCCGGCTGGCCTTCCCTGTCCACTGCCGGACTGAGAATGTGGCTTAACTACAGTGATAGGAGGGGCTGACTGGGAGAGAGTTGTCAAATGCTGCCATGGGGGTAGGGGGATATTTGTTTGAGGTTTTGACTGAATGGCTGGTTGGTTGCTTGGTTCCTCCTGACTTACATGTCTTTGTCAAACATAGGCATCATGGAGCCAAAGAGAGCTAAGATTCTGAGAGCCAAATTGCAGGGACAGGGCCACCAAAAGAAGAGATGTTCTGGCAACACTTTACATATAGGATTTTACCTAATATTTATAATAATTGTAGCTCGAGAGAGATAGAACTACCTTCACATTAGAGGTGAGGAAACCAACGCTCAGAAAGCTTTGGCCAAATTGCCAGAGCCACATACCAGTACCCACGGAGTGTAGACTGAGTTCCAAAGTCCCTGCTTTCTCTTCCAACATCAGTGCTGCTTCTCTTCTCCTTTCCTACCCATTCCTTGGACTTTTCTCTCGGAGAATTAACTTGCCCTCGATCAGCTCTCCCACCTTGGAGGGGGGGTGGGGGTCCCTTTCCTGGACTCCTATGGTACATACTAGCTCTGTTATTCACTTGAACATTGATTTCTTAATCTTCTAATATATTGTGATCTACCCTAATCTTTTAACGCACTACTCCCTGTTTCAAGAGTGTGTATCTTTTATCCTCAGTAAAAGCATAGATTCTGGAATGCCTAGGTGGCTCAGTCAGTTAAGCTTCTGCCTTCGGCTCAGGTCATGATCCCAGGGTCCTGGGATCGAGTCCCGTATCGGGCTCCCTGCTCCACGGGGAGCCTGCTTCTCCCTCTGCCTGCAGCTCCCCCCGCTTGTGCTCACACACACTCTCTCTCTCTCTCTGACAAATAAACTCTTTTAAAAAAAATCATAGATTCCTTGAGGAGATGACTGGTCTGCTCTCCTTTCCCCAGTCCTGCCTAGCAAGATGCTGAACAAGCAGGAAGTGACCACGACACCCTGGGATCTGGGAACTGAAATCGTCTTAAAAGCTAGTCTCATCTAGGACCAGATCCCTACAGAAACTCTCCAATGATCACAAGAGCAAAGCAGCAAGAGATATATTGTTTCAGCTGTCTTCGTTACTTCTCATGCTTTCCGCCCTTACATATCAATCTGCAATTTCTTTGAGGAGAAAAGAGTTAATTCCATTCCTTCCAGGGTTTTGGCTCTTGAGAGTTCCAGACCTGACAGTCACTGCTATTGAAAGTCGGTCAGAGGACACGCTGCGCTTAGAAGTAACCCAGGTTCACAATCCCTTGTCCCAAACCCTGGGAACCAGGTGCATTGCAGAATTCAGAATGCTTCAGACTTTAGACGGGTAATATGGCGTGTGTGCGATGCATCATGTTAACAGCCCCAGCAGGCTCCAGAGCCCTGCCTCATTAGCGTTTCTAAATATAGCTCTGTGCCACTTCACGATAGGCTTTGCTTCCAAATGAGTTTTGACACCAACCATACAATTTTCAGAGCTTTTCTGACTTCAGAATTGTAGATAGCAGACCGTGGACCTGTAATAGATAGTAACTATTGCACGCTTATTCTATGTCAGCTCTGCTAAATGCAGCTCTGCAAGATACCTCATATAACCCACCAAGAGCACCATGAGGCAGATTCTCATTTTACTTCCATTTCACAGATGAGGAAACTGAAGCTTTAAGAACTTGCCTAAAGATCATGCAGAGAATGGGCATTGGAGCAGGACTTCATGCGTAGTTTTGGCATCATCCCCCTCCTATGGGTGGTCCCCCCCTCTGGGGACATTTACGATGGGGGACCTAGAAAAGGTAAGTGACTCTCTTGGGATCTGTGGGCCATAGGCCTGGGCAGGTTTCACCCAAGAGCTCGGAGAGGTGGAGCCTCAGGTCTTGTAAGCAAGAGACAAGAAAATACCAGCCACCTTCTTGAAGTACTTGAATGACAGGTTCATGGACAAACCTTAGCCTTGACCATGAATGAGACACACATGACAGGGGCATCACCTGTCCTGAAGGGTCTGCATAGTGCAGTGATTAGGGCAGGAGATCTGAGGTCAGACCATGGGGGTCAAACCCTGTAAGAAGTTGGGGGGTACTGGGCACACTTGCTTCCTTGGACAACTTCAGTTCCCTCTTCCGTATACTAAGGTTTCGTGATGCTTCTTCACAAGACTGTCTTGAAGATTCCATGAAATGATGCATATAAATGCAGCTCCCAACATGGAGTGGGCCCTCAATAGTAGCTTCAAATAAAAGCATGTGAGAGAAGAAAATGGGAGAGTACACTGAGAAAACCACATTGGGAGGGAATCACTGGTCTGATCCTGTTCGGGTGTCCAGTGTGAAAAAGAAAAAGAAAATAATCCCAACTTAGGAAAAAGAAAACCACAAGTGGAGTAAATGAGGCTCTGACCTCTAGCTTGAACACAAGCGCAATTATCCTTCTGCACATACACACGTGTGCACGCACACACGTCATGGCCATCTGGGACAGCATGAGCCGTCGCCCTGTGACTGGCCCCGGAGGCCATCTGGGCAGCCACGATTTGCCTGCGGGGCTGCAAACAGGACCCTGCTCCTTCCCTGGGGTTTTCCAGGGCCAACACCGGAGCCACCTCAGACCTAGGCTACATTCTACATCACGCTCTAGACGACGGAGGCCATAGAGCCTTCCTTCGCTCCATAAACTCCCCGCCAGACCCCAGCACCAGCTGAAGGGCCCTGGAGAACAAAAAGTTTCATAAAGACAGGGCATTTGGCCCTTCACCGCGGAGATTCACCGTTCACTCTCAGGCCCCCAGGAAAGGACAGCGATTGACAAACGATAGGTAATTGATCAATGTTTGTTGACTGACTAGATGAAAAGGACGAGCACAGGTTGGACGTTGCAATGGAGGCTCAGCTTCCCTTGAGGGGCGGGCCCACCTCACTCTGCCCCTCCTGGCAGGCCCGGGAGCTCAGCGAAGCACCACGCCTGACGCCTGAGGCAAGGAAGGAAGGGAGCCGAGGCCTGAGGAGTCTGCCCGGACTGGCTGGTCCGATATGACGGTCAGCAGTGGCCCGTCAACCGCTTCTTGAAAGCTCACCGTGTCTGCTCTTGTTGCACACAGACCTGCCTTTAGGAGCTTTCCAGACCCGACCGCGGCTGCTCTGTAGAGTGGTAATTAAATCAGCTGACTGTGATGTCTGCTTTCTGTTCTTCTCACACCTGTCTGCCCACAGCTGGGTTGCTGGGTAAAAGAAGATCTTGGCCCGGCCCAGACTGGTAAGCACCCTAGGAAAATAGCCAAGGCCTGAGGCTGGTGGGGAGGGAGGTGGTGGTCAGCCTGTGCAGGCCAGCCTCTAAGACCAACAGCAACGGGCTGACATTCCCCTGGGGGCTGCCACGTGGCCTGGGGGAGCCGTGGCTGGGGCTGGGATGAAAGAGGCTCACATACAGAGGCAGCAATAGACTACTGACGTCAGCCAGGAATAATCGCCCACTTCCTGAGTATTTACTGGGTGCTCCTAGGCACCAGAGGCCATGCTGACATCTCCGTCTCTCAGGTCCCTCCTTAAGTGGCCCAGAGTTGAGCGATTTCCCCGGGCAGAGGAGAGCCCAGCAGGCCCACAGGAGACATTCTGGAAATACCTTGCAGACAGGGCAGGGGCAGAGGTGGGTGACAGCCCAGAGCCCAAGGCAGGCCCATGAGAGACTCTGCTGCCAGGTTCTCCTCCCTCCCTGGACAGGGTCCTGGGTTCGGAGCACCAGGAGTGGAAAGGAGAAGCCTCTAGGCTCCCAGGGGCTCATCAGAATAGAGGTCAGCATGTCACTTTCCTCCCTGAGGATCCCTGTGGCCTTCTCTAAATACACACAGCCTGGAATTCCTTCTCCGCTGATTGTCCAAGAATAAGAGGAAAATTACCCACACAGCCCCACTGAGCCCTGCCCCATTCCAGGTCACATAAATACTCGATGACTGAAAATACCCAGAGCCCTTAAAGGGGCACCTTCCTCACCAGAGCCCGGCGGTGGGGCCAGGACCCTGAGGCCAAGGGCAGCCCCTAGAAGAGGAAGTGAGGCTGCCTCTTGGCATCTCCAGGGGGGGCCTGCGTGCCTCTGCTCTGAGGGGCCACAAACAGAAGTGTCTCTGGGGTCTGCAAGGCCCTAGAAGAAATGATACAGGAGGTCTGTTGATTCCCACTTAGCAAGAAACCCAACTAAGGTCTGTGTATTTCCCTCGGAGCTGAAAAGTTCAGTGAAGTAAGAAACAGAAAAGCCTGTGTTACCACTAAGTGGGGGAGTCGGTACATTTTCTTCCCCACGACTCTACCTTCCAGGAGCTTCCTTGCCTTTTCAGTGTGAGGACAGGCCTAGGTCTGTGTGTGTAGGGGAGAGCCAGCCCTGGAGAGGGGCTGAGGCCAAGGGAAGTTTCTACCCTGGGAAGCAGGCTGTGGTCCAAGGCTACACCCCACAGCTGGTGTATGTGTGGATGTGTGTGTGTTTGTGTGTGTATGGGGGGTTGAAGTCTACACCCCACCACTAGGATGTGTATTTGAGGGCAGGTCCGAGTCTGCACCCCACTGCCGACATGTGTGTGTGTGTGAATGCATAAGAATGTGTGAGGAAGTGTGTGTGTGTATGAAGGGGGATCGAGGGAGAGAGGGAATATGAATGGGGACCAGACAGGGTGGGGGGTACACAGACACCCGGGAAGGCAGCCACGGACTCCGCAGAAGGGTGTCCCGGGGAGGTGGGGGCGCAGTGCGGGAACACCCCACTCACGCCACACTCCTGGCCCTCGGGCAGAGCGAGCGGGGGCCAGCCAGCCCATTCTGCCTGGAAGACAGCCACTGTGGGAACTGTGCCTCCTCCCTGAGTCCTGGAGATCGAGGGAGCTCTGCAATATTATAGTTGGAAGTGCATTTGAAACTGCAAAGGGCTATGCAGAAATTCTAGAATATCATTCAGCAAATGGCTGAGGCACTGTGCTCCCTAACTGGACTCAGGGCGCCTGCTGGACACACAGGCCCCCGTGTGGGAGCAAATGGACATCTGGGGGCACCAGGTGGCTCAGTCGGTTAAGCCTCGGACTCTGGACTCCGGCTCAGGTCATGATCTCAGCATTGTGAGATCAAGCCCTGCCTCAGGCTCCACACTCAGCGGGGAGTCTGCTTGAGATTCTCTCTCTCTCTCTCCCTCTGCTTCTCCCCCTGCTTGTGCACGTGCTTGCTCATGCTCACTCTCGCTCTTGCTCCCGCTCTCAAAATCAGTAAATAAAATCTTTCAATGCAATAACCATCCCCCCCCCAAAAAAACAACAGACATCTGTATGACCACCCTAAATGCACCCACCATCCTCCTCATCTAGTTCACCTTGAGACTCACAGATGATAATGAACGTGAGTGCTTTGAACACTGGGCTGGCGGCCGCAGGTGTGAAGCACCGCGTGTGCGCGTTGGGGTAGTGTGAGCTGCACCAGAACCAGGAGAGAAGACCAACTTCCGTCCTTTCTCTACCACTTACCACTCAGTGCCCTTTGGGAAAATCACTTAACTTTTCCTCTGTTAAACAGGAATGGGGACCCATGCTTTGTGCTCCTTACAGAGCTTTTTTCCTTCTCTGTGTGTATGAGGGTCAATGAAAATATGTATTTGGAAGCATTTTGAGGTGGGTCCATTGAGGCCAAGAGACTTGCAAAGTTCTTACCTCTTACAGGTGGAGAAGTTAAGTTGGATTGAACCTGGGGGCCATGACTCCCAAGCTCAGCCTCTTTCCATGCCATGCCAAGCAGTATTTAGGAATAAAAATAACAGTAATGCAGGTTATAAACAGTGATCACCATTGCTTTTGAAAACACCTCAGGCCACCTGGCACTTCCGTGTTCATTAGAGACGCCCCTCTGGGCTGAGGGGACTTGGCTTGGTCAGGACAGCAAGGTCTCCAACTCAGACCCCACTCATCACTCATCCCCTCCACCAGCCACCCTTGGACAATGCACAACCTGTCCAACTCCACATTGGCAGCCTTGATAGTTATCACCTTAAGTTCTGAGCTCCTTTTCTACAGCAGAGTGGCTGTGCACTCAACATTTTACTGTCATTTAGGTTGTCCCCCGACAGAGAGCAGTGAGATCAGTGGGCTAAAGGGTAGATTTTGGCCAGGAAAGAGAGGTGCCAGCCTGCCAGCCAGCCAGACATGGGCAGCACCCTCCACCTTTCCTGAGAGAACAGGGAAGGAGGTGTGGCCTACAAGCAAAGGGAAGAAAGACTAGAAGGAGAGGAAGACCACTGTGGTCAGGATTTACATCAGGCACATTCCCAGCCCACAGAGGAGGAGAAGGCATTGTCAAACTTCCCTCAAAAGAGGAGACAGAGAGAGAAAGGAGTCTTGAATTTTCCCAAGGTTTCTAAACAGCCTCTCCATCCCTGTTGCCAGCTTCCCCCCACAACCAGGAGATCCGGCCAGCCCAGAATCCCAATACCCTCAAGGGAAGAATAGCTGAGCCTTCTCTGGTGAGAAGTGAGGGAAGCCCAGTGACTTCCCTTGCCTCTTCTCTCCATCTATTACACACCCCTTTCTTCAGGGTGTGGATCAGTGACAAAGCTGTTTTTTGTGTGTCTTGCCTTGGTGAAGACATGACCCAAGTCCTGGGGTTCACTGGACTCCCTCCACACTCAGCAGCTGCTGGAATAACTCAACACAGAGCGAAAGTCATATAGTACCTGGTAGGTGGAGGCAACCAGCCGAGACACCACTCTGTATGCTTCTAGGCCAAAGGAGTTTCTAGATCAGAGGGTCAATGTATTACCTGATAAGAACACAGAGTTTTGAGTCAGCTGACCTAGATTCAAGTTCCCACTCAGCTACTCACCCACCCAGCTGGTGACTCGAGTGAGTTAACTAACCTCTCTGAGCCTACTTCCTTATCTGGAAAACAGAATTAATGGCCACTTGATGGAATCACTGTCAGTTAAGGTATGAAAGCCTACAGTGGGGTAGGTCAGCATGAAAGTGAAGAACAGGGTATTTGGAATTAAAGAGCCCTCTTCATTGGGGTCCCAGTTCCATTGTGCACTAGACTGGGACCTTAAACAGGTACTGACATTTTTTTTTCTCTTAATATGGACTCTATTTCTTAGAGCAGTCTTAGGGTCACAGTAAAGTTGACTGGAAATTACAGCATTCCATATACCACAACCCTACCCCCCGGAACAGCCTACCCCGTCAGAGTGGCACATTTGTTACCATCAGTGAACCTACACTGACACATCATCACCCAGAGCCCAGAGTTTACATCAGGGTTCACTTCTGGTGTACATTCTATGGGTTTTGACAAATGAATAATGATATGTATCCACCATTACAGTACCACACGGAATGGTTACACTGCCCTAAAAATCCTCTGAGCTCCACCTATTCATCCCTCCCTCCCCTGAATCCCTGGCAGCCACTGGTCTTCTATTCTCCCCGTTGTTTCGCCTTTTCGACAATGTTGTATGGTTGGAATCATACCGTACGTAGCCTGACCAGATTGGCTGTTTTCACTTAGTCATGTGTATTTAAGATTCCACCATGTCTTTTCATGACTTGATAACTCATTTCTTGTTAGCACTGAATAATAATCCACTGTTTAGAGAGACCACAGTTTATCCTTCCACCTACTGAAGGACATCTTTGTTGCTTCCAAGTTTGAGCAATTATGAATAAAGCTGCTATAAACATCCATGTGCAAGTTTTTGTGTAGACACAAGTTTTCCACTCATTTGAGTAAACACTGAAGAGCACCATTGCTGGATCATATGGTTGCTCTCACTTTCCTGAGCCTCATTTTCTTCACTAGTGAAGTGGAGAGAACATAGTCCTTCAGGGTATTGTGAGGTGTCTTTGAGCTAATGCGCGAGAAGCATTTAGCACAGTGCCCAGCACGTAGGCAGTGCTCAGCTAAAGGTTGTCCTGCTCAAGCGCTGATGGGAACACGAACATGAGAGATGCGCATCCAAGTGCAGACTGGAGGAGAGGACGTCAGGGTGTCATAGTCATGGGTCATCTGTCCACAGTCCAAGAAGGCACAGGGCAACAGGGAACGGTGACAAGCCAGCAGAGTACTACTCCCTCCATCAAGGGGGAATATGGTGGCCTCCTATGGGCTGTGATCCCGAGTGCTGCAGGCCTGAGCAGCCTGAGCTGGGAGGGGAGGTGGAGATAAACCCACATCACTGGTCACAGGGAAGCTGTCTTTCTCAGGTTCAGCAAGTCAGAGCCCCCGGGGATCATGGACCCTCAGACATCTGCTGTCCTCTACTGAGTCCTCCTCAACTTCCCAAGCCCGCTCTCCCCTTCCTCCACTTGACTCATCTGAAGCTGAGCCCTGACCATAACCAGAAGCTCAGAGGTGACAAAAACAAGGGTTTTTTGTTTTGTTTTGTTTTGTTTTATCTTTTCACCTACTTCCTGTGTACTCACTTCATTGTTCCCAGAATTACCAAGTCACCAGGAAGCTTTGCTAGCTCAGGATTTTTTCTTGTTGTTTTTCTTTTTGCTTCTCTGGAGACAAGGCCTACTTGGGGTCTAGACTCACATAAAGAGTATGAGCTGGTGGTAGTTCTTTGGAACGCACTTCTTTGGGATGTCTTTGGAGACACGGAGTGAGGCCATGGGGCTGAATAACAAAATGAGCCCCACTGTGTGGTGTGTGGTTTCAGAAGGCCATGCATTTTTTTCTACAGAAGGGACTGGAGCCCCATTCCCTGGGCCTCGGGCGCTGGGCCATGCTAGCTGGAACTGGTTGTGCTTTGCTGTTTATATCTCACTCTTCCTTCTCTAGGCTACCATGGAATTATTAAATGGTTTGAGTCAGAATCAGGCCTGAGCCTTCCGGGAAGCTTTGCTTACTCAGCCCCTGCCTGAAGCTCCTTACTTCGCCTTCTGTCCAACGGGGTCATCAGGCCATCCGCACACCCTTCTCCCCTGCCCCCGCCCCCCTCCTCACTGACAAACCTTGGGGAACAGTGAGAAGCGCTTGTTCTTGAAGCGAAGCCTTTTGGAGAGCTGGCGCTTCTGCCAACAATGCTTACAAAGCAGGCACGTGGAGGAGGCTGCCGGCTGAGAGCCTGGCGTAGGCACCACTCTAGTGACATCTACAGAGCATCCTCGGGCACGTCGCCTCCAACAGGAGGGTGTTGGACTTGATGACCTCTTCGATCTCCTCTAGAACTTATTTTAAATACTTTTCCAGGTGACCCCAGCACTGTCCAGTAGAAGTTTCTGCAATGGTGGAAAAGTTCACTAAAGCTTCACTGTCCGATAAATGGCCACTGAGCACGTGAAATGTGCCTAAGGCGGGCAAGCAGCATTATTTCATTTATTTTATTAAAATTTATTATTAAAAATTATTAAAACTATTGGTAAAATTAATTATTTTAATTAATTTAAATTTAAGCAGCCGCGGTGGCTACCGTATTAGACAACACAGATCTAGGAAGCCTGATTCTGTCTTTAAAACCGTGGATTCTGTCAATTATACCTGAAAATTATATCACAAATCCACCCACTTCTCTTCATTCCCATTTTCCACCTTCAGCTGAACCACCAGCATCTTGTCCTCCTTCGTTTCTCTTCTCCCACTTTCACCCCCTATGATGCTTTTGCCCCAGCCCGAAGCAATATTCTTAAGACATAAAATTGACCAAGATACGCCTCTTCTCAAAACCCTTCAACATCCCCATCGCAGTAAACCCGAAATCCCACATGAGGCCCGCAGGTGTCTGTACTCTGAAGGCTATTTCCTACAGGCCTCATCTGGCTCCCGCCTCCCCATTGTACCCCACACCTTAGGCTCCTGGAAGCCACCAAACCCTTTCTGAGCTCAGAGGCTTTGCATAAACTTTCCCATTGTGCTGCCCAATACAATGGCCACGAGACACATGAGGCTCTTTACATATCTATATTTAAATGAAGTAAAACTAAATAAAATTAGAAATTCGGGTCCTTGGCCACACTAGACATATTTCAAGCACTCCATCGTCACAAGTGGCTTGTAGCTACCATGTTGGATTGCACAGACATGGAATATTTCCATCCTCACAGAAAGTTCCTTTGGACAGTGCAGTTCTGGAACATTCTTCCCCACACTCGAGCTAGGCTAATTCCTACCCATTTTCCAAGTCTCAGCTCAATATCACATTCTCACAGAGGCCTTTTCTGGTCCCTCAGTCTAAATGAAGAGCCCCTGCTGTCTTTCTTATAAAGCCTGCAGTTTTCCTTTTCCGTTCTTACAACTGTTTGCAAAGTGATAGGTACACACATGGTTGTCTAATGTATGTGTTTTCTATCAAAGTCTCACGAAAGTGTCGTTTTTGTTTACCAATCAATCCCCTACCCTTATCTCAGCTCTTCACACTTAGTAGAAGCTCATTCATGCTGAGTGAATGAATGAAATAATGAATAAATGTTGGATGGAGTGGTTGCATATCATTTACTTGCCTGACAAAGCACTAGATAAAGAGCAAGAGCTCAGGAACTCTATGAACCTGGGATGAAGTCCTGACTTCCATACTTATTTTGGCCAATTGGTTAATCATTCCAAGCACCGTCTCCCCACTGGTATGAAGGTATGCTAATGCCCAGCTCAGAGCACAGTGGTGAGCAGTGAATGAGGTGGGTAATCAGTGCCGTGTGTATTTCTTTTCCTTTACTACTTCCCCTATGTCCTTCCAGTCTTCTCCATGGTCCTCTCCCTCTCACACGGCCTCTCTGGCCTTGACCTCTAAGTCTCTCATCCCTCAGTCCCACCCTCACTAGGAGGCCTTTATTTCTCTCCAAGCTGCCACCACTCATTGATCAACCACAACATTCCTCCCACAGAGAGAGCCCACCTTGTTTGGGCCCTTCTTCACTGCCTTCCCTGCCTTTGGCTATAGGCACCAGCCTGACCCCCACCCACCCAGAACTCATAAAAGCACACATCCATCCTGGAGATGCTCTCAGAATAGCAGGTGCACACAGCACCTGGCCTAGATACCAATCAATTCCTATTTGTGGACCACCTACATCAGCTTCCCTTCCCAGTGCTTGTTTAAAATGCAGATTCCTGAGTCCCAATCCTGACTCATCTAATCTCTACAAGGGGAGCCCTGGAAGCTGCATTTTTCAATAACCACCTCAGGCAACTCTATTGCTGCAGGCCAAGTCTTGGCAGTGTATAATATTTAATCCCATGGAGCGCTGGGAGGATTCATCTGATAAGTCACTCACCGATCCTCCCTTTAACTTGTATAAAACTTCATTTTACATCGAAAGATGACTTAGCAAATACCTACCTAGTAAGTTATTAAGTGAATTACTAGTATTTGGGACTTGTAAACTCATGTTAAAAATTTACTGAGATTTACAGTGAGCCCCACCTCACTGCTCTCCCAGGGAAGGAGGCAGCCACACTGTACGAGGCCTTCCTCTGGACTGCATGAGGCATGGGTCCAAAAAAGTCACTGCAAGTCCCCAGTGAGTTTAGAAGGATTTGCTGCAATAAGAGGACGATCACCGTTGTCTTCAGGGTCATGACTTTAAATTGCTGCTCTTCTTGGTTTTTGAGGATAATTTCTGGTTGGTTCATCTTTGCTGATTAATTTATTATGGGCTGCATGGTGAGCCCTGTAGTTTGTAGGGGTGCAGGTTGATAATGATGCAAGCGTGGCCTAGACATACATTCTCAGGAACTAGACTTTAAGGCGTACAGCTTGCTGTTCAAATAGGAATAATCAGAATAATGTTAAAACTAAAGCCGATGTGTATTTATGTAATCTCTCCAAAATTTACTTTAGATTAGTATTTCATTATTGTAACCAAGTTCATGTTCCATGTGGCAGCATAAAGGGTGGGGTGGGCTGGCTGCAGGCAGAGTCACATGACCAGCACTCTGTTGCACGCAGCTATGTGGCTCCTTTTTATCTGCTTTGCACCCCAGGCCGCCTCCTCCGGTCAGAACTGCCAGGTCCCCTGAGCCCCTGCCTCGCCCCCCTGCAGAGTCTGTCTCCACTGACCACTTTCCCTGGTACCTATCCCAGAAAGGCACTGAGCGGCAGTCCTAGGTGGGGGTTTCTCAGAAGTAACAGTTAGAAGCATCCCCAGGCCCTATCTTCGTTCTCCTCTTCCTGGGGGTCCCCTTGTGACTCTTCCCCACCCTGCCTAGTAAATTATAGAGCACAGCATCTGCCTGATATCCCTGGAAAAGTTTCAGGATGACTCCCACATGTTGACACCCTGTCCTTCAGCAGACACCACGCTGGGCTGTTATACACAGGATCTGAAACCCTTACCCCTTACCACAGCACCAGCCTGCAAGGCGGGGCTGTGTCTCCTTCACCCACATGAGGGCTGAGAGTCAGAGCCCTCTATGCTGAGCTTCTCCCCGGGGAGCCCGAGGAGGTCAGCACCGGGACAGCCCCTCCTGTGCCTTCCTTCCTGTTTCTCCTCCACCTTATCCCATTTATATTAACTTGCACAAAAATAGCAAGATCCTGTTGGTTTGCAAATGTAGAACACTTAAATTTTTTTGTTAAATATTGAGGATCATTTATATACAGTGAAATGCATAGCTCTTAATTGCAACAGTCCCTGGGTTTTAATACATGTGTAACCCACACCCCAGTTAACATACAGAATGTTTCCTCGCCCCAGAAGGATCCCTGTGCTCTTTCCCAGTCAATCCCCCCCAACCCCTCCCCCCCCGCCCCCCAGCCAGAGGAACACATTTAGTTCTCAGATCTTCCATTCTGTTCAGGCAGCTGGGAGCAAGGGAGGAGAAAACAGAGTAGCAGGAGTTGGATACAGGCAAGGAAGTACAAATATTGTCACTGTCCTAGTTACAGCTCACAGCAACTCTTTGTCCATCCTCCTTCAGCCTATTAAAGCAACATGTCTTTGCTGTGTTCTTCCCTTTCCTTCCAAAGGAAACAACTTCCAAGAGGCATCCTGGGAAGCTCGGGTGCGTCTCCCTGGGGGTTCCGCTCACCAGGACTCAGGGCCTGCTCAGCCCCCCCCACCCTGGGGGTTCACACCCAGCTGAGCTCCCACGGTCCTCCACAGCCCTCAGCTGCTGCTCTGAGGCCCCTCTTCATGCCACAGCTCCAGCATCCCCAGCAGAGCCCTCAGGTGCAGCCGGATCAAGTTAACAACAAACAACACACCTGGGGACAGCCAAGAGGCCCAGATGAAGAAACTGGGCAAGGGGCCATGCACCCTAGCCGCTGGGACTGCGCCCAGGCCCCCCCTCTGCATTCCTGCTGAGGGTCTCATGACATCCTGTTCAACATGCCTGTACAAACAATCCTTGTTGTGGTCATCTCAGAGTTGTTTATGATAGTGAAACAACTCGGCACCGAGCCAAATGTCAACATCGGGCAACTCATTAAATAAACCATGGTGCCACCCATACAATAGAAAACCACCTAGCCAGTAAAAATAACATCGAGGGAGACTATTAATAGACCTGGAAAGCCAGGCGCATCTATCGCTAACTTTTAAAGGCATCTCACAAAAAACATAGCATGTACAGTTCCATCTGAGTGCTCAGGTGATGGGTGCTTGTCACATTCTTCTTCTGATTTGCCAGTACTCTGTACAACGGATATGTAATAATACATAAAAGTTACTTACTGCAGGTGCCCAGCTTTTATGCTCTTAAATCACAAGGAACGAAGCATACACAGGAAGCGTAGAAATGCTACAAGAGCAATTTCACCCCCAGGGCTGAGGGGAAGGCCCTGCACTCCCCACGCTCCTGGGCAGGAGTCTGCGGCTCTCATTCAGAAGGTCTTACTCTGCCCAAGAGCTTGCACACGTATCTCATCATTTGCAAGAAACTGGCCCGCTTACGCCCAAGCAAAGCCAGCTATTCGCAGGGCTCCATGCACGTGGTCTCCTGCCTCCTCAGCCTGAGAGCCCTCTGGCATGGCCCAACATAGGTACATTCTACCCATCAGTGCTGGGCGGGTAATGGCTCTCCCAAGACGTCCACACCCTAATCACTGGATCCTGTAACTATGTCACCTTGCATGGCGAAAGGGAGTCTGCAGATGCAGGGCAGGTTACAGACTTGGAAATAGGGAGACCAGCCTGGCTTCTCCAGGTGGGCCCAATATAATCACAGGAGCCCTTAAAAGCAGAGAAGGTGCTCCAGCTGGGGTCAGAAGAGATGTGGCAAAGGAAGTCAGAAAAATCCACAGCATGAGAGGGACTCGCCTCCCACTGCTGGAGGTGACCGCATGTAAAGCATAAAGGGGAGTGGGGTGGCCTCAGGGAGCAGACAGGCCCCCAGCTGACAGCCAGCAGGGAGGCGGGACCTCAGTCCTGCCACCATAAGGAACTAAACAACTTGAACGAGCTTGGAGGCAGATTCATCCCCAGAGCCTCTGGAAAGGAATGCAGCCCTGCCAGCACCCTGATTTTGACCTTGTGAAACAAAGCAAAGGACCTAGTAGAGCCACACTGTACTCACACGTCAGACCCACAGAACTGTGGGACACTAACTCTCAACAGCTTTCAAACAGGCAATACCGTATTACTACCTATAGTCCCAGGCTGTACCTTACAAGGTGTTGTTCTAATGCACTAAACTTGCGGTAATTTGTTACAGCAACAATGGAGAATGAACACACCATCCTTCAGCACCAGTACAAATGCCACTTCCACGAAGCCTTCTCTGATTTCTCCATGTATGGGTGAGGTCCCCTCTGAATTCTCAAAGCATTCAACCATTACCATGGTCCACCTGTATCGGGGTATATTTCTCCCACCAGACTGTGCTAATCGGGGCAGTAACTGAGGCTTCCTCATCTTCATTTTCCTTCCAGGGCAGAGCACACACCTCATATGTAGTCAGTGTTAAATTTTCATTGGAAGGATGTCTCATGACCTATATGGGTGGTTACTGTTTAATAAAATGAATTGCTGTGGCAATGGACCCTAGAAATATTTGCAAATATACAAAGGAGTAGCTGACTGATGATGGAAACTGACAGCATAAGAAAAACCAGAATGTGCAGAAGTAGGATATGCTAATTTTCGGATGCTTGGAATCTGAGCGCCCTGGCAGTTGGCTCTGAGATGTAAATTCATACACAAAATAAACAGGATTGAAAGTTGGGATCGAAAATGTTTTAGAATATAACCTCTTAAAACATTTCAACTTCTGGCACCATGAAGTTTTAATTAAATGAATGTTCTTCTTCTGCTTCAAATGGGTATAAATATTGTCGAACATGCAAAATGATGTAACACCCAGCTGAGCTCAAAAGAAGGAAAGGGAAACCTCCCAAGTTCCAGAAAAGAAGAATGTCCAGAGCGCAAGCTCCAAAAGAGCTCCTATCCCCATTGGTGAGACTCCTCCTACACGAGGGAGCCTCTTATCCTTGGTCTCTGAGTGACTGTGTAGAATGGACCAGCATCCTCTGATGCCGACATAGGAATGAAGAAGCGAGTGAACCCCAAGCATAATAAAAGTTTCTCCATACCTAGGTAGCAGAATACCTTAAAATAAACTACCTTCACAGAAGAAAAGCAGGCAGTGAGCCAGAAGATATCTTGCCTGCAAAGGAATGGCTGTTGGACTGACATCAGAAAACTATGGTCCAAGGACTGGGAGAAAGAGCTGAGACCTACCATTCGGTGCCCAGAGAAGCCGTCATTTGGGGAGGAGGGGAAAATAAAGATGTTTTGACAAAAGACGGAGCTGACCATTCACAAACTCTGACTGGAAAACTGCTAACAGGTGTGTTTCTGAAAGAAGGAAATTGAACCCAGAAGGAAGGAGTGGGTTATAAAAGCAGAGATGAGAAAAACAAAGGTAAACATATGAGTATAACTAAACACAGGACTGCGCAAGCATCACACCACCGACGACTAATGGGAGTGTCCAAACCAGGTGAGACCATGGCACCCAGGGATGGAGGCACGGTGGAAGGGAGAGATCAGAGTGAATACATTCGAAGGCTCTTCCACCGTGTGGTGACAGCATGTAAATCTTAAATAAGCGCTGGCCTTGCTAAATACAGTGGGCAGGTGAAAAATGTACCAAAGATCTTTAAAAGAGTAGAAAGAAAATGCAGAACTGCCAAACTAGCAGAGAGAACAGGGAGGGAAGGGAAGAGAAAGCTTGACGCCAATGGAAGACCATGAGAAAAAGAGAACATAGTCAGTAGAGAAACACCAAATGGTGTCGTTTGTAATCATGAAAGATTGGAAATAGCATGAACATCCCTTAGCAGAGGGATGAAAAAATACATTTTGACAAATACATTTAAGAAAACAAAATGTAACCGATAAATGACTGAACCAGATCAAATGGGCCAAGATGGCTACATATCAAAAGAGTAATGTTGAGGGGTGCCTAGGTGGCTCAGTGGGTTAAGCCAGCTGACTCTTGATTTCAGCTCAGGTCATGATCTCAGGGTTGTGAGATCGAGCCCCGCATGGGGCTCGGTGCTGGGCGTGGACTCTTCTTGAGATTCTCTCTCTCCCTCTCCCCTTACCCCTCCCCCCACACAAGCTCAAGCACACATACACTCTTTCTTTTAAAAAAAAAGGGGGGGGGCACCTGGGTGGCTCAGTTGGTTGGGCGACTGCCTTCGGCTCAGGTCATGATCCTGGAGTCCCTGGATCGAGTCCCGCATCAGGCTCCCTGCTCGGCAGGGAGTCTGCTTCTCCCTCTGACCCTCCCCCCTCTCATGTACTCGCTCTCTCTCATTCTCTCTCAAATAAATAAATAAAATCTTTAAAAAAAATAAAAAATAAAAAAAATTTTAAAAAGGGGGATGAGGTAATGTTGAATAGAAACTCCAGTTGGAGAAAGTTATCCCCATATGATATCATGGACGTAGATTTTTTCAAAGGAAACTTTATATCAAAGAAAAATATACATATATGAAAGTGTACAAATCATAATGGACAGTTCGATGAGTTTTCACAAAGTGACAGGCCCTTGTACCCAGCACCCAGATTAAGAACTAGCACATTCCCAAGCATCCCAGAAAGATCCCTTCACTTTCCTCCAGGTACTATCCCCCTCCGAAGGTAACTACTGTCGTAACCCCGTAGGTTAGTTTTGCCTGGTTTTGAATGTATATACATGGGATCATACACACAAAAAGTTTGTGCTCACCTTCTGTCTCACCTCTTTCATTCCATATTATGTGTGTGAGCTGCATCGTTGCTGAAGCATGAAGCTACACCTTATTCACTCTTGCGTGAGCTCGGGTTCCCCTGCATGAATATGCCACAGTTAATTTATGGACTCCATTAGTGATCTACCCTTGGGGTTTTTCAGTTTGGGACTGTACAAGCAGAGCTGCTGTGATCAATCTTGGACTTCTCCTTTGGTGCACATGTGCACGCATTTCCCTTGGTATAGCTCAGCAATTGCTGGGTCAGTGGGTATGCGTGCTTTCTGCTTCCGCAGACTCCCAGTTCTCCAAAGTGGTTTTACCAATTTACTTCCCTAACATTATAGGAGAGTTCCAGTAACTCTGCATCTTATTTACACTTGAGTTTTTAGTCTTTCAAATGTGAGCTATTCTGGTGGTTAATGGGTATGAATTTTAAAACACACTCACACACAAGCACTGTAACTTGCCCATGGATATATGTCTATATACAGTAAAAATATAAAAACATGAATTGATAGACACCCATCTTAGGATACTGATTACCTCAAGGCAGGAGAGGAAAACCTGAGGGTGGGAGATACATTGGAAAGTTTCAACTGTTCTTATAACATTAATTTTTAAACATAGGAAACAAATATGGACAAACATTTTTGGAACTAGATGGGAAGTATATATTTGTCTGTGATTTTTCTCTGTATTACTTATGTTTGATATATACTATAATTAAAGTAAAAAGTTCTTAAAGGAAAAAAATAGACCATAAAGAAGCAAACAAATTCACAGTATATCTGGTTATAAAATTCAACACTTGAAACTTGACTAATAGACCAGACATTCCCCCATTCCCCTTCTGGGGAATATATATATATATATATATACACATATATATATGAATAGATATATATATACACATATATATATGAATAGATATATATGAGATACATATGTATATCAGATAGAGATAGAGATATCTATAGATAGATGATAGATAGATAGTTGATAGACAGATATGATATATAAATCTATGTATAGATCTATATTTTGCAGGGAGGGTAATTCCTCATGCTGAGTGGATACCACTTGAGTGTCCATTTAGAAATAAGAACTTCTGGGTGTGCTCTTGCACTAGGAGGTTTCCATTCTACAAGTTTGGAATCTCTACAAGAGATTGTTGTCACACGCTTGCTACACAGAACTGAAGCTATAACATATAGAGACAACAGGTCAGTAGAAAGAACAAGTCAGGCTCGAATTCTGCCACTGCCATCTCTGGAGCCCTCAGTCACCTCCCTGATATTAAGGTGGTCGGATGGACTAGGGTTTCTCAACTTCAGCAATGTTGACATTTGGGGCCAAGTAATTCTCTGCTTCAGGGGGCTGCCCTGGGCATTGCAGGATGTTAGTGGCATCCTTGGACTCTACCCACCAGATGCCAGGAGTCACCACCCCCTCCCTAGTGGTGGCAACCAAAGAGGTCTCCAGACATTGCCAAATGTCCCCTGAGGGACAAATTGGCCCCACCTGAGGACCACCAAGCTGTTCTAGCTCTAAAATGTTTTGCTTTCGGTGTATACCACTGGAGCAATGCCTGTCATTGTCTCAGAGCCCAGGCACATGGGAACATAGAAGGAACCAACAATGGCAAGGCACATAGCCCTGGTCGCTTTTGTGTGGGGCTCATCTGCTATCTGAGGAAAAGAGGAGGATTCAGTGGAACAGTAGAGGAAACTGATGATGCTTTGACCAGAGGACATTTTTGTGAGAATGGGGCAAGCAGCCCCGAGTAATGAAGGAGACTCGGGAGAGACTCAAGGTACTGTCAAGAGCAACCAAGCACACACACCTGATCTCATTAGACTGACTTTGAACTCCCAGTAAGATGGGAATCCCCAGCCACACATTACCTTACAAGACAGTGAGGACTTCTAGCCATACAGTACCCAGAGGGCAGGGATACAAGAATGTAATGTGGTTTTAAATGATGCGAGTAGAAAACAGCCTACGACCTATCCTACGGTGGGTTCCCAAGAAGCCAGGATTTAGAAGAGATTGACTGCAGTGATTTGGGGAGGGGAGGGGGAGCTGCTCTCAGGACAGAGAGAATGAGCAGGGCAGGGGAAGGTGCAAAGCAACGCTGGGGGCTCAGCGGGAGTCTAGTTTCAGCCTTGTCCCCTAGACAGTCAGCAGCGGAAATCGTACCACCAGGACAGGTGGACAAATCTTGAGGCAAGGGCCCATTCTTCTGCACCTGCTGACAGTCAGTCGTTGTCTATGAGCTGCACTCAGGGGTGAGGGGTGCAGAGGGCTTCTAACCTTCTAACCTCCCTAGAGCTTCTGTTCTAGCTGCAGGCAATTCTCCAGATAACAGGCAGCAGATACGAGACATCAGCAGCCAGCACTTAGAGAAACTGGTAACTCGCAGCCCAGTAGGAGGATTTCCAACAGTGTCTCCTGCAAGTACACAGTATAAACATGTTTGCCACCAAACTTACAACATTTTGTCCAGAGGCTGGGCACGTCTTGCAACAGCAACGGGTTGACTTTATGGAGCGGCCAAGTGGGGCCAAGTGCGGTGCTGGGCGCTTTCACAGTTGACCTCACTGAGTGTCAAAATACGGACAGCAGGTCTTGCCACTTTGCTTTTCTCAGCGAGGAGACTGAGGCTCAGAGGGTGAGTCACGGACCCAAGGGAAGAGAGCTCAGATGCTGCCGGAGCAGAGAAGAGGCTTCATGGGCAGCCCATGCTCCTTCCACTCCAACCCTGGGCTCAGCCCAGCGCCTGGCCATTAAGCAGCACAGGGAGCATGCCCTGAGCAATGAGAAGACCATGTGGGATTTCGGCAAATGAGGGCTGAGCTCCTCTCAAGCCAGTGTCCTCATCAGCTGAGGTCCGCACATCACCACCGGCTGGACCACAGCCCCACCACCCAAAGAGGTGGCAATCCCAGGCCCCAGGGGCAGGGTGGGAGTGAGCACTGGTGAGGAAGGCTATTGCCAGATTAGAGGGGAAAGTACAGTACAAAAATTTGAACAATTTGCTCAAGATCACACAGCAACTAAGTGAGAGACCCAAGATGGGACCGTATCTGTGGAGGTCACAGCTAGTGCTCTTGACTGCACCACCACCTTCTTGCCCTGAGCCTCTGCTCCCTCATCGGTAAAATGGGTATGATTGTAACACACTGCATAGGTTTACTGCAAGAGTTCCATTAAACAGTAAAAGGTCAAGTGCCTTGCAAATTTCTTTAAGAATGTCAGTTGTCATTATCAGACAAGATTAAATGGCTGAGGTGACAGAAGTGAAGGACTGTCTCCTTCCAGCCTTTTGGTAAAGGCCTGGGGAGATGCCAGATATGCTCTGCCCCCACTCTCATGGGTATCTCTTAGTTAGCCGTGGGGAGCTGAGAGCCAGCTCTCCTCCCCAGGCCAGTGTGCTGGGAAAGTCGCGTCGGTGTGAAAAGCTGAGACATGCTAATCAATCATCTTTGTCATTTGTGCCAAAACATAATGACATGAAACGGTCTTACTTGGTTTAAGACCATAGCCATCTGGCAGCAGAGGAGGTGATTATCCATCCCCATTTCACAGATGGGAAGACTGAGGTTCCGAGCAGCTAAGCGAGTTGCCCAAGAGAGAAGAGGGAAGAGGAGAAGCAGAGGGTCTCGGCCCCCGTGTGTTATACTCAACTCCTACATAACCCAGCGTGGGCCCAGGCAGGGAGCCTGCCACCGCCCCAGGGTAGGCACTCAGTCCAGCCTAGGCGGGAAGCAAGGAACGGCAGTGCCCCACAAGGCTGTCATGCAGCAAGGAGGACCCCTGGACCACCTCATGGAGGAAGAACACAGGGAAATGCATGCGCCAGTTCAGTATTTGTCAAAAGTTCAAAGGTTGGGACAATTGGCTGCACAGGGAAAGGGCCCTGGTCTCCACCCCAGGTAGGATGTGTGGGAGATGGGAAAGCAGGGGAGGGAGATATATGCTGCTCAGACTCTCAAAAATGTGCTCTCTGCTCCCTGATCTGAGCCAGGAGCCCATCAGGACAATGGGAGTGGCCCAGGCCCAGCCTCCTTATGCTCCCTACTCTCAACATCCAGGGGTCAAGTTCAGGAAAGGGACTCTTGGTCTCAGTGTTAGGCTGTCATTGAGGCACAGGCAAGAGCTCTGCTACCTTCCTCCCTGCAAAAGGTCTGTGTGTGGTGGGGCTGGGTGGGGCGAGGGGTGTTAGAGAGCGGCTGGGTGGATGTCCGGCTGGGTCAGAGGAGGCAGGCCATGAGGTGTGAATATTTCCCATGGGCCACACTGGAGAAAGCTCACCTGAGGCCATTTTGAGTCCTGGGCATAAGACTGTCCCAGTGTCGTATTTACCCCAAAGACACAGATGTAGTGAAAAGACGGCCCATATGCACCCCAATGTTCATAGCAGCCATGTCCGCAAGAGCCAAACTGGAAAGAGCCGAGATGCCCTTCAACAGACGAATGGATAAAGAAGATGTGGTCCATATATACAATGGAATATTACTCAGCCATCAGAAAGGATGAATACCCAACTTTTACATCAACATGGATGGGACTGGAGGAGATTATGCTAAGTGAAATAAGTCAAGCAGAGAAAGTCAATTATCATATGGTTTCACTTATTTGTGGAACATAAGGAATAACATGGAGGACATTAGGAGAAGGAAGGGAAAAATGGGGGGGGGGAATTGGAGGGAGAGATGAACCATGAGAGACTATGGACCTGAGAAACAAACAGGGTTTTAGAGGGGAGGGGGGATTGGTTAGCCCGGTGATGGGTATTAAGGAGGGCACGTACTGCATGGAGCACTGGGTGCTATATGAAAACAATGGATCATGGATCACCACATCAAAAACCAATGATGTATTGTATGGTGACTAACATAACATAATAAAATTAAAAAAAAAAAAAAAAAGACTGTCCCACTGTCTCCAGGCAGTCCTCCTGGGTGACACCCAGTGGGGCCACACTGGAGGATGTGCAGCTCGCTCAAGCTCCCTCCCCGTCTCTGTCCTGTTGCCTCCAGCTGATTCAACTGCAGCTTCTCAAGCAACTGTCATGGTTCGGGTCTTTGAGTGGTCCCTTTGAAGTTGCCCCTCCAACGGCCTGGTCGGGGAGACCTTCCCCCCTAGAATACATTCTCATTCTCTCTCTCTCCTCTTTGGCAGAGAGGATGTACAGCTTGCTATCTTCAGAGAAATCCTCTCTCCAATCTCTCAAACTCCCCTTGAACCCTTTATTTCCTTGAGGTAGGGGATGAGCTACAGGGGGCACAATCAGTTTCCGCCCCTGCAGGTCTTGCATAGACGTCTTTGCATCTCACTCTGGAACGAAGGGATATTTTCCACTAACTGTTTTGTTCCCGTCGGTGGGGCTTAAGAAAGAAGCCCGTTTTAGGATCCTGCCCTAGGACTTTAAGCAACAGTAAGGCATATGCCTCCTTTGCCACAGTGTTTGTCTCAGGCCCCAAGATCTCTGTATCTTCTTCCCAACCAGCATTAAGTAGATTTCCATCAGATCCCCCAGCAATCTGACCCAACTGCCTAAGAGAAGGCTCACTATGATTTAAAGAGTCTGGACCTGCAGTCAGGTATCCTTGTCTTAAGCCTGCCCCTCTCACTGAAGGGCTGTGGGACCCTAAACAAGTCAGTTACCCTCTCTGCTCTGAAACAAAGAGCTTGAGCTTGATGGTCCCCATGCTCCAGAAAGCTAAGTCGGTCTGGGGAAATGTGCAGGGCCGGGGCTGGGCCAGTTCAAGGGCAAAGCCTGACATCTCCACTCCCATCCGTGGGCTGCTTTGTTCCAGGTGACAAGATTGTCACAAGATCTGTCTCCCGCCTTAGGGGCATGTACTCCTGCAGTTCAGGATAGAGACAGAACAAAGGGGCAGGCCCCCGTGCCTGGGGGCCCCAGGGCTATGTCAAGCCTCTGCCAAGGAAGCCGCATGTTCCAAATAGCCTTATCCCAGGATCTAAAATAGTCAGCCAGTGGTTTCCAGGCTCCCCCCTCAACTAAAGATAAAAATATCATGGGCTCGGGGATGTTCCCAGTCATCAGTCAATAAGCTAGGACTATTTCTGTCCTCATCCTTTGCCTGCGGTTTCTCCTACGCCCTCCATCCATCCTGTCCTACCCGTCCTGGCCTTCCAGTCACCCCAGCTCTGAGTAGGGTGTCATTCCTCAGCTGCCTTTAGACAACAGCTAGGCAGCCTGGCCACGCCGACGTTTGAACCCAACACTGCCTACAGGTGAAAAGATAGCATTCAGGTGCCTCCCATAGCCTCTGGGAGCCTGCCTAGCCCGAGTCCACTCTGTCAGGCTGATCAGCTCCAGGTCTACACCAGCTTCCTGGCTGCGTGGCCCGTGGGGGCTCTCCGGGAGTAAACACCACCAGCTGAGGAAGTCCTCTGTGTAGCTGTGGGTCGGGCTTCTTCATGAGGCTGCAGAGATTAAATGAATACCTCTTAGGGCCACGGGGCGGATCAAATGACACCCTGTAGGTAAAGCACTAAATGTGGCACCTGGCAAGTTACAGACAGAAAAGAAGACTCGCCTTCCCCCTTCCCCCTTCCCCCTTCCCCCTTCCCCCAAGTAGCCGTTCATCAAGAGCTCAGGCTGCCATGGCTGACCCACATCGTCTGAGGGCTCTTTTGAGATCTTGTCATCCTGAAACCCTAAGTCAGTTTTAAGTCCAGGTAGTGGAGAGGCCTTTGAAGACACTCGTCTACACGGAGAGCCTCGGTCAGTTTCCTGGTAACTAACACCAGATGCAGCGGGGCTGGGCCCGCTGAGGCTTTGGTTTCATGCCTGGTCTTCCACCGCCCTCTGCAGGTCGCAGTGGGATACTGCAGGCAGTGTTGGCCGCATTCCTTGTGCAATACCAGGAAGACCAAGCACCCTCCCCTTACAGACTTCAGACAGTTTTGTGTTTTTTTAAGATTTTATTTATTTTATTTTGACAGAGAGAGAGAGAAAGCACAAGCAGGGGGCAGAGGGAGAAGCAGGCTTCCCCGCGGAGCAAGAAGCCTGATGTGGGACTTGATCCCAGAACTCTGGGATCATGACCTGAGCCCAAGGCAGATGCTCAACTGACGGACTCCAGACAGTTCACAGATTAAGATGGCAGGGTGAGGCCAGGGGTCTGAGAGAACAGCCCCTCAGCATAACACAGTGATGTACAGCTCACAAAGCACCTGCTTGTTGGATTTTCACAACCATTCTGCCTTGCCTCTGTTCCTAAGCTCAGAAGAAAATTCAGTCATTGTTTAGTCCTTGCAGGCTCACTAATGACAGCACACATCTCAGTCTTAGGCTAGTGTCCTAATGTCCTAGAACATTCCAGAAAGTCAATGAAATGGACATGCATGGATCTCCATGTAAATATCAGTTCAATCTCTAATGTTCTTTACTCTTACTGTGCTGTAAAAGAGCTGGCTTATCCAGAATACTCTGAGGAAGGGAATTTTGTAAGAAAGTGTGTGGGGCACCTGGGTGGCTAAGTCGCGATGAATCACCTGTTGCAGCAACTAGACGGATATTTGCTCCTCTCCTGTTCTCTTTACCAACCTCAGGAACTTGGGAGAATCAAAGCAGGATTCATTAAGCCCAGAAAGCACATCACAGTAAGGAACCCAAGTCTCTGATAGCTGCAGATCCCTTATATAACTGGAGTTTTCAGGTCATATATTTATAGACTTTTGGAGCTGGAGAAGGCCTTAGAGATTATTCCAGTCTAATCCTTTCATTCTGCAGTAAAATGAAGCACAGAAAAAGAAATGACAGACCAAGGTCACACAGATACACAGCTGGGATGAGAACCCAGGCTCCTTGACTGTTATTCCTCTGGCTGATCTTGATTTTGGTAGCATGATTTCTAGATGGAAATTACTCTGGCTTCCATTGAAGATTTTTCAAACTGATTTTTTTTTTTTTAACGTACAAAGGGGAAGAGAAAGAAACCTAGCATGATGTAGGTGCTCAATAACTGGGTTGGTTGGCTTTTGATGGTATAGAATAATTTACTTTCTGCCACTTAACAAGATCAGATTCAATTAACCTTGAATTTGTTTCATTGTTCATTTTCTTCAATGACCCAAAGGTGGTTAGAGGTTTGAATCTCACCCCACTGTCCCACTGCAAATTGGAGTATGGATCTGAGGTTATAATATGATGTTCATTGGTTTGAAGGGGAGGCTTTCTGAGGACGGCACGTGGATTTAGAATTTAAGCTTCCGGAGGTTTGTGGGCATCCTCCTTGACAGACACTGTCAGCACCTGAGGTTATACAGCCTGTGAGTTAGGATTATGGCACAAATACTTCTTAAACCTATTTTAAATGCATGATTAAAACAGACATAAAAAGATTCTAATTGCATATTAGTTACATTAGTTACAGTTCTGAATTGGCTTATCATTAAGTTTGCAAAGCAGATTTTTGATCAACATCTTCCAGTGCATTCAGTGTTCTTCCAAACACCATCCTGATGAATCAAGCATCATCATCCCATGACTTGTACAGGCTCATGTTCTGCAGGGAATGTCCCATGCTCCATGGAAGCTCCAATGTCGCATAAGAAGGCTCTGCTTGGGGCCTTCTCTTCAGACCCTCACAGACCAGGGCTTACAGTTTTCTGGTACACCAGTGACACACTAGGAAGGAATGGCAGAGAACTCATTGCCAGGGTCTTCCCATAGCACAGGACGTGTGACCCCCTCTGATGCACATGCCACCTCCGACCGCTGCCAACCCCCATTCCAAGACCAAACACCCCTCTGCAGTCCCAGCTGTTGGAAGTGCCCCCAGGGCAGGACCCCTTAATTTCCTAGTCATTCATTTATTTTTGCTAAGCACTTTCCATGTGGAAATCTTTGCTTTAGGTCTGGGGACCCAGAGGGGCTCATTAAATCAGTGAGTTCTGCATCGGACTATTTGCAAGGAGCTAACTTGCAACCTGTGTAAGCTTACAGGGAACCACGCAGCACCTCACTTCCCAGGGAACGGAGTTTGGGGAACTGTCAGCATCGTGGCCATGGTGGGAAGGTTCTGGGCTGTGGGAAGGTTGCTGCAGAGCTGTGGGCATTCCTCACTGCCTGGAAGCTCCACACATAATCTGGTGGTTCTTACCCCATAGCTGAAGCTACTGGCAGAGGAGGGTGGCCTACCTGGGGTCCCGTCGGCCTCCCTCACCCTCAGTGCTGAGGCCTGGGATGGCAGGTCTGCCTGCTCTGGAGACTCTCCTGGACCCTCCCCATCCCTGGAACACTTTGGGTCCATGAGTACCCATTTCACATCTAAACCCAAACCCCAAAAGGCCTATCAAATCTGCTATCAAACGCCCGGGAGGAAATCCAACTTGGGTTGGCAGGAAGAGCCAGGTCCTGCTAAGTCAGCAGAAACAGCTGCGGCAAAGGCAGCCAGAGAGTCCTATGTGTGCAGCGCCCACTTCAGCTCAGCTCAGGGGCAACGGCGAGGAAACTGTCCTGCACGGTCTTCTTTTGCCAGGCATTGCCCACTACAAGTACCTTCTAGGGGCTTCCCAAAATGATTCCAGTGGCCACAGAACTCCTGCTACATTCTGCTACTTACACTGACATAGTAACCAATCGCCCTGTAACACGATCACCTGGTTTCCTGCAAGACCACCAAGTCTTCCCGGGCACCCACACGTGCCCGCCTCAGCCTGGCCCACAGCCAGCCACAGAACAAATGTGCTGCCTCCAGTTCATTCATTAACTCCCCTTTTTGTCTCTGGCTCCATAGTACTCACACAGTGGCCTTCACAAAGAAGGGTCTCAAGAGTGCCAGGGATGGACACGAGAGATTAGGCTCTTGGGGACCTTTATCCATCACCCTCGTCTTCATGGGAAACAATGAAATCGTGGGTGATAGCTGTGTACCAAAGAGCCCTCTTCCCTTGGAGAAGGCCCAGCTGCAAGCGGCAGCTTTAAGGGGATTTCTTGCTGTTTTCCAGCAAGTTCGAGGGGGTGCCTCAATGGTAGAAGGAAGGCAACATGGACCCAAGACTGCCCAGTGGAGAGAGAGAGCCTGGCATCCCACTGTCCTCTCTGTAGTGCTCAGGCTTCTGCCCCAGCCTCCCCCAGACTGAGTGGGTGCTCCAGGGGCCTCATACCAGGGTGGTGAACCTGTCCACACAGGCGTTGCGGATCTTCTCCGGGGTGGCGGGGCTGTCGAGCCGGAAAAGCTTCTCCATCTTACAATCTGCGTTCTTAGTTCGAGCTGCACGGATGGCGTCTTTGATGGCAAAGAAGATAGAAGCTGCCAGGAAGAGGGGCGGCTCCCCGACGCCCTGGGCACACAGAGCGCAGGACAGGGAATCAGGCAACAGGACCCCAGCCTCCACACCCGGAGGGCTGGTGACGCCGGGAACCCCAGCTGGCACCAGCAGGCTGCACCCAGTAAGGCAGGGAGGATGGTCAAAATTCCTCAGGGGCAGAGAACAAGCAACCCTAGTAAATGATTCAACCTCACTGGCATATTTCTTTTAACTCTCACTATGTGATTTTCTCTGATGCCATCATGCAAACAAAATGCCATCATGCAAATAAAATGTACCATTAAAAGTTGTGTTAAATACTTATATTTTATGGACAAAAATGTCTGACAAGAATTTTGACCCTTTCCTCACAGTTAGGAGGCTAGGGACTCATCTACCTGCGACTCTGCCCACATTTGCAGGCACCATCACCATATTTACAGGCAACAGCATCGTCCGGAATATAGGCATCATGACCAACAGGAATTAAACATCTCCTAGCAGAGGTTGTTTTGTCCCCGGAAGCTCAGAAACTTCCCACAGAGACACGGTCACTCTGCTTCCCCCACCCTCGAAGGACAGATAACTGCTTCCCACATCAGGCACCAAGCCTCAGAAACTGCCTGTATCAAAATCACTAGGGACACTTGTTAAAAACGCACATTCCACGGCCCTACTCCTTCTACTACTGAATCAAAATTTCTAGGGATGGGCCCCACAGAGCTGCATTTTTATCACGCGTCCACAGTGATCCTGATGCGTGCCACGGTGTGAAAGTCAACGGCAAGGATCAGAGTGTCCAGCCCCAAGCACAGTAAGTAAACCATGAGATGAGCAAATGGGTGTGTTTCACTGGTTACAAGTGATCATCTGTCTTCCTTCTTAGATCCAGGACTATATCAATCAGCTTATTTGATTTTCAACCATTTTTTCATCCTTACTGGGGACAGCAAGGAAATAGAGGATGGCTACAATCCTTCAGGCATGCAGATCAAGTTTAAGGTCAGATGCCAGCCACTGAAGGGGGCAACGGGTTTGCGCGGAGGTGTTGCCCGATCTGCAATGGACAGGCTATTCTTGTGGGATAACTGGGAAGGGTGTGTATCTGCGGGATCATCTTTAGGACCAAGCATCAAGATGCACACCTGAGACATGGGTGGAGGTCAGGCCTTGACCTACAGGACTGGATTAAGGAATCCCTCTGAGTGCACCCAAAGGAGCTAGCTTTGACCACACAGAGGTGGTGTCATTCCAGTTGTTTTCTCAGGCAGGGACTGCCCACCCCCCTGCCATCCTCACCAAAACTAGTGTCAAGCCCTCTTGTCCTTCCACACGAGCCGCCTGTAGACCCACAGGGTGGGTGGCTGGAGCCCCTCCTTCCCACCCGGAGCCTCCCACGGTGCAGACCAGAAGGCAGCACAGACCCGGGGCAACAGTACCTTGGACGCATAGATGGCCTTCTTGTTGGGGCAGTCACGGAGCAGGGACACCCTGAACTCAATGGGGATGCTGCCAAACGCGGGGATCTTATAGGTGCTGGGGCCACGGGTGTGCAGGATTCCCTCTGGGGAGTAGTGCAGCTCTTCCAGGGTGAAGAGGCCAAGGCCCTGCACAAAGGCCCCTTCCACCTGCAAGGCAGACAGAGACCATGGTCACTCTGCTTCCCCCCAAGGACAGATACTGCTTCCCACATCAGGCACCAAGCCTCACCTGGAGTGGGCCTGGAAAGAAGCTAAAAACAGCCCTCCACAGCCTAACTGGCTCCTGCCCATCTAGCTGGGCCTTTGTCAGGCATTGAGGTAGGCCGGGCAAAGGCATTAACACTGAAGGTTAGTTTTAGAATTGGGCAGCAATTCCAGAAGGGTCACACCGTGGAAGGCATAATTTTTCACTAAAATCTGCTGCAGGATGGGCGGAGCTGTTCCCTCCATGTCACTACTGGGGAAACGGCAACTTGGAGCTGAGAAGCAGGCTCCCAGGCTGACAGTTGCCCAACGTCCCTCAGGGGCCCACGCGCCTCCTGTGTGCCAAGTGGGACCATGCGCTTGCAGGCAGCCTCACAAGACAGGAGGAATTTCTGGGACCGTAGACTTAGGCTTTGTGAACTCCCAGCCCTGCCTGCCCTCTGGGAGAAGCAGTGCCCCTGCTGTGGGCTTACGGACCTCTCCGAGGGCACCTGCCACGCTCTGCGGGCCCACACGTCTGTTCCCCCAGCCTCCCTGCTCACCACGAAACTCGGGGGGCCCACCGCCAAACACGTGTGTTCTCCCGATCAGGTGCTCATCATCTCTGGGTCCGAGGCACCGGGCTCAGTGCCTGCCTCCAGGAGGGGCTCCCCCAATGGTTGTGGAGTGAATTAATGAACACAGCGACTAACGACTAAGTTTCTGTATACTCAGTAACTGTCCGTTTTTGAGAAATACAACTTATATTTTCTACCAGATCCTCAGTACTCCAGTTCTCGATGCCTCCCTCTGTCTCCTGTTCCACCTATCCTCCCCAATACTCTCATATTTTCCAAAAGTGATTTTCTTCGAGCCATCCCTTTGGTCCTCTTGATTGAACCCGTGTCTTTTGCCCCAGTGTTCTCTAGCATTCCACTGACGTTTACTTCCTAGAGGACAAAATGCATCCTGGGTGTAAGAGGTACGAGGAGGGAGAGGCTCCTCTGGCCTCAGACCCCACCGCCTGCACACCAATCCCAGACTCAATCTCCATTCCACAGTGTGCCCCTTCTCACACTGCATGTGTGTGCATGCATGTGTGCGTGCGTGTGCACCCAGTGTTTGCACCATTCATCATCTTGTCCTCTGAGGTGTGAGTGCCCTTTCCAGAACCTACATTAATGTGTCTTCTACCTCAAGAGGTGGGTGTGCTCTCATCAATCTAACTCCTGCTGAGGGAGACTCACATGGTACCCTGGTCAGACCTGCTTTACAATGATGTTGGACAAAATGCGGTTGGCTGGTGACCCTAGGAGAAGGGACACGCCCGTGGCTGAGTCCATCACCACCCTGGTCACCCATGTGCCTTACCTGTCCAATATCAATGGCAGGGTTCAGACTGGAGCCGACATCCATGACAATGTCGGTGCGGAGATTCTGAAGTGGGGAGGAGAATGAAAAAGCAGGGTGAGAAGAAAGGAAGGTGTGGGATGATAATGGGGTTTGGTGACCCTTAAATTACTGTGTCAACCAAACAGCACTTTCAGAAGCGGAGTGCCCCGGGCATGCTCAGTTGGCATGGCATTGTTGATGCTCAAGTTTGAGTTGGGGCCAGCTGGGCAGGGCACGGCAGTGGCCACGGTCTCCTGGTGAGCATGAGTCACCGTGCACACACCTCCGCATGAGTGGGAAGGCCAGGTCCCAGGTCCCTGGGCTCTGAACCAGGGTCTGGGTTGATCGTGTCAGGAAGGGGACATGGGCTGATTCCAGCTTGAGCCCCATTTCTGTAGGACCTGTGAGCTAATAATGGTGTTTGCCTTTTTAAATGACAAAAATAAGAGGAATATGGTGCAACACGTGAAAATTATATGAAATTCACAGACAGCGTGCACAAACCACTTCGTAGGGGAACATGGCCGTGCCTGTTCGTTTGCACTCGTCTGTGGCTATTCTCATGCTTCGGGGATGGGGCAGAGGATTGAGGCAGAGTCTTTGGGGCCTAGAAAACTTCAAATATTTGCTCACCGGTCCTTTCTAGGAAGTTTGCCAGGCTGTGATGTCAAACTTATTATTTTCCAAGCCAGAAAATGTGTCTCTATCAGTTCTTGGTGTTTGCAATTCACTTGTTTCTCCTCTCTTCCCCCTAACTTAGTGCAAAGGTTTTGCAAACTCCTTACTTTGTGATCCCCTGTTAAGCAGTCAATTTCCACTTCAGAGCAAGCCACCCCATAGGAGAAGTAGTGGAAGGGATTCCCTGAGTTTGTCTCAAAGCTGTAGCCGAGGTTGGGTGTCCTGGGGAAGAAAAGAGAAAACATTGCACATGTGTTAAGATGAGCATCCCCCCACACCATACGCACATACACACACACACATACACACACACACAAGCTTGACCCACAAAATCCTAAGACTCCAAAGGTTTTATTTTTTCATTCAGCTGTTCTTCATAAAAGTCCATGTGTTTTTAATACTTTGAACCTGTTAATGAAATCCAGGGTTGCAGAGCATTCTGCCTCCTGTCTGCTCAATTCTGCCCAAGGCCCTTATGTGAATCATTCTGTACAGCCAAGCGGCGGATAGCATCAGAGTGCTGCCCTCTATGTGGTAGAAATGGGATATATTTGCCCAAGCTCACGAAGGACATGAAGGCCACGCTCCAAAGGATCTGCTGAATTGGAATTCAAGGTCTCAGAACCAGAGATCCTGCCTGTACCGCCTCCTGGGCTGCCCACCTTTCTCCAGGTGAGAGCTGAGATCAGCATCTCATGCCTCTTTAACCACTTGCCTGCATTACTCCTTGGCTACAGGCCCCTTCTCAGTTGCAACAAATGATTTGAGGAAAGTGTTATTGATAAAAGCAGATGCTCTCTTATATTCTTTCTTCTTTAATCCTGAGTATCTTACACAATTCCAGGTTCACATGAGTCATACGTGTGTGTGTGTGCATCTTCTCACACCCGGAATTAATAGTCGCCCATACCCATGTTTTTCTATGCATGACACAGAAAACTGTGAGCTGATGGGATCAGAATCTCCATGAACACAAAACAAGCACAGAGCTGAGGGAAAAGACTTCTCCCAGGAGAACCTGCCACCTTCTCTGACCTCTGATTTCACCATCTTCACTTGGGTGTTCCTTTATATTACCCAGTTTTATCAACTCTGAAAATGAAGCAAGAACTTCTGAGAAAATCTGCACGTGTGCATGTTTGCACAGGTCAAGTATCACATAACCCAGGGAGCACTGGCAAAATGTAGCTTTGCCTAAAATACATATTGAACTATTTCTCTAAACCCATTGATGTGTGAAAGAAAAGGTCCTAGTTCAACTTCCCAGAGAAAGCTAGAACGTTATGGCTGGTAGGAAATATAATCGCATCTTTTTACAACCTCAGAATCAGATTGGCACTTTACAACCTCGGAATCAGATTGGCATGGTCTCTAGCTCTTCATGCTGCTACTGAATTTCAAAGTAGCTGAAGGTATGTGCTCTTTTCCAAATCTCACTTTCAGCTCCACTGAATTCTGCATTTTGTAACGAGGCCACGTGCTCTAAATCCTCCTGTGGTTCTTTCCAAGGAAAGCCTCCATGCAGAAATCCAATGCATGGTACAGAGGAACATACACGGGTAACTCCGTCCCTGGTTCTAGGAGAATGCCCAGGGAGGGGTGGCTGGGGATGGTCCCACTATGTCATCAATGAGGAAACAGGCTCAGAGAGATGCCTGATTTCTCCAAGTGCAACAATACACTTCCAGACCAGAACTAGAGCGCAAGTCTTTGGATACGGCAGCTCATGTTTTTGCCTCCTTGGCACATAGACTGGTGATGCCGGGTATCTTAGAGCACCTTCAGAGTGAAATTAGCAGCAGTCCATTGAAGAGATAGGAGTTTCAGGGGACCAAAACCTGAGAGCCTGACCAAAGGCTGAGAGCATTCGGTGCAAGAGGGGACTTCAGAGGTTAGGATGACAACACATGATGAGGAAAGCTGACATCAGCTCTGTACTTACTTATAAAACCCAGTTGCAGACAAGCTCACTGCATCAAGGTAGGCAGCTGAGACCTGAGGAGAGGAGATAGACAACAGGAAGGGCTGAGCATGGTTTCCAGAATCCCTGCCCCAGCACTAAGATTTCATGGGTTCACCCTCCTCATCTGGAAGCTGACCAACTCTGTGAACCATAGCTTGCCTCACACACTCACTGCATTGAGGAGACTGCACCGGAAGCCTGGGGGCTACAGCACCCTCTCAGCTGGTCTTCGGCCTTCGAGTAGCCTCCCCACCCCGCTGGGGAGCCCAGCCCAACCACAGTGAGCATCTTAAGGTACCACGCTGCCCACGTCACCCCCCTGCTCTAGAGCTTTGGATGACTCCCCATTGTCCTCTAGAGCACATGCTTGACATTCAGGACCCCAGTGTTCTCTCTGGTTTCAGGTCGCACACACATCATGGCCGCACCAGCCAAACTCAAGTGTCAGCTCTCTCCCAGCCCCTCTGTATCCCCACAGCTCTACACCTTCATTCACGCGGTTCCTCCACTGTATCTGCCCAAATCCTTTTCTCCCCTCAACGTCCAGCTCAAGCTTGCCTCTCCGTGTCTCTGTGCTGAAATCCAAACTACCAAAATCAACCGAGATTCATATGGTATTTACGTGTGTGGTATCTGTGGGTGTGGGAAGGGAAGTGGAGGTCAGTCACATGAGGCACAGTAAGGTGAGGGGATCTGAGAGAAATAGCTTATTTTCTTTGGGTCTGTTGAGGGAGACGTATACTATCTGACTGGGTCATGTGTGGGCTCATGCTATATGTTACCACTGTGCCCACTTTTCCCACCCCAACTCTGGGAGATGATAAAGACGGGCTGTCACTGAGGTGTCTGCTTGTTGGAAGAGATGCAGGCTCCCGCCAGAGAGAGACATCCTTGTGGCTTCCCTCTGAGGGTTCCCGACACAGAGCGTCCAAACCAGAAACCAGAGAACTGGGCTCCTTCTTCTTATGAGTGCTTGCCTGCCACTTCTAAAACCACAGGAATGACATAAACTCCTGGGTAAGGTCTTTTCCCCCCACTCCTTCACAGACGGAGCCTCAGTGGACCCAGACTACAGAGCTGCTGACAGCAGGAGGTTTGAAGAAAACCAGGCTCATCAAGACTGAGGATGAGCGGGGTGTGGAACCAGGGCCGAGTGAGGCACATTCAGCAGTCACCCCACCTTCTGAGGCTCAGGGCAGTCAATCCCCCAGTCCCCACAGGGTTGTCAAGATCCTGGATCAAAATTTTTCCTCAGGTGCCTTCCTTCAACTATGAAAACCACAGACCAGGGGGCCCAGCAAGGTGGAGCATTTCCTTGTCCTGTGAAACCATACACACCACTTCAGCTTCTCTGCCTGTGACTAGACCACGACCCTATTCCTGCAGCGGGAGGGACAGAGAGCCTGCCTTTAATGTCTCTCATTTTCAAAAGCAGCTTGGATCAGCTCAGACTTACCCATTCTTCCCAGGTGCCAGTAGGATTCTTTTTCTTGAAGGGTTCCAGCCTTTTCAGGATGGTCTGACAAGCTTCCTAAGAACACATCCACCACATACCAGACATATTAATCTTCTGCATTTCCTGGCCCAGGCAAGACCCCCAGGACCTCAGCGAGGCCACCTCCAAGTAATGCTGTGCCATTCAGATAGCCTTTCCACCTTCTCAGGAACGACTGAAACCCGGGATGGAAGCCACAAGACCCCGCCAAAGGAAACGGCATTGACCCTTGCTGGGAGAACACCCAGTTCTTAGGCTACAGAAGATGAAATATTTGAGGGTTCTCAAAGGAGATGACTTCTCCCATCAAACCATTTTCTTAATTACATCCCTCACGTGGAAAGAGAAGCAAGTGAGTCTGACCTGGCCAACGCCAAAATCCAATTCCAATCTCAGTCCATAGTCTTACAGCCAGTTCTAATGCTGGGGAGTATCTTTCCAGAACGCTCCCTGTGACCCTCCAAATCTCCTCCCCATCCTACACTCATCCTTCTTGGCTTTAATGGAAGCGATATGGCTCTTAGGTATCTCTTTCAGCTTGGTGTCAGGAGGAAGAGCATTCTCCTGGATAAGAGAGCCCAGGCATGGCCACAGCCCAAGAGCCTACGAGGACCATTCCAGCTCCCACCCCAGGGTTCTCTCTGGGCCCAAAGCCCTGGGCTGGCCCTCAGCTCTGGTGGCTGCCCAGGCCCCTTACTTACATAGATAGCCTGTCCATTGAGGTCAGAGCTGACAGAGGCGGCCGTGGGAGAGGTGTTCGGCACGGTGTTAGTGCTCGTCTCACTGATGTAAATCTTAGAGATGGGGATTTTCAGAGCTCTGCTGGCCACCTGGGAAAAAGAGACAATATCACCCTCTCAGGGAGGGGTTAGCACGGGGCTTGGATGCCTTCTTCCCAAGCCAGACTCAGGTTCGCTATTGCAGGCAACAAAATAATTTTATAAACTATAATCCTATTGATACTGGGATGTTTTCATACCTGTCTCAGTTTGAAGCAGAACTTTATGGATTGATTTTTTTGGATAAAAAAATTCATAAACCCAATGGTGACTCACAGCACTTTTTAAAGCTAACCTTGGTTTTTAATTTTTTTAATTTTTTAAAAGATTTTATTTATCTATTTGACAGAGAGAGATACAGCGAGAGCAGGAACACAAGCAGTGGGAGTGGGAGAGGGAGAAGCAGGCTTCCCAAGGAGCAGGGAGCCCGATGCGGGGCTCGATCCCAGGACCCTGGCATCATGACCTGAGCTGAAGGCAGATGCTTAAAGACTGAGCCACCCAGGTGCCCCTAACCTTGGCTTTTTAAAAAAAAAATAAAATTTGGCCAGTCCATGAGCCAAGCAGGTGTGCCAACTCTAACCCAGTTCCAATATCCGAGCTCCACTGTGTGGGGGAAACTGGCTACCTTTTTACCCACCAAACACCCACTTATACACTGTTAGGGAAGGGCATCCAAAAGATGTGACCCCCAGTTGACCCTTGAGCTGGACCTGGGGAATCGGAGGCTCCTCACCCCTTCCCCTGTCCTTGGAATATGGGTTCCGCTTGCCTTTCCTGCTCCCAAAGGCTACTCCAAGGACACGGCCTCCAAGGATGATGATGTGGGGTTGAGCACACCTGCACAGGACCTTAACTAAACCCAGTTAAGGCCTCTCTCTCTATGAACTTTTAAGACTCGGTGGGCAGGCGTGGGGATCATTCATCTTGCCACCACCCAAGGCAAGTCTCTTCTGTAAGTTCCTTTTGCTTATTAAAACTGTGACCTGCCAACCTGGGCCTCTTTTTTCTGTCTCTGAGTAAAGGGACCAGTGTCCGATCACACCCGGGAAGCTCCCCCAGGAGCTTGCAAACCAACACAATCACAGAGCCCTAGAATGTTGGCAACGGAAGTGACCTCAGGGATCACCTGGTCAACCCCTTTGCACAGATGAGGAAACAGAGGCCAGGAGGGGAGAAGACTTGCCCATGACCTCATGTCGGCAGAGCCTGGGCCAGAGCTGGGGCCTGCTTCTCCTTCTGCTGTGTGCAGCGGCTCAGCATCTCACCACACCCTCCCTCCCCCGGAAGCCACAGGGCCAGAGAGGGCTCCCAGGCTCCAGGTTGCTCACCTGGATCATCTTGGTGTGCAGGCCTTGGCCCATCTCCATGCCCCCGTGGGCCAGCAGCACGGAGCCATCTGTATACACATGAATCAGGGCTCCTGCCTAAGGGAATACAAGGACACCAAACACAAAATTCGGTAAATCCTAACTCAACTTGAGGCTTGGGACCAACGGTGCTGGAGCCCAGGAGGAAGAAAACCAGGGGCAGCATTTTGGATAGAAATCTCAGATGAAAACTGAAGCGGTATAAATCTTGGGATTTAATGATGTAGCCATTCAACAGTTTGTGAACATTTTCCTATTTCTCTACGTGTATCTCCCATCCCCAGAAGGAAGGAGGTCAAATAAATGTCTTTGTGTTCACTCTACGGATGAAGCCATAGGATCAGAAAGGCAGAGTAGCTGTCCATGGCCCTACAACCAGGAAGAGTAAGAACTAGAAGTTGACCCCAGATCTCTGAGTCCCATACTGCCCTCACTGACCTATGACATTCTGGACAAACAGGAATATGCAAGTTCAACTTCATTTAAACAGCAGAGAGCCCTTCCACTCAGCTCTGTTACCAGGGACAATGGCCCTTCCCTTGCAATACTGCAGACAGAGGGGAAATGGGGCCCCAGCCCAGTGGAGAGGGACAAAATTATAAAAAGTAATTACCTGGTTCAGAAAAGGAATACTGAAGCTTATTCCAAACTTGGTAGGAATGATGCACAATCCTCTCTTCTTCCAACAATTCTCCCTGGAGAAGAAGGGAGATTCTCATAGAACCTTCTCTATCATGTTTGTGTCAGCTCATAGTTTCAGACAACATCTTTGCAAAATGGGAACAAGGCAACCTTGAGCTGCCCACATAGTACTTCTCATAACTGAGTTATGCCCCACTTAGGTAAACCAAATGAGAAAAGTCGGATTTGGGTTCTGGGTCCTTCCGCACAGCTGAAGCAGGGCCCACCCCTGAGAACCTGGACTTCAGAGTATTGTCACTTCCCCCCAGAGTGGAGTTGAGATGGGGTCAGGGTGCCCTGGTGATCTCGGACTGTGACTGTCCCAGGATGAACTCTGCTCAGTGATGATACTGGTAACACCTCCTTGGCACTTTCTACTTGGTTTTCTGGGTAAGTCAGTGAGGAAACAGAGCCAGTGTCATTATCCCCATTGCGCAGATGTTGAAACTGAGGCCCAAGCTGATGGCGTGACGGCAAGGTCATATTTATAGATTCATGTCAGAGGCAGACGTATAACTGTGGTGTTCTGAGTTCTGGGCCGGTGTGCCCCTAAGGTGGACAAATGCATAAAGACGAACCATACTGATGGGCTATGATGCTGAGGGCAGGCTGGAAGCCTATCTGCTCCCAGGCTCAACATCATTTCAGGATCTTAAAGAGATGGCTACAAAAGGCCATCTTAAAGAGATGGCTACAAAAGGCCACTCAGCACTCCCACAAGTTATCTGTTAAATTCTTAGCCTGGTATTCTGAGTTCAGCAAAGAGGCTGCAGAATAGGAGACCTGAGAGAGCACCAGAACACTGGACTCCTCCCCTCCCCGTGCTTACTCATTGAACTTGTCAATCTCACTCCTCCGGGCGTGATACTGAGAGCTTGCGAGGCACTCATCCCAGCACCTGGACAAGGTGAACGCCTCAAGCTTCTGGTTGAAGTGTGTCAGGTCCCCTTCCTTATACAGGTTTTTCCTCCGCACCTTTGCAAGGAGAGAGAGACACTGAGGGCTCGCTGGTGGCAAGGGATGAAGGGGTACAACCTCAAGTTAAGCTTCTGACCCCCTCCATAGCACCTGCCTCTCCTCTGCCCCCCTGGGAGATGCCCAAGACACAAAGCCACTGTCCCCTCAAAGTAGGTTAACCCCTCTGACCCGCGCCACCAAACTCCCGGCTGACTCACTTCCTCTGCAGGCAGCCCGCAGGTCAGAGCGACTTCACTCATCCAATACTCGGCAATGAGCATCCCCTGGGGCCCCCCAAAGCCCCGGAAGGCTGTGTTGGAGGGCAGGTTGGTCTTGCAGAGCCGCCCAGTGCCCAGGATGTTGGGGATTTTGTAACAGTTGTCCATGTGGAATAGGGCTCGTTCCATTATCTGGAGCAGAAGAAACCAAAATGGGAGAGAAGAGTGCGCCAATGTCATTGGCTCCTCAAAAAAAGGACTTCAAGGGCTGCACCCTCTTTGTCTTCCCCAGCCCTGCTTGGCCCCTCAGGCCCAAGTTACTTCTTCCCTGGTATGCAACCCAGGACTCCTGACTGGGCTCCCAGCCTCTGTGTCTCTCCATCCTCTAACCTACTCCTCAAACGAAAATATAAGGTCATCTCAGCTCAACCACTTGCTTAAAAATGCCCCTTACTCTCTTTGGAATGAAGTCTGTATATCTTTCAGCATGGAATTCAAGACTCTTTATGACCTTCCCCCAGTGTATTCTTTATCCTCTGACTATACATATGTTCCTCTTACCTGGTATGCCTCTCCTCACCTTACCCACCTACTACCTAACATCCTCATTCAGCTCCTCCCTGGGGAAGCCCTTCCCAAACTCTCCAGTTAGGATTGATCACTTGCCTCTTCCAAAAAAAATAGGTGATCTTACGAATTAATTTTAAAGTAGTTCGTATTCCCATTAGAGTTGTATGGCAAACAGTTTCAAGAGTCAAATATTTCTGTAAGTTTGTGTTATGCAAAACAGCAACCCCCACTTTCCTTCTTTCTACTCCACTTACAGTTCTCCTAGCTCATTCTTTAGCAGCTCTTTACATTAACTTCCACATCTCTAAATAATGCCTTACACTGAAACTTCTTGATGTTTTCAGCTGTAGATGCTTATACTGTTTTCTTGTTACAGAAAAGGGGGATTTCATTCCCGCCTAATCCCCTTCCCCTGAAAATACATCACCTTCCTGTCCCCCGTCCTCCCCATATAGTTCTATTTGGATCTGATCAATAGTCAGTTTGATATCATCCGTAAACATTACTGACAGCTGAACCACATAGTTATACTATGATTACTTCTCTCTTTCTTGATAACATTTCTCCCCCCCTGGAGTTAACAATTATCTTTACTTTTTAATTTTCTTAGTTTTCTATGCAATTATTACTAATCAACTTAAAGTTTTCCCCAGTGCTAGAAATCTGCTCTCAAGATGTTTGAACACTTTAGACTTTCTAGCAGCCTTATCTTTTTAAAGAAATTGTTCCTGGAGCCTTCTGGTCGACTCCAATTTCAACGGGCAGCCCATTAGACCCACTGTTCAGCTGTTACCTTGGGATCTTCCTCTCACATTCATCCCAGATTGTCTTTGCCTCTCTCCATATTGAATCTCCCCTTCCTGGAACCCATATCTTCCCCTTTCCTAGTCATACACCCTTATTTTGTTGGAGTACATCTTTGAATATCTTCTCAAAAAAAAAAAAAAAGTGTGTAGAGAGGAACATTTTTGAGACTTGCATGCCTGAAATGTCTTTCTGAAACTCTCATCCTTAATGATTCGGCCATATATAGGATTCTAGGTTGGAAATAGGTCTTCCAGTTTCCCTCAGCATTCTGAAGGCATTTTACTGGCACATCCTAGCTCTCCAGTATTGACAAATCCAATCAATGTCCTTCCAATTCTTGGAAACAGTTCTGCTTTTCTCCTTCCTGAAAATTGTAAAATCTTCTTTATCCCCAGGTTTCTCAAAGTTACCAATGATGTAACTTAGCATAGGTCTATTTTCCTTCATTGTGCTGGTTACTGGACAGGCTCTTTTAATCTCAAAATGTATGCGCATCAGTTTGGGGGGATTTCCTGAGTCACTTCCTGACAATTTCCTCCTCTTTCTTGTTTCCATTCTTTCTCTCTGAAACTTTGATTATTTGGATCTCCTGGACGAGTCCTTGAATTTTGTAGTGTCTTCTCTCCTATTTTTCCATATTTTTTGTCTTTACTTGGGGAGATTTGCTCAAGTTTCTTCCAACCCTTCTGCTTTCAGAGTTTTAATTCACCAGAGTTCATTTTTATTCTCTGACTGTTCCATTTTTATGGCATCCTATTCTTTCTTGAAGGTATAATAATTCATCTCTCTGATGAGACCAATGGCAGCTTTTATTTGTTTGTTTCATTTGGGGTTTGGTTTACTTCCCTGTGTATAGACTCTCCTTCCCACAGGTTGCTTTTTGTGTCTTTGGTTATTTCAGTCTTAGGCATCCTAGATGCTTTTAGTATGTCTCAATTAATTCCACTTTTGCTTTCCCTTAGCACTCTATCAACTTGTACTTCTATTTCATTTTGTCTTTTATTATCTGTCTCCCCCACCACACTGTGAACTTCCTGAGGGCAGAAACAATGCCGTATATTCTTTATGTTGCCACCCTAGGCACTCAATAAATGTTTGCTGGATTGAATTTAAAAGCTTCTAAGGTCTTTGGGGACAAGCACTGTATCTTTTTCAACCTGATTTTTCCTACAACACCAAGAGGCATGTGTCGCAAATGGTGAGAATGCTAAATGTGTTTCTTTTTTTTGAGACGTTTTCACACTAGATCTGAAGTGTGAAGTTTTCTAATTGAGCCAGTTAGCCCCTAGCAAAGAAGAGAGGCACAGGGGGTGTGGATTCATGGGAACTTCTGTTTTTCCTGAAATGTGACTTATTTTTACAAGAAGAATCTATGCATATATAACTAATATGGTTATAAAATTAAGATTTTTAAAAAATTATAAAAAGTAGTATCACAAAGGTAACCATTAACTTTCAAAATTAACAAAAATACATGTCTACATAAGACTCAAAGGAGGGGGGCGCCCGGGTGGCTCAGTAGTTAAGCAACTGCCTTCGGCTCAGGTCATGATCCTAGAGTCCCTGGATCGAGTCCCGCATTGGGCTCCCTGCTCGGCAGGGAGTCTGCTTCTCCCTCTGACTCTCCCCCCTCTCATGTGCTCTCTCTCATTCTCTCTCTCTCAAATAAATAAAATCTTTAAAAAAAAAAAAAAAGACTCAAAGGAGGGGCGCCTGGGTGGCTCAGTTGGTTGAGCATCTGCCTTCTGCTCGGGTCATGGTCCCAGGGTCCTGGGATCGAGCCCCACATCAGGCTCCCAGCTCAGCAGGGAGCCTGCTTCTCTCTCTCCCCCCTGCTTGTACTTTCTCTCTCACACTCTCAAATGAATAAAATCTTTAAAAAATAAATAAATAAATAGCCTTTATCCATAAAGGCTAAACACTGGAAACTCAAATGCTCATCAAGTGGTGAATGGAAAACAAAATATGGTCTATCCATATGATGAAATATTATCAACAGAAAAGAATGAAGGACTAATGCATACTATAACATGGATGAACCTAAAAACTTTAATCTGAGATAAAAAGCCAGACACAAAAAATTACATAGTATATGAGTCTGTTTATATGAATCAACTACAAGAGGAAAATCTATAAAGACAGAAAGTAGACTGGTGGGTGTCTAGGCCTGGGGTTGGGTGGGGGTGAGAACAGGAGCAACTGCAAGAGATCACTTTGAAGTGATGAAAATGTTTGAAAACTAGATCATGATAATGGTTGCATGACTCTTTAAATTTACTAAAAACCATTAAATTATATACTTCAAATGGGTGAATTTTATGGTGTATAAACTATACTTCAATGAAACTGTTACTAAAAAAAGAAATTCAATTCATTACTTAAAATTCAAACATTACAAAAATGTGTTATATAGGAAATGACAGTGAGTGCCCCCCCCTTTGTCCCACCCAATCATTGTTTAGTGTATGTTCTTTTGGAATCTTCCATGCATATCATTATATATATATATATATAATAGAGGCATATGTTAATTTTACATACACATACATGCAATATCACCAGACTATGCATCAAGTTTTGTAACTAACTTTGCTTGTTTGGCAAAGTATCTTGAAAAAGCAGGAAGGGTTTCCAATCAGGAAAGTAATATGATTATCTTTGTGCTTTAGAGATGAGCCAAGGGTGGAGAACCTGAGGATGGGGACCAATGGGGAGGCTACTACCACAGTAACAGGCAGGAACTGAGGAGGCCCATGCCAGGATGGCTGTGCGGCCCACCCTTGACCTCCCAGTCACCCCCCCCCGCCAGGATGCAGGGGTGCCTTGTACTTACACTCTGGGAGAGATCCAAGGTGTTCCCCGCATTGCTGTAGTGCTCCACCTTCAAAGCCACCACCTTCCCATCCTTCATGAAGCCAACCTGTTGAGGAGAGGGGTTTCTCACCAGTGCCCTTCCTCTGCTAACCCGAGTCATCCCCTCCCACCTATGCTACCTGGAGGAAGCAGAAAGAATAAGACATCACACTGTGAAAACGAGGTCACCAGAGCTTAACAGGTGAAGCAGAGAGGAACTAACATCTCTCCAGTGACGTTCCATGGCTCCTCAACCCTGGACATACCTTCTCCCCACACTCCTCCTTCCTCCTACCTACTCCTGGCTTCTGGTTGTGTGAGAGGGAGTGAGGAGGCAGAGAGGGGAGGGCTGGGCAGAAAAACTGAGAAAGATACTGGAGACATCCCGTACAGCATTTGGCCAGCAGACACCAAGTCACCCCCCAAACAAGCATGAATGTGCTTTCATATCCCTGACCTTATGTGGCCATCAGAACAAACTTTACAGGCCATTCCATAAGTGAGGAACTGGGACTCAGGAGACCGAGTTCCTTTCTTTGGGCCCACATGAATTTGGGAATAAGGGAAATATGATCCCTTTGGGGGAGTTCAATCATGAAACAAAATCAGAAGAGGTCAAAGGAGAGATGTTCAACGCCGGCTCATGGAGAGAAGGACTCCCAGACTGGGATCTGGCAGGGTATGCTGGTGTTTAGAGGGACAGGATGCATGGTGATCCAAAGGGACCCAGAAAAGGGACCATCCCACAGAGGAACTGGCAGTGACCAGCCATATACGGTCTGATGGGGCAGGTGCCCACCCTAACAACTTGGGCCTGTCCAGGCCCTGGGCAGTTTCATTTCTCATTGTAAATTACTAAGCACTAAGCAGTCGTTCTGGTTTTTATATCAGGCAGTGAACACATGAACATTAGAACATTCTGCAGGATGGATTTAGCCCCGGGCTGCTGAAAAGTCATGCTTCTCAGTCTGAGTGGACAAAGACCAGATATGGACCAGAGCAAATTCACAAAAGGCATAGATACCACGCTGGGACATCACTTGGGAGGTGGCCAGCCAGCATCACCCCTCTATGTTGCTGTTGGCCAATTTGAATTTTTCTCGTGGCTATTTCTTCTTTGAACTTCTACAGGTAGTCATGAAAAATGTTAAGAGTATGTCCCAGGATCCCTAGACCTTCATCCCCAGCTTTCCCAGTGAGATGGCACTGTCCCTCCCATCCCCTGCATAGCTGCCGACATCTGGAACCTTGTATTTGGCCAAGAAGGGATGTCTGCCGCCAGTTATCAGCATGTCCTCATCACGATCCAGCATGCAGCGCACAGGGCGGCCAGTCCTGAGGGAGGCATCAGAGGGTTAGAACCCCGGGAGCCTCTGCAATGGCCCATTCTTGTCAGTCCCAGGGATGAAAACAGCACAGGACAATTCTCTTTCCACCTGGCACACGCAGACCTGTGCTTGGCTGCCTCGCTGTCTAGCTGTGTAGGCACTGTGCTGGACAAGGCAGGGAATAGAAGGATGTGAGGTATGTCCTGGCCCCGCAGGGCCCTCACAGCCAGATAGGGAAGACAAGACACAGATCCATGCGTGGAACACAAAGAAACAGGGTATTAGCCTCATCCCAACGCCCAAGAGCTCTAAAAACAGAAGGCTGGGAAAATTCAAAGCAAGGGGAATCTACTTCTTAAAGGGGGAAATCCAGAAAGCCTTCCTGGCAGAGGCAGCCTATTCTCCTTCCCAGGAACTGGCAGGGAGGACTCACTTGTGTGCAGCCAGGGCCACTGCTGTGGATACCACAGTGCTCCGGGTCTCTTTCCCTCCAAAACCTCCTCCGATTCTCTTCACTCGGACCAAAATCCGGTTTGCTGGAACCCCCAACATGTTTGCAACAAAGCTCTGTGGACAAAAGAAAAATTACTTGCACTGAAGGTATCATCTGGACTTACTTCAGGCCTGAGCTGGAGCCTGTCCAACATCCATGAGCCTAATTACTGCTGTGAATATGGAGACTTTCCTTGATTCCAGAAGCTCCCCCTCCCCCTACGTACCCAGGCAGCCATTGAGCTGCTGGTGTTGGGATCCAGCACTCCAGACCCTCAAATCCCCTTCTGGCCCAGCCCAGATCTCCCTTTCCCCATGTCCCACACTGCCACGCCCAGTCTGCCACACTCCCCAGTGTCCTCCCCGGGCCCCGGAGCTGACCCACAGGACGCCTACCTGGGTCTTCATGGTGTTCTGTGTAGACACAAAGAGCTCCATCTCCCCCTGCTCGCCTTTCGGGACAGCGATGGTGCAGTGAGTCTCCAGGTAGAAGTGCTCTTGGCCACCAATGTGCACCTCGCCTGGGGGAGCAACAAGACCCCCACAGTGATCCTGAGTTTGCTCAAGGAGATCATGCTCGCCCTGGGCCCTGGGCAGGAACCAACCGCTCACAGGTCACCTCCAGGTTCCCAACATGGGTGGAAAGGGTCTCAAAGCCTTAGCCATCTGGGAGCCGAATCCCCCACCCCAACAAAGAAACCAGAATGATACCAAAATGCAGCACGCATGACGCTTTCTTTCACTGCAAACATTAAAGACTTTTAAACTATTATTGTAAAATTTTGGGAAAGGTAAAGAAGGAATTAACAGATGTGACTGAAAAGCTGAAAATGAGATCATCTTCTGAAACTGAAGGTATTCGGCCAACTGGAAAGCTGGCTCAGCAGAGACTTAGCAGTGCACGAGGGACCGTGTAGGTGACAATTCCAGAAGGGTTCTGGTCGGCAGCCCTGCGCTGTGTGGGAGCTAGAGGCCTAACTCCATGGTGTGGGGGTGGGGAAGGAGGGGGGGAGGGCAGAGGAGGGGGAGAGGGGGAGAGCCCTGGCTGCAGATGTGTGAGGACTGCCTGCGGGCCCACAGTGGGGGGCCAGGATCTGTGGCTGCTACCTTCCCTGGACAGTCTTCCAAATCGACATACTACCAGTTCCCAAGAATCCCTTAGGTCTAATCTAGCCTAGAGACTGGAGGGCAGAGATGAAGATGACAGAGAGTCGTTCCCTGCCAACTGTCTACTATTTGGTTACAAATGTCAGGAGGACTCTTCTGGTAAAAATTCACTCCCCTGCTCTAGGACTCAAGGTCCAGCCCTTGAATTTAATTCATAAACCAGGGCCAACTCGTGCCTGGGACCCCATGGTACCGGCTGTACCTGAAACAATATTGTCTGCTTCCGAAAATCCCTTCATGAGGTCTCCTTTCCCAATCTTCAGCTCAGACCCATAAAAGGAGTTGTTTTTTATAGCATCCTGAGGACCAGAAAGAGGCTTCAGTGAGTGGACTTTCAGAGGAGAAGGAAGGTCGTTTTCGACCTGGGAAGAGAAGCTGCTGGAACTCCCTCTCTCTTCTCACACAGACATCTCTACAAATGTCTTACACAGACTTAAAGTAAGCTTGTGTGTGGCCCAGGGGGTCGCATTCCTCCATTTCCTCAGAGATAGGTGGACAACCTTGAATCTTGAGGAAAAGTGGGGTCCCTCAGGGAACCAATGGGAGCTGGCATTGGGAAGGAGGAACCTAATTTGGCCACTAGTGGACTGAGTCTGGGACCATGATGGGGAAGGTTTCGGAAGACCACACAATCCTGGGACTGGAAGAGATTTAAAAATCCTCCCTAAAGGATCCCAGTAAAGGTGCCTCCAGGCACAGGGAGCTCACCCATTTCCATGTGGCCCTTTCTCAATTACCTCAATTGTGATAATGGCGGGAAGTTCTTCATAGGTGATTTTCACCCCTTGAGCAGCTCTCTGTGCATGTTCTGGGGTGTCGGTGACCACAGCACCAATGATGTGCCCAACACAGGTCACCTGGGAACAGAGCCAGACTGTTAAAGAATATCACGTGTTCTTCACGAAGCAAATTATTTTGGATTGTTCAAAAGGCAAAGGAAGTCTTTGCCCCCACAGTTTCCTTAAGGTACCTTTCAGGAATGCCCTGGAGTCTTTTCATGTCTTTGTCCTACTATTTGGGACTATGTGCTTCTTCATAAGTGTTTAGAATCAGTGGAATTGGAATAGGACTTGGAGATCACTAGTATCAGGATGGTAAACTCACTTCATCTCAAAGACCAATTCTGATGATTTACTACTGGCAGCTTGTTGAGAAGTTGCCCAGGATAAAATGTGGCAATTGATTAGTCATGTCGTGAGCAGCAGAACGGGAGGTATGGCAGCACGAAGTCTCTCTGTTGACTCAGATCCACTCCAGCACCCTTGTTCTTAGGGGAAAGAGATGCAGACCCAGGAGGCAAGACGACAGTCTTGCCTTGGCACATTGCTAGACCGCGACTAAATCTTAGCGCCAACTTCCAGTTTCATTCTCTTCTGCCACCCCACTCTCTTTTATCTTGTTTCCAGATTTACACCAAAAGCTTCTCAAAGGCAGTACTCGTGTCTTATACTTCATCTAGATGCCGAGAAGCAGTAGTTTCCAAATGCTGGTTCTTAGACTGGATGACCCATAAACCAGTTTTTTGTTAGATTTATAGAATAAGGATTGTCATTTTCTCATTACTTAATGATTCAATTCCTTCACAGGCAATTTTCTTCCAACATTCCCCAAAATATATACCAAAAAAAAAAAAAATGTCCAATTCATCACTTTGGAATATGAGGTTTCTGACACTAGAAACCCATACTGTCTCTGATTGTTATCTCTTGAGGACCCAGTTAAGTTGTTGACTTAATTGATTAGGGCTGTGGTGGTTATACTTGGCTGATTCTCACTACCCATAATGCTAGCAGTGGTCTTAGAGGCTCTTGAAGTTTGTAAAAGTAATTTGTTCTTCTGTCAGATGGAGTTCTTGTGTCTCATGGTTGTAGTTTTTGATTGCTCTCCTTCACTTGCACATTAATAAGAAAGTGAATTTGCCCTTCAGCAACACCTGCTCATCTCCAAATTGCATTTGATCTGTACTGGAATCGTAAAGTGACTGAGAACTATCCTAGAAGTATATGGTTTTTCGTAGCCGCCATTTTGAATGTTTGGAAAGTGTGTGTGTGTGTGTGTGTGTGTGTGTGAGAACTCTGTATATTAATAGGTGAACTTTCATATAAGTGAATTATCAATACACATAGTGATGGTATTGTGATTTCTATTCTGGTTAGTTTGTTTGCCACATTTTTATTTTCTTTAATAAAGGAACTTAACATCAAACCCCTAAGAACATAACTGGTAGTTCAAAAACAATCACCAGTCTTGTTTTAATGTCACTTTGGCTGGGACTCATCCTACTATGTGCAATTAGCAACCATCAGTTAAATAAACAAGTAAACACTAAGTGAAAGTTTAAAGTGCCACCAGACAGACTCCATCCCTTTACCGATTGTCCTGCACCCTGGCCAATCGGATGATGGCCACAGTATGTGCAAATATGGAATCTTTTCAAGATTAGGGATTTGGAGGCATGAGCATAAATTAAAACTCAAGCAAGCGTTCATTCCACTAACTTCATATCTGAAAAAAATCCAAGACCTACCTCATCCTTTGCAAAGACTGTTTCATCATTAAAAATTCCTGTTTTATTACTTCCAGGAACATCCTCAGCAGAGATAAAGCAAACAAACCCTGGCACCTTCTGAGCTTCTGAAATATCTATGCACCTGCAAGAATGAGCACAGTGAGGGGCCCAGGCAGGAAACCAGAGCAAAAGACCCACCACCCCACTGGATACCTCTGTCCTCACACTGATGGTTTTTCCTCCACTTGAATTCCTCCTTTCTCCACTTCTAGTCTGTTCTATTCTATCCCATCCTATATTCTATATCCTATCTTATCCTATCCTATCCTACCCTATCCTATTCTGCAAATGCTGATTGAATGCTTCCCCTGTGAAGGCCACCATGCTGAGTGCTGTGGGGGATGGAAGATGAACAGGACAGCCCGCCCCCATGGACCCTCTGTGAGGGAACTGAATCACAGTGAGTAGCATTGACTCTTGAAAGCTCCAGCTCAAACCCACATCACAGCTAGTTCCCACACTGAAACAGCATGTTGGGGCCCTTGCTGCACCACTGATCACATGGCCCTGAACATCGTCACACAGCCAAATTTCTCTCCTCACCTTCATGGAGCTATCCCAGAACGGCAGGGCCCCCCGGCCCTCAGCAGTCCTGAGAGGGAGAATGCCTGGAGACTGCATCACTTATAACAGTCACAAATATGTACTGCTCACTCTGGCCCGGGCCCCCATGGGGAAATAGCACAGAGGCACCTCAGAGAAAAGTATGGAAACTATTCTGAGTACCAACCAACTTCCAAATGGGCAAGCCACATCACAGCCCCCAGAAAGTCATTGTCATTATTCCCAGGTTACATTTGGGGAACCTCAGCTCAGGGAAATTAAGTGGCTTATCCAAAGTCACCCAGCCAGAGAGCAGCATTGCTGGGGTTAGGCACGAGATTAGGTTATAAAAAAGCCCAAGCCAGGTCCACTTCCGCTATACCTTACTGCCCTCCACGTACACACAGCCGGGAAAGCCCGGATCTTTGCAGTTGCTACAGAGTCCCCCGTCCTCCTACTATATTCATTCACACACCGCTCTGGTGGAGCAAAGTTCTCTGAATGTAGACAATGTGGATCGTGGTCAGTGAGGTCAGTATGAGCTCAAGACAAGGACAAAGGCAAATGAATTTACCCTAAAGCAGGCAACCGTATCTTCTTAAACTTTTTTTTTTTCTTTTTTTTTCTCAGAGAGCTGGAGGGGTTTACTTATCTGTTAGGTTTTATCTGTGTCCATGTTACTATTCCCAGAGCCTGTCTCCAGGTGGCTCTGAAGAGACTGGGTTGCTAATCCCTGCAGGGGCGGGACCCAAGAAGGGTTTCTCCGTTCAGCAGGCTCTGCGTCTAATGCCCACGCACAAATCACAGTCAGCTTCTGGCCTGAGCATCCAGCGGCCAGTGCTGCCTGCTTTCAAACTCTGGCTTTGCCGCCGACTCTGGGATGCGGGGCAGGTAACTGACCGTGTTTGTGCCTGTCTCCTTATCTGGAACATGGGGATAACAGGACCTGCCGATAGGGTTGCTGAGAGTAGTAAATGTGCCAATCTGTGGAAAATGCTTTAAACCAAGCTGCAGCAAATATTAAGTGCCCTATGAGCGTTGGGTATTATTGTTATTATCATAGAGGTGGCCATTCTTGTCATTTGGGTTCTCCAAGTTCAACAAACAGGTACAAGTGATTATTCTCTGCTAGGTCCTTTGTGGACTCCATCACTGATCCTCATGAAAACATCCTATTGTGAATGGGGAAACTGAGAGCTGAAGCATGCAGGCCAACGTCTCGGTGGCAAAGCGCCGGAGCAGGGACACAATCTCTAAGGCCATGCACTTCCCCTTAATACTGACTCAAGTCCTCCTGAAATTCGGCATTGACGTTTAGCCCAACATCAAAGTGCAGATCTAAGCTGTTCCTGTTAAAAGCTCCTCACTGCTTTTCAGGCCACGTGTAATCTCCCGGTTCAGCATCCAAGGCTTCCCTCATCGGGCCCCTATCTATACCTCCAATGTCATCCCCTCACCCTCCCAGGCACTACTGAGCCCCCGAAGCCTCCGGCTCCTCCCCGGGCTGGTTTCAAGACGAGTCCCCATGTTCCTCTCCAGACCGGAAGGCCCTGGATGAGCCTCCCAGGGCCCTTCCCCACGACGAGAATATTTCCTATACTCACGTGATCTTGGCATGGGCCTTGGTGCTGGTGACCAGCCGGAGGGACAGCTCATTCTCGTAGCGAGGGATGTCATCACAGTACACAGCCTCCCCAGAAGCCTGCATGGCCGCGGCCAGGTGGGGCAGGGGCCGGCCCACCATGTCCTCCTCTGACTGACCCTCGGGCACCTCCTGGAACAACATGGTCACCAGTCAAGCTGAGCTGCGGAGGACAATGTTTCCCTACAGGCGCAGGGAAAGTATGGAGAGCTTCAAGCCAAAGCACACCTGAGGAGTGAGGACGAAGGCGGCAGGAGGGGCACAGGAACAGAAAGCAGATAAGAAGTCATTAGAAAGGAACTCAAAGTATCACTCTACAAGGAACAAAAAATAAATAACTAAAGAGGAACCTCTATGTCCATTCATTGAGGATGGAGTAAAAAGATTCTGCTATATGCATACAACGCAATAGTATGCAACTGTTAAGACATACTTTTGAAGAATTTTAATGAGAAGAATGCTCATGTGAGGTGTAGAAACAGGCTATAAAACATTGTGTGTGTGTGTGTGTGTGTGTGTATGATCATTTGAATTCTGTAGGACAAAAATATACATGTTATAAATGTAGTATATACACGTCTACGTATGCACAGGAAAAAATGGAGAGAAGTAAACAAAAATGGAATGATTTTCTCTTGGAGGTAAGATCTTGGGTGATCTTTGTTTTCTTCTTCATATCTTTCTGTACTTGCCAAAATGTTCTAAAATGTATTTATAATAAAATTCTGGTTTTGTGTTTTTCAAAGTAATAATAATAATGGCCAATATTTTATTGAATGTTTAATACATGCCAGGAGCTATCTAAGCTATTCACTTGTACTGATACATTTAATCCTCAGCGCCATCTTATGAAAGAGATGCCATCATTATGCACATTTGCAGGTAGGCATACGTAACTTGTCCAAAAGGTACAGAGACGAAGTGACCTGTCCTAAGTTATAGTTATGACATGGCAGAGTTTGGATTTAAATCCTGGCAGTCAGGCCCCAGAGTTCACACTTTGGACCACCATACTCTAGTGCAGGGGTCCACAAATCGTGGCCTGTGGGTCAAATCTGGCCCACTGGCTGCTTTTATAAATAAAGCTTTATTGGTACACACACGTTCTTTTATGTATTACCTCTGGCTGCTTTTAGGCTACAATGACAAAGTTGAGGAGTTGCAACAGAGACTGTATGGCCCACAAAATCCAAAATGTTTATAGGAAAAGCTAATCCTTTATCTAGTACTTCTCAAAAAGTTGCTGTTTTGTTTTGTATCCATGTTCAGGAGAACGCCTGGCTTTGCACACTAGCCCCACGGAGGTACCAGAAAAGACAAAATGGAAAAAAAAAAAGTTTTTTCTTTTTCTTTAAAGAGCAGGTGAAGATGAGAGTAATCCCAAGAGAGAAATTTAAGTAGGGAAAGGGGAAGCTTCATCAACATGAATATGATTCCCATTTGCTTCACTGGATATCTATGCAAAGCACTAAGGAGTTTTGAGCACCTATATCCAACTCGAGTCGGTCATTCACCAATGGTTAGCGTCATCTGATATGCCCTGCAAGGGCCCGTGATATTAGGCAGCCATCATGTATACTCACTTGGAAGAACTGGACATTGGCTGGAGGGTCTTTCTGAAAGAGTGACGTAGCACTGGCATCAGTGGGGTCCAGCTTCGTACAATTCTGTGGAGGCAAGATAACCATGGTGATCATGACTCTATCATTGATCCCACCCTTGGTTGTCCCCAGGGGGTAAAAGTTACAACTGTTCCCCTCATCTCCTCATTTCACATGCCGTCTAGTTCTGGCTGGATCTAGCTCAACATCAGCTCGGGGGCTCGAGAACTCAGTATTTAATATCAGCCTCAGCTCCTCTCCCACCCCTGCAGCCTGCACGGTGCATGGTCTGTACTTCTCCAACACATCAAATGGTTTCCCTCCCTACTGCATTTATGCACGCTGTTCTTTCTCCCCCAGCCTTGCTGGGAAAGGCTTCTTCCTCCTCATTTCTGTGGGAAATATTTAATGATATGGGAAATGTGCACAGTATCATCTCAACAGAATCAAGGGGGGCATAAAACTCTATATGCAGCATGCCTCCGAATCTGTTTAGAAAAATTATATGTTCCAGATCAAAAGCTAGGAAGATGGCAGGTCTATAGGTAGGTGGGTGGAAGGAGAGATAGAGAGAGAGGGAGAGGAAACATAATGACAGAGAGATGGACAGATAAATGTAGGGAAAAAATCAGAGAAATAAGCACTGGTTTTCTATAGGATCTGAGAGAAAAGAAATTTCAATTTCAAAAACAGTTAATTTAAATTTTTTTTAATTTAATATTTTTCATTCAAAAAATGTTTAATTTTTTTATTTTCAATTTTAACTTTTAACACATTTCTGTGTTTTCAAAGTTTTCCACAATAAGTGTATTGCTTTTATAATCAGAAGAAAATAAGTATTACAAATGTTTTTCAAAGGGGGATTTCAGTCAGCTGTCCCCACATCTGTGGAGCCTTCTCTCCTTTGTGCTCCCCATACCATCTTCTCAGTTGTTACTCTAGGCTGGCTTTTATTGACCAGGTTCTCTCCCACACGAGGCTGCCCCTTTAGCGCCTAGTGCAATGTTATACATAAAAGGTACAAAATAAACACTTGATGAACCAATGTGGGGAGACGGGCTCCCGTTCAGCCGCACCCCCTCCAGAACACACACCGCTGCAGTGACCACTGGCCCCTTGGCTGTAGCAGCCCCACCTCATATCCCCATTCCACAAACTACCTTCTCGTCTCACTCCACATTCCCATTCTAACTACAAAACCACAGCTGTATCAGCTATCCTCTGGAAGGATCATCTGGTCTACCCACCCCCTTTTGCAGCTTTTCCAGGGGAGAGTTCGAGAGAGTTGTGACCTATTCAGTTCTCAGGTGAGGTAATGACTCAGCCAGGAACCAGAACCCATGTCACTGATGCCCAGACCAGTGCTCTGCCTCTCAGCCACCCTGCTGGCTCCCATCTCCATGCGGCTCCCTGGGCTATGCGTCCTTCGTCCTTCGTCCTTTCTCCTCTGCGCTTAGACGTCAGAAGGGAGAAGCAAATTTACCACCTGGTCCACAGTACTCCCTCACTCAGACTGGCTTCTTAAATCCCCAAACGCATCCTGCAGAGCGTCTCTATCTTGCCCCCACCCCCACACTCACCTTTTCCAAGTTTCCTTTGCCCAGTTTCTGAAGCACCGTCAGGTAGAACTTGAAGAAGAAGCTGAGGGTGAGGGTCCGCCGGAACTCCACCATGCCACCAGGGGCATCAGGGGACAGGTACAGCTCCTCCACCAGGCCTGCACACACGTCCTGCAGCAGCTCCTTGTTCCAGAAACTGCCAGAGAGCAGATGGTGGGAGAGCGCTCCTATCCGGCCCTCAGAATCATTTGTATGGCATGGGATGCTCAGGGTGACAGGCATATGAACCTTGTTTCCAAATTTGGCTCAGATACTTATAGTTTTGTAACTTTAGGCAAGTTCCTTGCCTGAGCCTCAGTGTCCTCATCTTTAGAGACACAGTAAGGAAAACACCACAAAAATAATAATACAATCTACTGAGTCCTCATCATAGGCACTAGGCAACGTCCTACGTCCCTTATATGAAACATCACTTTTCATTTCAATTTAAAAGTGCACCAGGGAAGGGCGCCTGGGTGGCTCAGTTGGTTAAGCAACTGCCTTCGGCTCAGGTCATGATCCTGGAGTCCCGGGATCGAGTCCCGCATCGGGCTCCCTGCTCGGCACGGAGTCTGCTTCTCCCTTTCCCACTCCCCGTTTGTGTTCTCTCTCTCGCTGTGTCTTTCTCTGCCAAATAAATAAATAAAATCTTAAAAAAAAAAAAAAGTGCACCAGGGAAGATTTGTATACTCATTTCAGCAGCGAGACAACTGAGGCATGGGAAGGTTACGTAACTGGACTTATATAACCCAGCTGGTAAGTGCCGGAACCAGGAACTGGAACCGAGGAGCCGAACTCCAAAGGGAGGCTTTATGTATCCATGCGGTCATCGTGCGGACTACAGCGGACGGTGCCGGTGAAGGGCGCGGTCACCTGCTGCCCTAGCCTAGCCGCAGCAATAGCAGTAGAAGTCATACTGGCTGTGGTACCAACAGCAAGAGCAGCGGCTAGCCCCGGGGGGCTCCTGGTCAGGGTAGTGGCGGCGGCAGGAAGGGCAGGAGCAACAGCGGCGGGAGCGGTGGGAGGAGCAGGCGCGGTAACAAGAGGAGTAGCCCTGGCCGTAGTAATTGTAGTAGAAGCGGCGGCTGTGGCTGCAGCAGCGGCGGGACCAGCCGTAGCCACGCGGGCAGCAGCCGTAACGCTAGCGCCGCTAGGGGGCAGCAGTAGCCGGAGCAGCGCGGTAACCATGGTGATAGCGGTAGGCAGGAGTACGCTACGCTACGCTACGCTCCGCTCCGCTAGCAGTACTAGCAGTCGCAGCGGCCGCGGTGGCTTCTGGCTTCGCTTTGCTAGGAGCTCTCACCTTCCGGTCTGCTTCCGCGCGGTCTTGAGGGCGGAGATGGTTCTGTCGGCCATTCCGCCATAGCAAAGGGCCAGCTCCTTTACCTGCGCCGTTTCCGGCTGGAACAGGACTCTCATGCCGCAGGTCACCTTGGCTATGTCATCTTCCCTCCGGGAGGCCTGCTTGAATGCTGAGAAATACTCACCCTAAAAAAGAACAGAAGGGCTCTTGGTCCCACCTTGTCTGGCGAGGACCACAGAGGGCGAAGCTGGAGCATGGGGACACAGGGCAGGCTGAAGGGACAACGCCATCGCAAACCCGCAAGGGGCCGGTGGGGGGATTCAAAGATCCAGGCGGAACCGACTAGCACGTTCGCAGAAGTTCCAGGTAACGTGCCCGGAAGCTGAGAAGGGCTGGGATTTCTCCCTGGTGGTCAGGAAAGTTGAAAGTCAAGGACAAAGGAGAACGGGGTGCTCTCGGCCAACAGCTGGGAAGAGGAAAGACGGTTTCACAGAGGCTCCTCAGAGGGCCCCAGTCCCTCACCTTCCCATCCTGCTGCCCGGCATCTGAGCCCACCCAGCCTCTCAGGGGCTGTGCCAAAACCTCTGCTGGCCTGACCGTCTCTCAAGCAGGTGCAACGAGAGCCAGGGGGTGTTGGAAGCACACCTTCAGCTGGCCGCCCGCGCACCTGCTCCCTCTAGCTTGTGCCCCCCACGGGTCTACTGGCCATGGTTAGAAACCTCGCTTCCCGAAAGACTGAGTCACACCAGGAAACAATAGCCACCTTGGTGCTTTGAACATCCCTTTCCCCCTGGATTCAAGCCAGGCCCTCTCTTGCAGGATGGGAGGGGGGTGTGAGTTACTTTCCAGGTAAGAACCGTCTGATATCAAGCCCTTCCTGGGCCAAGCTCTGCTCGAGGTCTGAACTCACCCCAAATTCTGATTAACATCAAAGGTAGAAGTTTACGGGAAGGCTTATTGGAGAAAGCACAAGGAGGCCCATTGTGGAGGCCCAAAATGGCTGCAGGCTTCTTCTGTTCCAAGAAGCCACAGGGACGCCCCCCCCCCCCCCCCCAATCATAAAGCTAGTCCAGATTCCTGATGTCAAACATGGCCTTGGGACAGTGAGCCCAGAGCTCGAGTTTGGTTGTGGAACAGAGGTTCTAGCTGCTCACTTCCGGGACCATGCTGGTCCGAGGGGACGTTTCCGCCGGGCTGGCACGAAATGCCAGTAGCAGATTGGCTGCTGTTCTTTCTTGAGAAATCCTTCCTAATTCTGGGTATGGAAATCTCCTTTCTTTTATGAGGTGGTTTTTTGTCAGTGTCCCTATCTGGCAAAATAAAAACTGGGCAGTGCTATGCCTGTTTCCTCCTCCTTCCCCAACTCACAATTAAACAAAAGAAAAATGTACTGATCCGTGAAATACAAAAATTCTGGGAATCACTGCTCAAAAGGGTCCATAAGGACAAGCTAGGAAATCATGAAGAAGCCACCTCAGGGATGAAACAGCTCTAATTTCATTAGCATTCTCATTAAGGAGGCCAAAATCAGCCAGGGCAAACATGCCTTGTAACACTCGCTCGAGCACTAGCTGGGGTGAGACCCATAATACTCTCCATTACGGCTGGGTTCCCGGCCTCGTACAGATCACTTTCCTACAAGGCCCATTACAGAATGTGTGGCTGCTGAGGGAGGAGAGAACCGAACCAGGTGAAGACACCATAGCGCCCAAGGAACAATAGCAAGACAGCCAGAAATGCCCAGACCTGCCTGAACAGGGCAGAGAAACTGCCCATGAAGCAGAAATCCAACCGAGCCAACCCAGAGCAAGGTCAGGAAATAAACACCTCATCAGCATGTGAGGGCCTGACACAGGCAGCTTCTCCACTCAGCATGGAAACCCATCTCCTCTGACCTCCACAGCTGGATGTGTTTTTGAAACTGTGTTGCTAGCTATCAGCTGTGGATCCCCGCTGGCTCCCAGACATCTGCCTAGAACCTTATGAATTCTTGATTTCAATTTGCACAGTAACCTGCACAGTGGGTAACACTGTGCCCACTTTACAGAAGAGGAAATTGAGGCTCAGAAAGCGGACCCAATTTGCTCAGGATCACCTGTCTAGCTGTCGGTTTCACAGTCCATGGCACACCCCGTGCCCCCTACCCTGAAACTCCTCATTGTCCAGAAAGAAATAGGGTTGGTCAAAGGCAAAGTTCAGAAACAATGTTAAAGTTGAGAGATGCTAAGGTTGGTGCCCAAGGCCGACTCTGGTCTCCTCGCCTGGAGCCTAGCCTGGGTAAGAGTGATTCGGGATGCACCTGAGCACCTCACCTCCCTGCTGTAGGGGATCTCGATGGAAAGCAGGATCTCCTCCGGAGCCAGCAGGGTCTTTCTGTAGCCAGGGAAGAAGGTGTGGTCCATCCGAACCATTCTCTTTGTGCCTGTACGGAGGCCAGAGCAGAGCGGCCAATGTGAGAAAGCAGAGAACAATCCACTAGTGAATTCCCCATCCTGGTCTCTGGTGCCCACAAGTCAGAGGGAGTTTCTGGCACAGCTGGGGACAAGATCTTCCATCTGAAATCCTAACTCAAGTATGTGCTGGTGCATGTTTAACAATTGTGTGTGGGCAGGGGGCAGCCCTGACTTGTAGGATTTGCTAGTTTCTACAGTATCAATACTCCTGCTACTAATTTCAAGCTATCAGGGTGACATCAGTGAACATGACGTTGGAAAGAGGGTAGGAAGGAGTTGACACAGCAGGCCTGCTATCCTCTGAAAATCCTGCTCACAAGGTTGGCCGGGGGCTGTCCTCTGCAAACTTGGATTTCAGCAGAGTTCCCACGTTCCCTGGGGAGAATGACTCACTCTGTCTAAACTGTTCATACAAACAGCATGGTGTATGCTGAACAGCTGCTTTCCTTCTGGGTGTCTGGACTTCGGTTCATGCCCGGCAGAGCTCCATGATCACCCCCAATAAGAGCCCTACGTGCTCAGTCTCCAAAGAACTTCCCTGGCAGACGGTACTTCACATGCATTATCATGATGCAACTTGTTGCTGAGGGAATGAAGTGTGTCCCGTGTGACTCCACCGGGAGTAGGCTCTGGAAGTCTGTGCCTGGTTTCCTCCAGACGGTGCCCCATGTCCTTCTCCACTTAGCTGACTTTGCTTTGTATTCTCCCACTTATAAGTCATAGTCATGAGTACAATATACTGAGTCCAGGGAGTCCTCTCTGACCTCCTATGAGTCATCAAACCTGGGGGTGGTCTCGGGGACCCTCAAACAAGGAAGATGCACTGTTATATAGCATTTCCACTCCACAGGTAGAACAGATGGGAAAAACCATAAGAGCATGGGTAATAGTAAAATAGATTCAAATAATAAGAAAGTGATGAATTTTGAGTATTTACTACCTTGCTTTTTGATATAATTTATTCTATTGTAAGTTTATATAATTCAATTTTTAATAGTGGCCATTTTAACAAACACACAGACTCCCTAAAAATCCAGCAGTTTACAGCGGCGAGACTGTGCATCCCAGCTCTAGCACACCGCAGGTAAGGATCTGCATGATAGACCCTGTTGTGAATTCTTCATAAAGACATGGTCCAGCTCTCCTGACCCCCAACCTGGGTCCATCTCCCTTGCAGTTTCCAGGGATCTGAACCTTAGGACAGACGGGTCATTGAGCTTTGGGCTCTATCTCTCTAGAAAGTGACCTATCTTGTGAGACTTCTCCCCCACCTGGCCCTCTGTCCCGACTTCTGCATGACGTAGCTCACCTGTGGACACGATGGTCAGCTTGGCCCCACTGGCCATGAACACAGGGTTGAGGTCAGAGATGGGGCTGGCGGTGATGATGTTCCCTCCAATGGACTAGAACAAGCGGAGAGTGTGTGAGAGCCCAGCCCACCCAGGAAAAGGTTGCTCTCACAACTGTCTCCCAACCACAGGGCACATGGGTGACACCTGCTGAAGGCACAAGGCCAGCCACACTCAGGCATCCAGAACAAGGTGCAAAACTTGGGATCCGAACACTTGGGATTGGATCCCTGCTCTGAAATTTACCAGTCAGTAATCTGGGTCAGCTCCTTTAAATTTGTTCGATTTCACCCAAACTTTTTCTGAAAGAGCTGAGGTGGTTTATTACACAATGAAAGCAAATGTTTCCTGGAGGTAGAGTCCAGCCGAGCTGGGGAACTCAGTGGAGCTTTCTGAGTTTCTGCCTCCTGATCCACAGAGGTGGCAGATGCTTGGGGTAGGGTGAGGGAATGGGAGTGGGCTGTTAGCTTTTTGGTTTTGTTCTAATTGAAAACAACAACCAAACCGAATGGAAGGGGTGGCTTCCCACCCAGCACTATCAGCTGTCGTGAGCCTCCAATGGCCCCGGGTGTGTGAACACCGTTAGCAAACGGGGAACTTGGGACTAGTCTGAAGTTTGGTTGTGAACAGGCAATGGCTGGACCTCTCCTTCCTCTCGGGATTGGGGGGGGGGGGGTCCGCCTCTGGTTCTCCCCCAACTCTGAAAGGCAGTCCCCCTCCCGATTTGGCTTCTCCCTAACTTATCTCATCCACTTGCTGATAGCCTCGCCGAGTCCGGGAACAGGGTGGGCATGCCAACCTCAGGGGTAAAGACTGAGTCACACCGTGCATGCTTCCCAGAGCAACCCACGGGCCACCTTCATCAGAAGCATTTTCGGGCTCCATCCCAGCCCTCCTGAGTCAGAATCTCTGAGAGCGGGCCCAGGAATCTGCATTTTTAACAATCTCAGGCATTTCGAAGCACTAAAGTTTGAGGCCTGCTGGGTCTTCAGCAGAGGCCAGATGAGTCCCCTCCACAATCTCCCCCCCCCCGCTTTTGACAAAAGGCCTCGAGCCCTGAGCCTCGAGGGCCCCCGAACAAGGACTCACCGCCACAGACTTGACCTGCATCCCAGCAAACCAACGCAGCTGCTCCAGGACACCTTGGAACACCTCTGTTTTGTAGGCAGGAAGGTTGTCAACTGCTTCATGCAGTGTTTTTTCCACAGAGCTCAAGGGGCAAGAGGCTCCAAAGGAGATACCTGGAAACACAAGCTTAGAATCACAGCTCAGAAAACACTTTCATACACAGCTCCTAGGACACTCTACTGGTCCCTGAGTGAGGCTGGACCAGATCTCACGTCCTTATATGGGTGAGGAAATTAAGGCCCAGAGAGGTTAAGTGACTTGCCCAGTGCCACACAGCTAATGTAAGAGCCAGGACTCAACCACATGTCTCTTGATCCTACAACCAGAATGCACTGCTCTCTAAACCAGTGGTTCTTAACTCAATAAAATCAGATCCCTGAGGGTGAAGTCCTGGCTTTTTTTTTTTAAAAAGCCCCCAAGACCTCCCCGCACTGACCCCCTGCCCCAGGAGTGATTCTAATGTGTAGGTAGGATTGAGAATGACTACTGAAAACCTCACAGCCCCCCTTTGCCCCCGGCACCCTACCATGGATGCTCAGTGGACGAAGGCAATGAAGGGGTCCCCTTCTCCCCATGCAGGGAGGCTTCCCTGGCACCCACCACCCCATGTGACCCATCCCCAGTACCCCAGCCCCTTCCTCCAGGGGCTCCAGGCACACCTCTCCTTACCCTCCGGTCCATGCTCCACTGCATTCAGCTCAGGGATCCAGGCTGGGCAGACGATCATAGGAAACAGTTTATTCTTGAACTTCATCTCGATGCCTTGAGAGAAACAAGAAACCTGAAGTTAGAGGCTCCTACCAGCACAGGCCTCAGCACTTTTCCCGCCACTCATGCAGGATCTATGTTCACAACTGCATCATATTCTGTGGGGGTCTCAGGATTAGCAGGCATGGGGGACAAGATACGGGGGCTCAGTGTGGTTTCCGCACTATCAGCCTGAACACTGTGTCTTTCTCTCCCTCCCAAGAAAAAACCCTATCAGAATTCAAATGAGATGAACTTTTGGTGTTTTTGGTCTTTTGATGTTTTTATTACTCAAAAAAGCTTCATTTTTTTTTTTCATTTAGCTCTCTCTGCTTGTGTCTTCAATACCTTCCCAACGATTTCTGCTCTTCAATAAGGAAAGCACACCCAATCCTGTCATGAACACACTCAGCACACGTGGAACCACCATAGGCCCCGTTGACATGATTCTTCGTTTCAAATGAGATGAACTTGAATGTGTGTGTGTGTGTGTGTGCGGCAGGGGCGGAGGGGATAATATACAAAGGCACAGCATGCTAAAATATGTCAGGAACCCATCAAAACACTTTACATATTTTAACTCATTACATCCTCACAGTAGCCCTTGTGAGATACTGATTTTCTGTTTATGGATGAAGAAGCTGAGGCACAGGAAGGTTAGGTTCTTGCCCAAATTACACAGCTAAGAACAGGCATGTTTCAGTCTGTGAGCAATTCTTAAGGGTTGGGGTATCATAGTAATAATAACATGAAAGTCTAGCATTCAGACAAAAAGGAAAACTGAGAGAGAAAACATCAAATCTGCCTCCTCGGTCCCCAGCGTCTGCCTCAATTCTTCCAGGCTCATGGCTCTGCGGGACCACACATCTGTATCCGGTTTCTGTTCTCGGCTAGTCAAGGTAGAGAGCTCTGTGAACAGACTCACCTCTGGTCCTCAGACCCTGTTAGCTCTGCACCTCTCCCAGCCCCTCCCACAGAGCTACAGATGGGAAGGTTCACAAAGAGAAGTCTGTGTCCTCCCCACCCTCTCATGTGCTGTGTAGAGTCTCCAATGGGTGGTCCAGGCTTTGAGGAGTCTGGCCTGTTTGAATATGGGCTCCCAGGACAAAGAATGCAGGTTGCCCGTCCTGACAAGGCTCTCTCTAGGCCTGCTTCCCCCAGCCCCCTGCCTGGTTGTCAGTGGTTAGTTACACTCTTGGGTGTACATATAAGGGAGAAGGGGTGAGACAGATGGAGTGGTCTTCAGAAGCTATTGCTAACTTGAAGCTTACAAAATGTTTGTGGATTCATTCCCTTCCATTAGAATCTAATTGGGTCCAGGATGTTATGTGACCCATGGCAAAGAACATGTCATGGGTCAAAGGAGCTCGAAAATTCTTCCAGCCAGTCATTCTCTACTTTAACTCATGCCACCCTGGACCCCAGGGCCACGGCCACACAGGCTATCAGGGTCACATCACTGGAGGCACATCTCCATCCTGCCACCGTGCCATCCCAGTGTGTCACGTTTCTGCAGCTGGGGTCTCGGTCCTGCACCTGTGCTCACCAGGGCGGGGCCTACTCTGTCCTCCACCAGCTTGGAACCAAGCCAGGCCCTCCTCTCTGTGTCTACAGATCCAACAAGAATCCAGGGCCCAGGGGGCTCCTTCCAGAACCAGAGCCAAGGGTCTCCCAAAGGACTGCCTGTGGTTGCTTAAAAGCGTGTCAAGTCCCCCCACACCAGAGGTCCTCTAAGGCAGAGCTTGGCTCCACCACAATCCTTTCCTCGGAGCCTCACTGGACTCGGGACCCAGCAAAGTGGAAATGGGCCAAGCCAGCTCCAGAAATGGATGGATTTCCGTCCCTTTGAGCACCGGGGAGGACAGCAACACAACCTGAGTCTCCCTGCCCATTTGCATATGGTGAGCCTCATGTCCCAGGTGGTGGCACCAACAGGCAGGTGGCCACATCACCCCTAGAAAAAGGGAGGGGCAAGAGAATGACATTGGTGGAACCCCTAATGTCTGTCAGGCACCAGCCTAGACATGTGACCCCCATCACTCCTTCCTCTCTTAGACCCCGAGATACTCAGGGAAGGAATGATGACAAGTGATCTTGTTGCCCCAGCTCCTCCCATAGTACCCGACACAGAGCAGGTGCTCTATGTGCTCATGGAGAGTCAGCAAGGGTCTCCTCGGGCCTGAGAACAGCCCCGATATGTGAAATGGGAAATGAGGGCAGGGGCGGAGAAGCAAGATTTTTGAGGACACATGGCCAGCGAGGGGTTGCCCCCCGCCCACTGGCCCCGGGCAGGCTGCAGGGCTGCCCCAGCTCTCACCGATCTCCGTGTTCCCCACCACCAGCTTGGCCTCGGGGTACTGGGCTTTGAGGTCCAGCAGCTCCTTCAGGGTGGAGGCCTGGATCCAGGTCACGCGCTCGCCTTCAAAACGCAGCTGCTTCCGAGGAACATCTTTCAGCCTCTGGAAAATGTAGCTTTTTACCGCACTGTCTCCTTTCCACCGCCATTTCCTGATACACTGAAGTCTGCAATGGGATCAACTCTCCTACCGATTTGTTGAATACCGAATTCAGAATGAAGAGACAGGTCCAGGGAGAACGGAGGGCAACGTCCTCGTGTTGAGGCAGGGGATGTGTTGTGGCTCTTACATTATCTCGCTTACTCTTTAGGAGGTGATGGGACCTTCACCTGCCACAAGGCAACCTGAACTGTCCTGACCGAAAGCCTGGGTTCTGGAGCAGTGCCCCCTCATCCCAATATCACCCAGAAGTGCAGTGGACAAGGTGTGGGACAGGGCAGAGGTGGCAAAGGAAGGTGTCAGGAGAGAATGCAACAGAGGCCAGTTCTAGTGTGTGAGGGGTGCTGTGGGGCTGGGAGAGAAAACCTCCAGACCAAACTGACAGTTTTTCCAAGGTTGCACCATCCAGAGAAAATATGCTGGTAGCCTGCTGCCAAGCCCTTCTTTCTGGCCCACTGGACTCACTAGGCTGTCTTCATGTGCTCAGCACCCCCCGGAATCTGCACTTGAGAACTCGGAGAGAGGCTTGATTCTTTCCTTGCCATAAATGTCAGAGTGAAGGAGCAGCATCGTCCCAGTGAGAGGGTGCGTGTGAGGGTGTCCTTAAAACAGAGCAGCAAGCCATGGATTGTGCCCTTTGAGCACAGCTTTGTTTCTTTGATTGTCTTAAATAAATGGACTGCTTACAGAGAGGAGAATGGGTTGCTTGGGGGCTTCTATGTTCAATTTAGCCAGGAGACCAGCAGATGCTTCTGGAGCACCTGTTACACTACATGGAGTAGAGTCCAGAGAGATCCACTCTCTGTGCTCAGAGCAACATGTGTGAGAGAAGTGGGGGTCCCTTTGGGAGTATGTGACAGAGGGACTTGACCTCTGGGTGTCAGAGGAAGGACAAAGACACAAAGGTCCCAGCTGGTATGAAATAAAGCGGGTCTCCAGAGGCTCCTGGCACAGAGACTGAGTTGGGCCTCTCCCTGGGGCATCACCTACCAGCAACTCTGGGGGGAAGATGGGCTCCTGGGTGGGATCCAGGGGCATGAACTCCTCTGGGTTGAATAAAGATGGCAAGAGAGTGACCTGTTAGAAAAGGGAACAGTTGGGTGATACCGTATCTCCTCCTTTAAAATGTCCTGTAGGACCTCCCCAGCCCCTTGTCCAAGCGAACTTGTTTGCAGCCCCCATCCGGCTTGGTGGAGGGCCAGGAAGCTCCTGGAAGGCAGGATAAGGAGGTCTTGCCAGAGGACCCAGGGCTAACTTGCACATTCATCACCCTCACGGTCTGGGCATAACCATTCCCTCTTCCGGCTGCACTGTCCGGAGTGTGAAAAGAATCCATTGCCTCGTTGATCTGAGACTGGCCCCCAGGTTTCCCAGGAGAGGAGGACCCACTTACTTTGGAGTCTTTCTTCTGGTTCATGCAACAGTTTGGGTTGTCCCCACTTCCTCCGCAGCACCCACCATCCTAGAGAGATGACAAATATTCACACAAAAAATATTTGCAACGAGTTTTCACAGAAGCTAAAGAACCTGGGTCACTACTATCCAGTGAAATCTAGCTCTGCTCCTACCCCAGCATCAGTGGGAACAGCAGATGGCCACTCCCCATCCCACTCACGTCTGCATGGACGTAAGACCTCTGCTTTAACCACTTTCCCTTTCTTGGTTGATGGAAACTATGCAACTCATGAATAAACAAATAGGATCTCTCCTGGAAGCAGCAGGAAAATTTAATTTTAAGAAAATTTCTCTGTAGGGGTGCCTGCGTGGCTCAGTCAGTTAAGCATTGGACTCTTGATTTCAGCTGAGGTCATGATCTCAGGGTGTGAGATGAAGCCCCAAGTCGGGCTCTGTGCTAGGTGTGAAGCCTCTTCAGGACTTTTTCTCTCTCTCTCTGCCCCTCCCAGCGCCATTCATGGTCTTGCTCTCTCTCTAAGACTTCTCTATAAAAGCTAAGTCCTACTTTATCAAAACATATCTTTATGCCATTTCCCCCCCCCCCCTCAGGGCTTCCTCCTTAGGAGACTTCTCTGAAAGGAATCCCCACGGGTGCTCTCGGCATGTGCCTCAGTCAAGTTCTAGGGGCTTGGTTGGGCTCCTTCCAGGCTCCAGTCTTTGTGGGGCTCCTTCCAAGCAGGTCCAAGACCAGTGCTGACTTCAGAGAGGCTTCCAGCCAGTGTGCCAGATGACCTCATCACTACCTATTAGATGCTTCTTGCCAGAAGACTAAACACTCCTCCCTCCTCACTGTGACCCTGTGCTAAAGGAAGCATACAGGTCCAATGACCACCACTCCTGGGAAAGAACTGGTTCAGGACCTCTCAGGGTGCCAGAGGCAGAGCATGGAGTAAGTTCAGATCGCTGCCTCCCAGAACCGAGGCGCTGACGGTGGGGAAGTGGTGTGTCACCTGACTGATTTGTGCCAAGAAGGCAGGAGTCTCAGCTCAGGATCTGGGAGACACTCCAGAATCCTGAAGTTATGCCAAGAGGCAAAGGTGGGAGAAACTCCCCAGCACGGCTCCAAGCCCATGTCCAAGGCGGCCAGTTCCTGCAGAAGCAGGTCTGGGGCAGCCCTTTTGCCCGTGAATCACAGGAGACACATTTCCCAAGGGATGAGTCACACCCCCGACTAATGTGCCCAGGAAAGCCCTCAAAGGGCCATGGAGGCGGAAAGGGTGGCCTTTGAGAATCTGAAAGCACTGTCAGACCTGTCATGGGGAGAGGAGCCTCCCGTGCCTCGGCCTCCATGCGCATGCCACCTTGCGTGCAGACCCCAGGTCCCTCCTGCACTCACAGCCTTGCCGCTGGGTCTCAGAGCGCTGTCCGTTTTGGACCTTCCCACCACTGCCTTGCCCTTACCCTCTGTGTTTAGGCAAAAAGGAAGAGAGAAATCAAGTTCCTCTAGTGTCTCTTCTCACTTTTCTTCTTGGAGACAGGTGATGCAGGGGACTCACCAGACCCCACCTGACTTGAGGGAACCCACGTACAGCAAGCCATCAGCCTCACTCACCCAGTCCTTGTGGGGAAGGACGTATTTCACAGAAGTACATTTTCCAGATAAAGTGTCAGCACATTCTTCCTTAGATCTTTTTTCTTGATAATTCATGGACACGTCCATGACATAAATTACTGTGACGTACAATAATGGGTCACTGCCCTCATTATCCACCGATGTTGGATAAGGCTGGTTTTTTTCCCCTGGAGAGATTTTTCCTTTTCTCAGCAGCCTGGACTACTAGGCTTGTGACAATTTTTACAGTTCCTCCATGCCATTCTTTGCTGCTAGATGGACATTGTCATTTCTTGCTGTGAACAGCGTACCTCCTTCTAGCAAACCCTCCTCACCTTCCTAATGTGTGCTATGGGCTTGAGAATGAGCTAAGCAGGTTTGTTAGAACTGTGTGTAAAGTCAGAGTGCAGAGGCTCCGGATAAGGCCTTGGGGGGTCTCCAGTGAGCTTCTGAGCACACTCTGGGTACCAGTCACTTTGGGAGCTCTGCTCTGTCCTCACCGCCCTGCAGCTGGATCCAGGGAGGCACTGCCAACACAGTGGAGTCGGGAAACATTTCAATGATAATAAAACTCCAACCCTGGGAAGGAACATACCATGGACTACACTCACAAGCCCTTCTCTTTTCAGAAAGTAGGAGGGCTGGTAAAATTGTATCTCTTTGAGAAGCCTCTTCAGAAATAAATACATGGACAAGATTAACAATCCTCAATTCTCAGGGAAGCCTGAACAATTTACGAAGATCAAATAGTGAGTAATGGGAGAAATGTACCAGCATCATAATTTATAGTTGCCATGTATGTAAAACTTAAGATGTGCCAGCCAGTGTTCTAAGGGCTTTACAAGAAGTACTTTCCACAAACACCGTAAGAATTATTATAGGTATTATTATAATTTTGTGGTATTATTGTAATTACATATGTCTTATTACAATTTTAGATGTATTATTATAACACTATAATATTGTAGGTATTATTAGAATCCCATTTTAGAAATATGCCTGAGGTCATGCATCGGTTCAGTGAAAGGATGGGATTTGAACGCAGGTCTGCAGACTCCCAAGTCTGTGCTTTCAATCATTTCCCCTTAAATCCACACCTCCTCATTCTTGGTCATCCAGTGCATTCAGCGGGATGTGCTGCCTTCCCTCCCTGTAGACCCCATCCCTATCTCCACCCTCTGTGGTCATCTGGATACAACACTCCTTTTCAGAAGGTTGCAGCCCTAAAGGTCCGTGAAATTTCAGGCACAGGTGTCTGTGACTCTCCCCTCAACCCAGAGTCAAACTGAGAAGAGACAGTTTGATTGGAGTCAGGGTCAACTTGCCCCAGTTGGAGAATCAGGTGAAATCTGGGGAGATAAGCCAGGAAGGGAGAGGCCAGCCCTCTGTCCTCCCTGCCGGATGGCGTGTGTGTGTGTGTGTGTGTGCACGTGCACGTGCGCGCGTGCGCGTGTGTATGTGCGCGTGCGCGTGCGTGTGTATGTGTGCGCATGCTTGTGCATGTGCGCGTGCGCATGCGTGTGTGCGCACGTGTGCATGTGTGTGTGCGTGTGCACACGTGTGTGTGCGCGTGTAGGTGTGCGCGCGTGTGCGTGTGTGCATGCGTGTGTATGTGTGCGCGCGTGTGCATGTGCGCGTGTGCGTGTGTGTGTGTGTGTGTGTGTGTGTAAGCAACCCCTGCAGAGCCGGGCTGTGGCTTCTCCCTTGGAGGTATACGAACACTGCAGGGATGCACAAACTGGAGATCTAATTAGCAGTTTCACAAGCCCCACAGAGTGCCAAGTGCAGACAGCAGCTCGGGGAGGAACAGAGAAGCTCAGGTGCTGAGGGCTGGGTTGTTATTTAACACCAGGCTCAACACCTGGCCCACTGGAGCGCTTCAGACCCGAATGCCTGGAGGAAGTTAGCTCTTGGACCGCACGCCTCGTCTGGGAGCCAGCCTTCCTGGGAAGGACAGTCCTCGTGCTATTGCCGAGAACCCTCCGCCTAAGAATGGCAGAGTCCGATGCCTGACGCCAGGTACCCACAGCAGGACAACCTACAGGCTGGGTTTCTTCTCTTTCTTCCAGAGGCCGGGGGCCTCCCTCCCAACTGGGATTCCCAAGCGCTACTTCTTTAGGAGCAGGGCTGCAGCCCCCCAGGGGGGCCCCCACTTACCCTGGCGAAGGTCCGGAAGCCCTGGAGGATGGCTCTGTAGCCTGTGCAGCGACACAGGTTTCCTGGGCGGGGGGACAAAAAGCTGTTGTGAGTGCAGGCCCCAGGGCAGGGGACGGGTTTGTGACTTTGCTTCTGACTCAGGGAGACGCTTGGTTTCCTTATTCTGTTTTCTCTGCCTGGAACACCCTGTCCTCCTCCTTGTGTTCCTGTATCACTTCTCCCAGGAAGCCTCCCTGGACTGCCCAGACTGAATCAGGTGCCTCTTCTGAGCGCCCCCATGATGCCTGGTCATAGACTTAGCAGTGAGCTCATCCAACCACATTCTAAGCTCTCTTCCCCTTCAGAGCGCAAACTCCTTGAGGGTAGAGACTGTCTTTCATCCCCTGGGGCATCCCTGTGTCCCTTGTACCTTGCATAATGCCTAACATGGTAGGACTCAATACAACTAACTGAATAAATGATGAATTGAAATGCTGAATGGATGCGGAATCTGTTCAATCCAGAGGAACAGACACCTTGTCCAGGCTCCTGGGCCCATTCACAGAAGGCAAAGTGGGAAGCTCGTTCCTACCCAAGGCTCAGAATCATGGCCACCTTCCTCATTATGTGGCCTGTGCAGAATCCTGCTCCAGCACAAGCTGAGGAGAAAGGGAGCCATGTGACTAACCTCTGTGGAATTTCCCAAATGATCTCCTCCTGCGCCAACCTCCCAGTGCCACCCCATCCCAGCGCAGGACACCTCAGGAAGATGAACACTAAGGCAGGAGACCCCAGAGGTCTCCAAACCACACAGGTGTTCCTCAGACCAAGAGAGGGCTCAGCTCCAGCAGACCTGAGCCACCACATTGGGGTAGCCTGAGCCTTTCCTCCAGAGGGCAGTGCCTCAACCTCCTAGCCCATTCCTGGCTTCCACTCTGGCCCTGCCCTAACCTCCACAAAGCCCCGTTTGCTATTCCCCCTTCTAGGCGGTGCCTCAAGGCCTCTACCTTGGAAGGCATTCTCAATCTCCTCAATGGTGGGCTCGGGCTGGTTCCGAAGCAGCGTGTACATGCTCATGACGATGCCAGGGGTGCAGAACCCACACTGGGAGCCATGGCTTTTGGAAATTCTCTCCTAAAAGGGACAGATGACATAGACCCACGTGTTGGCAGAAGCTCTGTCAGGCTCTCTAGGTGACACAGCAGAAGCCCGTCCATGTCAACCAGCAGGGTGGAGGAGCAGCCCCTGCATGAAGTCAGTCCTGGTGCCCACGGTGGCCTTGGCCAGTCACCAAGCCTCTCTGGAGCCCTAGGTTCCTCACTTGTATGGTGACGACCACCCTAGGACTTATCTCTGGAGCTGTGGTGAGGATTTAATGAGATCATTCATGTTAAACTCTTAACATTATTATACTTGGCACATAGTAGATGGTCAACCAATGTTGGTTATTCATAAGAAAGTCTCTTCAAAGAATAGTGACCATTTGAACCAGAAGGGCTTCTCACCCTCCATTCTCTGCATTGGACAGAGGAGGAAGTGGGCCCAGAGATTTGAGAGATTTAGCCAAGAACACACATGGTGAATGGAAGAGCGGTCTCATGTTCTTTTAATACACTAGCCTGCAATCCAGCACAACCAACATTTATTAAGAACCAAATGAATGCATTTTTTTTCCAAACTAGAATATCACTACATTCTTAAATGAAGGCAATACTTGGAGTCCATGGGGACATAAGAATTTGGAAATGTGCCATATGCATTGAATGTCACAGAATTGTCATTCAAACTCTGCAAGATTTTTAGTACAAGAGATTCTCCAGGTCCATATTTATTATTATTATTATTTTGTCTCTTGGGAGTCTCTCTTGGTACTTAAGTAAAATTGCTAAAGTACTATATTTCCAGTGCCTCACATATATGTTCATCCATTTTATAAATATTTACTGAGAACTTATTCCGTGCCAGGCATGGTAAAGGCACTGGAGACAGAACAATGAAGAAGAAAGATGAGATCACCAGTCTCGTAAAGCTAGTAGGGGAAATACTGACAAAAGAAACAGGAAAATTCCAGGTGGAGGTCAATGCTATGTAGGGATTTAGTAGAGGCTGATGGGACCCAGAGTGACCAGTGGTCACTTAGGAGTGCTCAGAAACAGCCACTCTGAAGAGGTGACTTTTAAGTTGAATTTAATAACATGACTTGGATCAGGGAAGAGTGTATATGATCTAATTATGTTTGTTAAGAATCACCCTAGGGGGACCTGGGTGGCTGAGTGCGTTAAGTGTCCAACTCTTGGTTTTGACTTAGGTCATGATCTCAGGGTCATGAGATCGAGCCCCATGTCAGGCTCCGCGCTGAGCACGGAGCCTACCTAAGATTCTCTCTCTCCCTCTGCTCCTGCCCTGTTCTCTCTCCCTCTCCCTCTCCCCCTGCCCTGCTCTGTCTTTCTCTCCTAAAAAAAAAAAAAAAAAAAAAAAGAATTACTCTAGCTGTGGGTAGGGAATGAGTAGGTTACAGGGGACAAGAGTAGAAATGGGGACCAGGACACAGTGGTCCAGGCAAGAGGGGATGGTGGCTCAGACCAAGCAGTAACAGAGGAAAGAAAAGGAAGGCTTCATCGTAGGGTTTGGAAGTAAAGTAGACACCACATCTGAATGGATTGGGTATGGTGCAGGAGAGAAAGAATCAAAGGTGACTCCTAGGTTTTTATCTTGAGCAATTGGGTGGATGCTTTCGCCATTGACTCAGATGGAGGAAGACTGGGGAAGAAAGGGGAAAAAATAGGGTTTGGGAAGTTTGAGACAGACATCCATATAGGATGTCAAGTAGGCAGTTAGAAATATGAATCTAACCTCTGAAGAGAGGTCAAAGCTGAAGATACAAATGGGAGTGCTGTTCGCCCGTAGATGGTACTGAACTTGCCGGGTGGGGGGGGCGGGGGCGGGGGGTGTGCAGAGGGAGAGGGGAAGGGACCCGGCCTGAGCCCCAGGAGCGCTGCAGCAATTAGGAACTCAGCAGGCCCAGAGCCAGCACCGGGCACCAGCCTGGAGGTGGGAGGAACACGAGCAAAGCGTCATGTCCTAGGAACCACAAGGAAAAAAACCAGTGGACGAGGAGAAGCAGGATCTGGCTCTGCAAGTTACTTGAGGCCAGAACAAGTGTGTGCAGAGTAAGAATCTGTACCATTGGAAAGAGAGGGGTTTAGTGGATTATTCAGATACGGTCCCTGTGTTTAAACTATTCTGTCTTTTCATCTGCTTGTTTCAAATTCCAAGCCCGAATTAACCCTTTCACATCTCCTGCAGGTTGGACAAGTTTAGTAATCTCCCCTTCTGCTGCCTAAGGAATGAAGCTGTAGAGGTGACACATTACATGCTGTGACCCTCACAGGACTCGTTCAAGCTGCCCCTCCCCTCCCCTGGCTCAGCCCGAGGCCCTGGCCCGGCACCCACATAAGGTGCCCAAGGAAGGCACGGTCTGAGCAACAGGTCTCCTCAAGTGGCCAACAGGCCTGCCTCAGGCACCTTCTGTGACTGTCATGCCTGGAAGACCCCCTGCCTCAGTTTCCCCATACGAAAAGCACTGGAAACAATGGTCTTTCCTTCCCACGGTATTCTGTTTCCATGTGTTGCCATGCTGCCTAAGAGTATCCTGATTCTCTCCACAAAACCTCCCAGATTACTGTCCACTCTTGGTTCCTAATTTCAATCCATTGACAGGCAGCCTGATAACATCAGAAAAAAAGCCTTGGTCAGACACTCCGACACCTCTATCCTCTTATTAAGCCCTTACTAACCTCCATGTTAATGGGGTGGAGGCCTACATCCATATTACCTGCAGGTGACACTCCGGAGGAGCAATGGGGTTACCATTTGAGGGAGCAGGGAGTAGGGGGGCTTTTTAATCAAGGGCACAGAGCATTTGGAATCTTGAACCTGAGATGGTGGGGGTTTCCTAAGCACACCTGGGGGCCGGGGGGGGGGCGGGGAGGAGCTGCGTGAGGCAGTCCCTTGCCCCTCCTTCCTCCAGGTCTGGCATAGCTGGCCAGCCCTGGCCACCAGATCTGGCTGACCTCGTGGTTCCCTCAGGGTCATGCAATGTCATGCTCCCACAGGAGGGAGCTTCAGGCTCAGGGCCTCATCTTTCTGCCTCACAGCCTCCACCACCCCACCCCAGGTGGAGGTGAGGGAGGTGGCTGGACCACAGTGCCTCCTGTCCAGGCAGTGACACTCAGCCTCACAGCCCAAAAAAGCCTGCCGCCCTGGCATGACCCCCCCTTGCCTCCAGTTACCTGCACAGGATGCAGCCTCGACTTGGTGCTTCCTATGCCTTCCACTGTCGTCACGGCAACATGATGCAAAGAGCAGATGGGGGCCAGGCAGGCATTGGCGGAAAAGTGGCTGAAGCCCCAGATTAAGGTCATTCCGTTGTTGACTCGGGCCATCGGAGACTTTGAGATGCTTTGTCACGACCCCCCACTCTACATTACATTCTGGGCTCTTCCATGGGTGTCCTCGCCTGTCTACCCAGGCCGCTGGGCTAGCAACAAAGGAAGCTCCGCCCACCCCAATGAGGCACAAGCCCCTGCAGAGTTCTGTGGGGCATTGGGCCTCCGAGCTGGAACACGGGGCCAGGGTCACCCTCAGCCACCGCAATACTCAGCCCGACCCTGGAGGCTGAGTCAAGAGGAAATTTCTGGCAGGTTCCAGGCCCAGTGCTTGCTCCTCTCTCTGCAGGGCCCTTCCTTAGCCTCTTCAATTTCAGAACCTCCAGTCACTTTTGCTCCTCTGCTCTCACCCTTTGTCTCCCATCCTCTGTGGGGGAAAAACAAGGGGGTGATCCCCAGGAAACATGAGACAGCAACCCCTTAAACAGAGCTTCTTGATGTCCATTTTTCTATTCACGCTTTATCCACTTATACAAGCATATCAGTTCCTGAGGGCCAATCACATGCCAGGCACTCTGCTGAGGGCTGAGAAAATAAAGGTGAGTAAGATGTTCTTCAATAGCCTATGGTCAACCTGGGAAAATGTGTGAAGCCAGTGTGAAAATGCAATTTAAACAGCTTATGGTGACTGTTTCAGGAGGGCTGAGCACAGAGTACCGTGGGACCAGCACAGACCCCAATCTTGGGGGTCAAGGAAGGCTTCCCGGAGGAGGTGATATTTTACCCAGTCCTAAAGAGCTAGCAAGAGTTAGCCAGGTGGAGAAGTCCTAGAAGAAAGGACATTCAAGACCTGGGCAACAGCTTATACAAAGACCAGGAGGGTGCCTGGGTGGCTCAGTTGGTTAAGCGACTGCCTTTGGCTCAGGTCATGATCCCAGAGTCCAGGGATCGAGTCCTGCCTGCATCGGGCTCCCTGCTCAGCAGGGAGTCTGCTTCTTCCTCTGACCCTACCCCGTCTTGTGCTCTCTCTTGCTCAAAAAAATAAATAAATAAAATAAAATCTTAAAAAAAAACAAAGACCGGGAAATGAGTAGGCAGAGAGTGTCAGTAGTTCACAATTGTCCCTACAAGGATGGAGTGCTGGGCCCACTGAGAGAGACAGCTGGAGAGGAAAGATGGGGCATGCCATGAGGGGCTCCGAGCACTAAGCACAGAAATTGGACTTTCTCCTGAAGGCAGTGGAGACTGACTGAAGGATTTCATGGGATTGGAAATGAGTCTGGATCTTAGAAAGGTCACACGTGGCGTGCACACACACACATGCACACACTCACAACCTGACCCCTGCCTCACAGTCCTCGCATGGACAATCAGCCAGTGGGCAAAGGATACACAATCTTGTTCTGGAAACGATCGTACTTGGAAAGCATCACGGTGCAAGCCCCACAGCCCCCTTCTCCACAGCCCAGCTTGGTCCCGCTCAGCTGCACTGGACGGTCGAGGGTTAAGGAACATGAATTCACAGAAGAGTCTTTGCTGGGCTGCTGGGAAGCGCATGGGCAGAGCTGGAAGTACAGAACCATCCACTGCCACACACAGGATCGGGCCCCTCAACACAGGGAGGCAGCAGACCCACATGGCCCCATCATCCAGAACGTCTGCACTGCGCCCCAGAAGGCAGAGAATGGGATCATCTCCACTGCACAGATGACGAAAAGCATCAGGGTCCCATTGGACAGCACCCAAGTATCTTCCAGGACTCCCAACCCCATGGTCTCACTGGGCAGGTGAATCAGGCACCTCCAAGGCCTGCACAAGGGGCAGCCCTCATGTCACCGCAGCTGGGTGCACAATGAAGCCACTTGGGCCAGACAGAGACATTGATCTGTTCTGGGACCTACTGAGTCCCGACTTGTCACCTTGGACCTTTTGGGTTGATGAAGTCCAGGAACCAAAATTAGGGTTGGACCAGGGGTTTTGAATACCCACCCATAGGATATGTGACCAGAAATGAAAATGAAGATAATCTCTGAGGTCGGTGGGGGGCAGGATTGGAGCCATTTCTTACATGTACTTGCAGAAATAATCTGATAACTTTGAGTCTATTAACGTGCCTCAGTACTAGACTATTCTAGAGAGCAGCATTGCACTTTCCCTGAGATACACGGGCTCTGTTGCTGCTCTTCCCACAGGCTGCAGGCCTCTGAGCCATCGGGCTCTCTACTGAAGATGGAGGTCATTATTGCTGGTCGCTTCCCACATTTGCAAAATGAAATGAAAATTCATCACAAATTCTAGATAGCCATGAATGGTTTGATTCTTCAGTCATTTCAGAAATACTTACTTATGACCTCTAATATGCTGGACATTAGTCTTTAAACAATGACATAGCACCTTATACTTGAAAAATACTTATACCCATGGACCCATTTGATCTTCACAATAATTTCAGGAGCGGGTAGGGCAGGAGCTCCTATTTCCCCACAGATTAAAACAAAACAAAGCAAACTGAGGCCCAGGAGGTAAGGTGAGCCCAGCAAGACAACACGGTCACTCAGCTCACCTGGTGGGAGGGCCCAGACACAATCATCTGACTCCAGATTTGGGGGCTCCTCCTTCACCCTGTGGCTCCCTCTTCTAAAACACATCTGGGAAGAGCTCCCTATATTCTAAGCAATTCTTCTGACTCATCAGAAGATCTGCAGTTAGCAGTAGTTCAGACAACTTAAGAGCCCAAAGTCTAGCAACATCTTCTAGCCGGGGGATTTTTTTGGAAGCCGGTGTAGAAGTCAAGCCTGAGGTTTTTCCTCTTTTCCAGAACTCTCAGAAATGAACTCTCACCACAGTCCACAAAAAGCCACCTGACCTTCATTTCCGTGAAAACTTGCAGTTTTCATTTGAGATTTGACCTTTAAACTAGCAATTGCTATGATTGGGATTATCTGAGGCTTTCGGGCCTTCAAAACTGCATCAGAAAACTAACACTGGTGTCCACAATCTCTGAGAATGTGCCTCTCTTCTCAGACCCCCTAGCAGTGGAGTTCTGTGCAGTCTCCCAATCCTACTGACTGATTCCACCTCTGCAAAAGAGCCACTGGGTTCATGGGCCGTGAAACTCTGGACTTGCCCTCTCCATGGAAAATCCAGGACAAAGTATGCTGGAGCCAGACACCATCTGGTAAGAGGTGAGTGAACCAGAGGGAAGGCTGTGGACTTCAGGCTTGTTTCTGTGCGTACTGAAACAATACTCTGCTGTCCTCAAATAGGGGACCTTCATGAGCCGCAGACCATCCCTAACTCCGGGAGTGAGAGGGATTTGTTAACAGAAGTCAGGATGAGCATCATCCCAATGACCAACCCTGAAGAGTTTCCAGTATGACTGGAAGATTAAGAGCATGGCTCTAGGCTTTAGTCCGGGCTCTGCCAGGATTGGCGCAGAATACAAGCAAGAAGCAGGTCCCTTCTCATGAGTCAACCTCACTTCCTCCTCTGTCAAAGGAATTGCTGTGGGGATCAGTGAGATCACCCATGAAAATCACTTTGAACTCCACCTATGTACAATAAGTGCTCAGGAGTCCCCTGTCCCTTGCCTCCCAGTGCCTGCCATCTCTACAATGGAAGGTACCTCTACACATTTCCCCACTCAGGCGTCCTTTCCCAACAAACATGCCTTCTTCTGACATTCCTTCCACCTTCACAGAACTGGAAAGATTCCCTAGGAAGCCCTTTATGGATGAGCAAAGATCTCCTGAGGAAGGCCCACTCCTCCTGACAGCAATGGCCACAGAGTTTACCAGGGCTAATGAGGGCCTTTCACAGCTATTCATTTTACAGGCCCGGGATAACCCTTGGCATCACTAGAGTCTTACCTGGAAGAGATCTTAAGAAACATCAAAAATAATCCTCTCAATAGACGGTCGATAATTTTATACCTGGAGAGCTCAAAAGACTTCCCAGGGTCACACAGCTGCTGAGTGACAGAGCTACAACTAAGATGCAGGGGTCTTAGCAGGGGTCTATAGCCCTACTCCAGGGCTTTGTCCTCCACATTGCACAGCCTCCCACAGTCACTAGAAAATGACATAAGGCCTAGAGAATGAGTCCTCACTGCCCCCCCCACCCCCACTCCAAAGTCAGGATACATTTTCTTCTCAGGTAGGCCAAAAGGGTTGTTTCTGGATCTGCATTTTTCTCCACCACCTATAAGAACAAAAAGAAAAGAAACATGTATCCTGGGTATACTTAGCCATTGTCTCGCCCAAGAATTTGTGGAGTTAATAGGGATGTGCTCAATGTATCATGAAAATGAAGGTCTTTTTCTTGACAATTCCATAAGAATGAACATACTAACTATGAGCTGAACTGTGTACATGCTGATATTCCCCAATTCTGACCTTCCACTTCAGTGCTCAGCTCTGGACCCACCCCAGAGGGCTCGGGTGTTGCACCCTGCACATTGGGCTGACCCAGACAGAGCCCCCTTCAAATCAAACATGTCATCTCATTTCCAGCTGCTGGATCACACCAGGGACAGCTAAAAATGGCAGCATGCAGATATCTGGCTGTGCCCCCTGGCATGTACATTCTCAGAGAATAGAGGGGTGGTTGTTGGCCTGTGCTCACAGTGGAGTATTCCAAGTGTTGGGTTACCAGAGCCAACAACATGACACATGTCAGACATGGAGGAGAAATCACAACCCATTTGGTTAAGAGTCCACAAAGGGTTTATTTAATAAGATGGAAAGCTTGTCTACAAAGTCAGGTGCCAGTTTCCAATGCAAAGAGTCAAAGGAAATCCACAAAAACCTGTGTCACCACGAATACTCATCATATGTTATGAAGGGTACTAGGGTTTGGGTGACTGGGATGGTTAAGGAGAGAGAATATGTGACAAGAGTTTTATTAGAGAGAGCGGCACTATGAGTCTTCCATCTTCCTAAGGTTGAGGAAAGGAGGTATCTGCCTCACCCCTCAACCTTCGTGAGGGGGCTTCCATAGCCCTACAGGTGAAGCTAACACACAGCCTTAGTAGGACAGGGCATATGGTGGTCTGGCATATCTAAAAGCTAGAGATAGGCTTACCAGAGAAGCCGAAGAAGAAATGGCAGTGTTAGGATTGGTGTGCACTCCCCGAGTCCGGGAGGGCAGAGGATGTGAAGTGTTGGCTATGGACCTGTTGTAGGCCATGCAAGAGAGAGAGAGACAGCTGACATGGAGGTGTTTCAATCATCCCCCAAACACTGACTACAGAAGGCTTGGGACCTCCAACAGAGTCTGTGTGGAGCAGACCTCCCAGAACTGGAGGCTGAGGAAGGACCATTGGCCAGAGAAAAGCACATCCCACGTGTAATGAGACTTGCAACTGAATGTTCCCGGTGGTGGGAAGGTATCTTCCACCAGCACTGATTAATTGAGAACTTTTTTGCTAACCCCACCTCTCTATCCTGACCTGAGGCTGTGTATGGAAACTCAGAAGCGACCATAGGACTTTTTTTATTGAATCCAGAAAGTCATAAAACTGCCAGAATTTGGCCCCTGAAAAAAGCTTAAAGGAAAGTAGAAAATCAAATTAGTTTCCCTTCAAGATTACACCCCACAAGTCCGGTTTGTTCAAAGTCCTGGGTACAAAGTTCACACAGGAAGCTATTTCTTTTCTCTTAGAGATAAATGCACAAATAAAGATCCCTATCACATTGCTTGGAAATGGCAGGAAGAGCCTCTTGGCTTACTGCCTTCCCCCTGAGCTGTTGTTTGCTCGTCTTCCAGCTCAGCTTTCATCACATCAGTCCCCTGCTCTGTGCCTTCCTTGACTTCCCACATATGCCAGGAACATCAAGTTCCCTAGGCTGCCTTCCAAGGTCCTTTTCCATATGGTCCCCAATCTTCATTTTCAGCCTTTTCCCCTCCTACCTCCCTGCGAACCTGGTCCTCACACTCCAGAGAAAATACAATGTATACCTCTGACTCTGTGCCTTTGACCATTCCATTCCTCTTCCACCTGCGTCTTGACTTAGAAGACCCCAAACGCTTCCCTGGCAAAGGCTTTTTATATCACCCCAGCCATGAATGGTCCAACCTTCCTTGCATTCATACAAAGAATGGCTGTGCTCAATGTATCATGAAAATGAAGGTCTTTTTCTTGACAATTCCATAAGAATGAACATACTAACTATGAGCTGAACTATGTACATGCTGATATTCCCCAATTCTGACCTTCCTCTGGGAAGGGTTGGGCCGGCAAACGCCATGGAACCTTCTCTGAACAGGATGTCAATGGGTATTCCAAAGGACAAATACTTTGTGGGGATATGAGCTTAGGAGATGCTGGGTTCAGCAGATTTTTCTGATAAGATTTAAGCATCAAAACAAATAATAGCTCTAATGGATTATAACCCATTCAATAAGATTAAAACTTGTAAGTCCAAAAGTGATACCTAATACATAAACAAATTGGAGAGAAGAGTAAAGTCTGCCTGACAGAGGAATGCCAACTAATGAATACGGTTGGCCATCTTGCAATCAGCCCAATAACTGAGCCAGTCTAGAATCATCAATGGGTGCTAAAACTAGTGGGTGAAAGTTTAATGATCAAGATACATAGACTCAAAGTATCTTCTCACAGATTATAAAGAGTAAAGAAGTTATCTTACAGTAGAGAAAACTGATGGATACCACCTTAACCAAGCAGTCAAAGTTCACATTCCAAATAATGGGGGAAACTGACATCCTGTGCCTCCCGATGTAATGCACCGAGAAACACTTACCGCTTCTCTAGCATTTCTGCCCAAAACACAGACTCTGAATCTAATTATAAGAAAGCATAGCACAGGGCGCCTGGGTGGCTCAGATGGTTAAGCGTCTGCCTTCGGCTCAGGTCATGATCCCAGGGTCCTGGGATCGAGTCCCACATCGGGCTCCCGGCTCAGCGGGGAGCCTGCTTCTCCCTCTGACCCTCTCCCCTCTTATGCTGTTTCTCTCTCGCTCACTCTCTAAAAAATAAATAAAATCTAAAAAAAGGAAAGCATAGCACACACTCAAAATGAGAGATGTTCTACAAAATAATGGCCTATTCTCTTCATAAACATCAATGTCACAAAAGACAAGGAAAGGTAAAGAGCTGTTCCAGCTTAAAGGAAACTTAAGAGACATGGCAACTGACTGCATAGTATGACCCTGTGTCCCGGGCTTGGGGGAAAAGTTATAAATGACATTATTGGGAAAATTGGAATATATTGCAGAAGGGCTATAGATTAGATAATGGTATTATACCAACACTGGATTTCCTGATTTTTATAGAGACTGGGTCTATAAGAATATTCTTACTCTTAGTTTAGGGGTAAAAAGGGCATGATATTGGAAATTTACCCTCAAATGGTTCAGAAAGAAAATTTTATATTTTATGTACTTATTTCTATTGATTATATACATAACTAAATATATAAAATTATTTACGTACTTACATACATCTACATATCTACATATATATCTATAAACATATCCGTACATATCTAATACATGTGTGTATCACATAAACACCTATTCATGTGTGTGTGTATGTACAGGGAGAGAGAGCATGAAGGAGATAATGATAAAGCAAATGTGGCAAAATGTGAACAGTTGGTGAATGTCAGTAGTCTATATTTCTTTGTATTCTTCGTGCAACTTTTTTGTACATTTAAAATAATTTCAAAATGCAAAAAAAAAGTTTAAAAAATAAATCTCCTCAGTAGAGGATTTCTAAGGGCTTTTAATACTCATGCATTCATTCTGTCCTCATTAACTGGGCACCTAGGTGTCAACGTTGTGCTAAGTGGTTTAAGAATATCTGAAAAGAGGGGCCGCCTGGGTGGCTCTGCCGGTTAAGACTCGTGATTTCAGCTCAGGTCATGATCTCATGGGTTGTGGGATGGAGCCCTGTGTCAGGCTCCGCACGGGAGTCTGCTGGAGAGTCTCTCCCTCTGCCCCTCCCCCCTCACTCTCATGTGCGCACATTCTCTCTCTCTCCCTCTCCCTCTAAAATAAATAAATTTTTAGAAAGGATATCTGAAAAGAGCATTTCATGGGAATAGTTTTCTGTAAAATACATTTTGTAATATATTACTTCGCCTAATTATAATCCATCTCTTTAACTGGTCCATAAGGTCCCGAGGGGCAGGTGCCTGGCCTCTTCTTAGAGAGCATATTCATCCAGTGCCTACATACCCCGCAGGCGCAGGCTTGGGGGGAGCTTGTAAATGTGAGTGAGTGAGTCAAAGCCACCATGAAGCTCTCTGTAGCTACCACCTGCTTTTTGGGGATCCCTCCTGGATGCCTTTAGCTGCGCCCTGAACGCCAAGTCTGCCAGACTACTCCGTGCGCCACAATCTCCCCTAAACAGAGAGCGACTGCTCAGAAATTCTAGAATCCCACCCACTAGAATGTCACTACAATACCACCAAAATCCTGGGCAGCTCCTTCTTTCCCTCCAACTCTGACTCTAGAACAGAAGACATGGAATGATGGTTATCAAGGCCCATCACCCCCAGAGAAGGCCCCTGAGATATTTGATTGTTGGCATCAGGACCCTCTCCAGGACCCTCTCCAGGACCCCAGTCAGTAGAGACAGAGTCCTGGACAGCCTGAAATGGGGAGAATAAGAGGCTTACATTTAAGAGTGAGTCACCCATTCCAACAGCTTCTTTGGTAACTTCCCTGCATAATATCCAGTACCAAAAGATCTAGATCTAGCAAGATCTTGGAAATAGAAACGGGAACACACTCACAGCTGCCTTGATCTGACTGGGAATTCCTTCTTGGTCTTGTTTGCAAAGCTCTGCTTTCACCTCATCACTCCTTCGCACCTTTCTAGCAGTTTCTCAAGAGGCCACAGGCTTATAAATTACAAACATGAGTATGCATCACAGAAACTGACACTAGTAAAAGCTTCCAGAGATAGTAGGGTCTGATATGACAATACCACCTAAAAATGTTAAATTGCCTTCCTAAAGTGGATCTAAGACACAGGGGTAAACAACTTCACCAAGCCAGATTTACTTTGAAACGCTTCTTTTCATGTCCCAGGCATCATAGCACACCCTCCCTAAGGAAGAGCAGAACCTTGTCGTGTCATACACGAATTGATAGCATGATAAATAAGATAATCTTAGAGTAAGATGTGGCCTTGGAAGTCATTGAATCCAGCTGCTCACTTAACATAAAAAATGCTTAGAAAAATTCCACCGAAGATGCTTTGTGTAAATAACACTTCTAGAAAGTCAACTCAGCTATTAGTTGAATCTCTCCAAGCAATCGCTGAATGCAACAAAGTTGTTGGAAATGCTGGGTGCAAGTTTCACAACCGTCAACACAGAAGCTGTACCCTACCTCTTGGTTTGCTGCCAGATGCCAGTCCTGAAAAGAGATTGGCATGGAGAGACACACGGAACCTGGAAGAACATGGCTGACCACACCCTCAGAGCCTCCCGTTGGTACCCCTCACAATGAACCCAAAGGTCTTCAGAGCACCAATGTCGCCATGGCTCATGGAACTCCCCTGCTAGTCACCAGACACATCCTGACAATTTAAGCACGAGATGCCCCACGAAGTGCATTTTAGTTCTTGAAAATTACCTCAAACGTCACCCAATTTCTCAATGCAAAAGTGCCAATAGAACAAAACAAATAAAACGACCCTTCTTTGGGGGCCCCTTGGGCACAATCATTGCTCACGCTGTCCATATGGCCATTTACAAGGTACAACTATGACTATCCTTCTCCTGTCCCTTTCATTCCTGACCGGGGAGCTAGAGCTGACTGGGGCACCTCAGCAGTGGTGGAGGGAGGGGTATGGGGACAATGCAATGTGCTTGCATCCTCCCTCCCTGCACCTGCAGTGAAATTTGCAAAGATTCACACCCTTGCAGGGCCTGGAGTACTGGTACCCATGTCTGAAGTCCCCCTCTGCCCCCCCACCCCCCCATGTCCCTGCACACCAATAAAGTTCATCCAAGTGGACAATTTTTATCAAAGTAAAAGACTTGAAATATTTACATGCAGTACTAAGTGAGAGGAAGGGGAGAAACATGCCCCTTATGAAAAAAAAATTGTGGCTTGCCACAAGATGTTAGTAAATGTCCTCACACAAGTTAGCTGTCACATTAAGCATGAAATACCAGAATCAAATGCTATGTCTATCTTATACCCTGGTATTAGCAAGAAAACAAGTTCCTGTTCCTTCTCTCAGCAAAGAAAACAACAAAAGCCGGAGGACATACTGGATTAAACACAGAGATGGAGGCGTGGTGGGTGACCTCCGGTCTCACCGAGGACCCTGTGCCCCGTTCTCGCTTTGGGCCAGTGTCTCAGCTGCTGTACACTGGGTGGGGACTCAAGCCTCTCTTCTCGCTCGCCTCTCCTGCACTCCTTTGCCCCTGGAGCGTCTTGCCTGTCTTCCAGCTCTGAAAAGGTTTTCTCGTCCTAGTGTTACCCAAAACGCAGCAACACTTTGGTGGGAGAGGGGGTGCGGAATAAGTGAGAGAGGAGATGAAAGAGAAAGACTAGAACCGCCTTTTCCAAAGGACAAACATCTGCCCCCCCCCCGGGGGGGGGGGGCAGAGAAGTCAGATGGAAGGCCGGGTCCTTCTTACCTTTTTGCCATTCACAAAGAAAACCAACTCATCTGCTGTCATTGTTACCGGTTGGGTCCCTGAACTCCAGGTACCTCACTCCCAAAAGACACTGACATGTATCGATGCTCAGCAGCTTGAAAAAATACACCTCCCAAGAAAATGAAACTTGGCCGGCCAATAGGAAAAAAGCCGCCCAGAGCTCCAGGGCACAGGGAGTTCCTGGCAAAAGCCACCAGTTTACATAACCGAGGAAAACGCAAACAATTTTAGCCAGGAAACCACACCCTCAAGAGCTGTGTCAAAGAGCACAGAGGAAGGCACATGCAGATATCAGCCAGGGGAGGGCCCTGTGGCCAGGTGTCTGAAGCACCACCTCCCAGAACCTTCCTCAGGCCCCCCTGTGGCCAGCAGAGAAGGAGGAAGGGCCGCGGTCAGAGCCACGGCGACAGAAATGAGTCACACCTTCCCCCTCTACACTGGTCATTTTACCACTCAGGTTTACAGCAGCCTGGACTCAGCACTTACAAGAGGACTCATTCTTGCACAGCCTGGAGGAAGACAGTGGTCACGAGCCATGGAGCCCAGTGACCCAGAACCCAAACCTGGCATCTGACCTCGGCCGTGTCGTCTTCAGAACTCAGTCGTTTTCTTCCTGTGAATGGGCCTACGAATGGCACCAAGAGCAGAAGGCAGAGAGACGAATGATGTGTTTTAGGAGTACGTTGTGAGGTTGCCAAGAACCCAAATCTTCATTACTGTTGCAAGTGTATTCTCAGCAGCACAACAAAAATTATCCTGTTAACAAACCATTTCTGAGGTTCTTCTTTTGCTCGTTTCTCCCAGGAAAAGGCCCCTGATAAGTGATCAGAGTAACTCATTAAGGATATTTCAAAATATCAAATAAATTAAAAAACCCACCCCTTACAGGACCTGGGCCAAGTTGACACAGAGCTGCAAACCTTCCCCCTCCGGTATCCATTACCTTCTGGCGAGCACAAGCACGTGGCCCACCTGGGCAGTGCCAATGAGCTCTCTGTGGTCAGCACCCAACTGTGCCTCCCTGCTCGCACACACATGCACACCCTCACCAGCATTCCCTCCGGTCTCCTGTAGTCCTGGAATAGCCAGCCTCTCTGTAGTGGGTCACTCCCCTGTGCCCCTTGCAGGCTACATGGGGGACGAGAGGAGCCTTCGGCGGATGTACTCAGAGGGTGGCAGCAGCCTAGGGAAACTGCAGCCTGCCAGGACATTATCAACACAATGCCCTCTCCTTCCACACACTTTATTTAAGCAGGAGATGAGATCTCACTTGTAGGGTGACCAAGCATCCCTGTTGGGTCCCAACTATCGTGCTTGAAGAACGGAAACTGTGACCAGTCTCTCAGTCCAGGGCAAACTGGGATGGTTGGTCACCATAAAACAATGGTTCTTAACTGGGGGACTGAGTAGAGGAGACATCCCCGTGTCGATACGTTTCATGGTCATGACCGAGAGACGCTCCTGGTGTCTTTGCTACTAAACACCCCACAATACACAGGACAGCCCCCAACAACAAAGAATTATTTGGTCTTAAGATGTCAAGAGAGCCAAGATTGGGAAACCCCACTCTAAAAAGAAGAAGAAAGAAAGAGGTGGGGAGAAGCAGAGGGGCTGATTCTGGGCAGTGTTTCATAACAGCTCAGTCCTCGCTGACCACACGAACTTCTCCGTGGTTGGGAGGTTTTCCTCTGTCCACTGACCCACCCAGCTTTGCAAGCCCTCTACCTTCTCTTGGCTCGGCTCTGGCCAAAGTTCCAGGAAACTCTCAAGATCAAGAGGAAGGACTGAGGAAAGAGCTTGGGGTTGGGGGTTCGATAGTTTGGCTTAAATAGTAGCTCTAGCACTTCTGTGAGACCTTTGGCAAAAATCACTCTCTTGGCTTCAATCTCACATACGAAATGGGGGTGCCTGCCTACTTTGTAAGAATCCTGCCTGGTAAGGATGGAAGAGATATCCAAACTTCAGCCTCTTTCTCTTAATCTGGAGGTGAAATTCCTCTCTGTTATTGTGGAGCATTAAAAAAAAAACAGAAGTGAAATAAATATTTAATAAGGGCTTCTGTTGTTCAGATATTATTTCTGTGGTAACTATGGTAACTAGTTTATTTCTGTAATACTGAGATTTGGCAAAATGCTGACTTTGTAAGATTATTCATTATTTGGCAAAATATCGGTGACCATTGCCTTCCCTGTAATTTTTCAAAATGTTACAAATTAGAAGAACAGTCTAAAATAAGCATTTTTCCCCCAAGCTGAAGACCTCCTGCTTATGCTTTCAATATTGAGATGAATTCTCAAATTTGGGCTGAATTAATGGGATTTCGGGGTTTGGTGCTAGAGCAACTCTAACTTACATTACATTAACTTACCCTATTTTTCCTAAGGAATGCCTTGGTTTATAATAGGCACTGTATTGGCGGGAGGTCTCAAAGCCGCAGAAAAGCCGGATAAGCCCTGAGGCCTCCCGGACAGAAGCTTCTTCCCTCCTGGAACAATTGCAGGAAATCAAGAGTTAAGAATGAAAAGGACAGAGTCCTGATTTCTTGACAGCGAGCTCCCTTGGGGCCAAGGATTCCCAGCAGGGAGTGATGAGGGAGCAGAAGGCTAGCTGAGGACAAAGCACAAGCTGACACCCTGCAACCTCCCCCTTCCCCACCCACCCACCACCACACTCCTGGGTGGGATATGTGTGACATTCTTCCTGGAAGCTCCCAACTGTCTTAAAGTTAAAGCCTTGCTAGAGGGAAAAACAACCTGAACTTGGCAATGGCAAGGCCTCTGGTATCCCAATCAGTCACCCCTTAATCCCGGGGCAGCAGAGCTCTTTCTGCCCAAGGGTCCTGTCCCCATGCTTTAATAAAACCACCATTTTGTACTAAAGATGTCCCAAGAATTCTTTCTTGGTTGTCGACTCCAGACCTCACCCCACCGAACCTCACCTGTATTCCAAAACTACATCAGAAGAACAATTCAGGAGAACTTTTGGAATGTTCTCTGGAGGCCTGGTCAGGGCCAGGCGACAGCTGTCCAGGCTTCCCTGCTTTGGAGCAGGTGCTCTGGCCCACAGTGCATGTCCTGGCAGGTCCCGGCAGGTCCTGGCAGGTCTGGGGACATCCTGGCAGGTCTGGGGAGGTCCAGGCAGGTGCTGGCAGGTCTGGGGAGGTCCAGGCAGGTGCTGGCAGGTCTGGGGAGGTCCTGGCAGGTCCAGGGAGGTCTGAGCAGGTGCTGGCAGGTCTGGGGAGGTCCTGGCAGGTCCGGGGAGGTCCGGGCAGGTGCTGGCAGGTCTGGGGAGGTCCTGGCAGGTCTGGGGAGGTCCAGGCAGGTTGGGGAGGTCCAGGCAGGTGTTGGCAGGTCTGGGGAGGTCCTGGCAGGTCTGGGGAGGTCCAGCTGCCTACAGAAGTCTCCTGCTAGCTCTGAACCAACCTGGTGCTGCTCTCTGCCGGGCTCATTCCCTTGCTTTACGTCTGAATCTGCATTTTTACCTGTACCCTACGGCATTTTTTGTTCATTTTCTTTACTTAAAACAACCTTCACCGGAAAAGAAGAAAAAAAAATCACTTTTCTTTCAAAATATTGCATTACTCATTTTTTGTTGGGTTTTGTTTTTTCCTACTAAGTTTGTTTTCGTGTTTGTTTTTTTACGAAGCCTGGTTTTCCTCCTTCAAAGGCCCATACTGGATAGAAGATTTTGCTGTGTTCTCAGAGCATCACTGCACAGTGGCACCTATCTTCCCTCGTTCTCCCAGACATCTAGATTATTACCCAGCCCTGATCAGAGTTCTTGGCATCTGAAGAGCATAATATGATTTCATTTGATCCTTATAGCAGCCCTGCGAGATGGCGAGGGAAGTCATTATTATCTTCCCTTTCTAGACAAAGAAAATGAGGGTCAAAGAGGTTGACTTGCCAACAGTCTCGGCACACCAGCCTCCTACCCACTCCCCAGCAGGGAAATCATCTCTTTGATGGTTCTTCACTAACTGTGGAGCATAGACCCAGGATCGTCAGCATGGCATTCGCGGCCCTTCTCAGTCCAGCTAACATCCAGCCTCTGGTTGGGAGTGTCTTTCTTCCATAGCTGGATGCCGAGCCCTGGAATCAGGAGCACAAGTGTACCTACTGCTAAATGGCTGGTGCCTAGCGTAGCGCTGGGTCTGCAAGAAGGATCAGTAAACACTTACTGGATTGAGCCCACAGCGCAAGGAAAGGGTTGAATTTTCAGAAATGTCTAAGCGCCTGACTTTTTTTCTTGATTCATTAGATTTTTTTTTTAGTATAGCTGACACAGAATATTACATTGGTTTCAGGGGTACAGCATAGTGATTCAACAGCTCTAAATATTATGCTGTGCTCATCACAAGTATAGCTCCCATCTGTCACCATACAGTGCTATTACAATATCATTGACTCTGTTCCCTGTGCTGTCCCTTTCATCCCCATGACTTATTCATTCCATAACTAGAAACCTGTGTCTCCCACTCCCCTTCACCCATTTTGCCCATCCCCCTACCACCCTCCCCTCTGGCAACCGTCAGTTCTCTGTATTTTTAGGTCTGATTCTGATTTTTGTTTATTTATTCATTTCTTTTGTTTTTTAGGTTCCCCATACAAGTGAAATCATATGGTATTTGTCTTTTTCAATCCGACTTTGTTCACTTAGCATAATACCCCCTGACTCTCATCAAATACAAAACTTTCTTCCATTATTAGCAACATTTAATTCCTCCACCAGCTCCTTTCCAACTAACCTTCTATCGCTGATATTAGGTAACCAACTAGTATTCCTCAGCAACAAGTAATCCTTTATTACTATGGAGGAAATCAACCCTTGATATTCTATATACATCTGGGAAGTGGATTATTCTAGAACCAAGAAGCTGGTATTATTGAAAAAGAGACACAGAGACAAAACTTTTAAAAGTATCTGATTTTCAGCCTGGTTCAGTTACTGCAGGTACACAAGAGTTCAAGGAATAGAAAAAGCCCAGAAGCAATTTAAACTCACTTTATCTGTCTGCATCTAGTATGCTTTTGGAGGATGTCTTTTTGTACTCAGTAAACTCTGTAACCCCGAAGACATTTGTGGTGATGACAACATGTGCCAGTCTGGACACAAAATCAGGTCTCTCTTTGTAATCCAAGGTGCTCCAGCACAATTCAGGAAGGAGAGGCCTTACTTCTGGTTCATGCAAAGGATCAACTCACATGTGCTCTGTAGACAGTATGGCCCAATGAGTAGCCACTGAGGAAAATTATTTTCACAATTTGTACCCCCTCTGCCTCTCACCTGACTTTTTTCATATTTTCATCTGAAATACTATACAATGTACTCCCTTACCATGTTTATTGCTGCACCCATTCTCTCTCCAGTAGAATGTAAGTATGGCAGACATGTCTACCCTTTCACCAAATATCCATGCCCTCCTTCTCCAATGAAGAGTTGGAAAAGAGAGGTCACTGCCCAGCCAAGAGCATCATTTCCCACTTTCTTATAGGTGAGGAAGTCCTCTGACCGAGTTCTGATGAATATAATGTAGTGAATGTGAGGTTCATAATATCCAGGCTCCTGTTCTCTCTCTCCCACTGTCTGATCACTAATGTCAATGCCCAGGGTGACCTTGGAAGCCACACATTGAAGATGTCAGAGCTTCCAGTCAGCCCAAGTGCTTAAAAAAACACAGTGATCTAAGTGGGGCTCCCTTCCCCCACCCTGTAGCTACTGGGGAAAGAAGATTTTTCCCCCCTACCCTTCAAAGTGCTTCTAGATGGTCTAAGAATTAAATTGGCAACAGACAGATAAACAGGAGAAAAAGAAAAACAAAATTTAATTACGTGCACACAGAGGCCCAATAACAAAACTGAGACCCAAAGAAATGACCAAGTCAGGCAGTTTTTATATTTTTTAGACAAAGAAACATAAATCTGTGAGGAATTGACAAGACAAAGAAAACTTATGTTCAAGAGCTTCAGCTGGTCAGGAATTCTAAACAGAATTTGGACTGGGGGAGTTAACTGGTAAAAGTAGCCAGGCTCGTTTATACACCCTTCTTTGCCTGGAATTCTCTATCTCTGGTGACAAAGATGTCTCTGTACCTCTGGGTTGGTACAGGGAGGGTACCTTTCACAGGGATGATTTATTTCCTTGCTGAAGTCAAAGACCAAGGTCAGGGGTGCAGTCAGGATATTCTTCTGGTACTAGTTTCTTAAATAATTTTAATTCAAAATAATCAAAATGCCAAAGTGGTACATTTTGGGGCAGCCCGCCCTAGGCCCCCACATTGTCTATGTGACTTGATAGGAACAAGAAATAAATTTATATTGTGCTTACCCACTGAGGTTTCTGGGGTTGTCTATTACAGCACCTAGTCTTACATTCACTAATACAATAAGTTCCCCGAGGGCAGAGATGTTTATCGGTTGTTTTGTTTGTTGTTTTTTTTCAGTGCAAAACACAGTATTTATTCAAAAAATACTTTTTGAATGATGAATGAAGAACAAATGAGTGAATGACAGCAAGACCAGAACCTGGTTTTAATTAAAGGCAAGAAAGCATGGCTTGGTCCACTTGCAAAGCTCCACGTGCAAATGATGTCACCGAGGATCATGGGCTCCTTAGCCTTAAGTGTCCCCATCCCCACACTCTGTTTTCAAAGGATGGGCTTCAGAGCAACTTCTACACTGGGCAGTGGTCACGTATCCATTCATTTATCAGTTTTAATGGGACTCTGCCATAACCCAGGCAGTGTACTGGGCATTGATTAACTTTAGGGTCAGAGGGGCTTAAAGGGCACTTTATTGTACCTTATAGATAACCCAGGACCCCCTGAGCCAGCATTGCAGACCCACAACTTACCTTCCCTCCTAAATAGCACCACTTCCCATGGCAGAGATGCAGAATTCAGACTTATATATTGATATCTTCAAAGTAGTTATCATATGAAAACTTGAGAGCTTCCTTCAGCCCTCCCGGGGCTGCCCCCGCCCCAGTTTTATTACAGTAGTCTCTGGAAAGTCAACTTAGGGTGCAGGCATCCACGGGGGGAGATCACCTGCTGTTCCCATTCTAAATTTGTCCTTGAACCAGCATGCTCCCCAGGAACACAGTGTTGCTAATGCTTTTATTTGCTTTCTCTTTTAAAAAGGAAAGAACTCCTTCTCTTCTGAAGAAAAAAAAAGTGCTGATTAAACCGCTGTTAATATCCTGAAGCATGCAACCCAAAAAGGGAACATAGTCCCCAAAGTAATCAGGGGCAGAAGGCAAGCTAGCCACCTTAGGCTTGTTCTCTAAAGATTCAGGTTCCCGATGCTCAGGGAGAGGATGTGGAAACTGGACTGACCTTCTGCATGGAGGCGTCCCTCACTGCAGTCAGGTTCCTGCCTGGACGAGGCTGTCCTCTGCTGAGGGCACCTTCCTTTCCTGCATCACACTTCTGGAAGCCGCCTACCCTTCTCTCTGGAGCCACAAAGGCTAGCTGATCATTGCACTGGAGGATTAACATTTGGGATTTTAGCCACCCACGGGTAATCCCCAAGTTTCGGGACCTAACATTTGCCGTTTTTCTGAAGCCCTGGGTTTGAATCTCATGAGCTAGAGGGCGGCATCCATATCACAGCACACTGATCCCTTCTCCCTAAGGGACTTCAGGGTCTGCTTATACTGGTAGCTTTGTTTTCGTGCACTTTGTGACAATTGGGGAAATGAAGACATCACCTCTCCTTACTGATTTAACAACTTAACGCTCGTTTAGGAGAATATAGGGCTCCCGCTATAAATGCTGCAATGGGAGGCCCCCAGTCCTGAGGCTAGTCTACTGGCCAAGGCTAAATCACTTCCACAGGGAGAGACATTTTGAAGAGGACAAAGATTTACAAGGATACAAATATGTGTCAGGTCCTAGGCTAGTCGTTCTATATGGATCTCACGTACTTTCCACAACACCCCTCTGACATAGATACAATTTCTCGTTTTCTATGTGAGGAAGCTGTCTGGGCCCAGAGGGGGTCAGTAACCCACATGTCTGGTAAGGGGGAACCAGGATTTGAACCAAGTTCCTCTGAGTCTAGAATCTTCTGACAGCAATAGAGAGCAGAGATGAGGCTTTCCTTGTGACACCTCCCCAGAATGGTTCTTGTACCCTTTCCAGGGCTCAGAGGCAAGGGAGAAACTGCTTCCTTGACAAAGTAGCCCTTTCACTGCTGGAAGAACCAGCAGTGAGAGAACCAGCGTGGGGGCAGCCGAGGATGAAGCAGTGAGTCCGGCGTCCCTGGGGCTGAGGCAGGCACCAGCCCTTCAGGCCTGTCTTCAGAACAAACACAGAGAGAGGCTTTACAACTGTTTTCACCCCCGAGGGCCGTATGAAGTGCTGTGAGGACCGAGCTCAGCCAGCACACAGAAATCAGGTATCTGACTACAACCATCCTGGGAAATCCTATGATCCCAAATAAAATGTAGACTGTAACGAAGTTATAGGGAGAGAGAAGACCCAGACTGTGAGAAGTGAATCCGATCTCAGCTGTCACCCATCTGACACTCGGAACTCCCTGGGGACCTAGAAAAGGGCCCAGGTCCCAGCCTCACTTGGCCAGGAGGAGCAGATGAAATGGAACTTGTGCACTTCTGCCACTGGGCCCCGCAGCACCCCAGGCCCGGGCCGTGCAGAGAAGGGTGAAGGCACGAGCGCTCCTGCAGGGCCTACCCAGCAGGTGGATCTGGCCCCTTTTCTCTCTGGAGAGCCAGACTTAAGAACCTGGGGGCCTGGGGCGCCTGGGTGGCTCAGTCAGCTCAGGTCCTGGGACTGAGCCCCACGTTGGGCTCCCTGCTCAGCAGGGAGTCTGCTTCTCCCTCTGCTACTCTCTCCCTCTCTCTCTCTCTCTCTCAAATAAATAAATAAAATCTTAAAAAAAAAAAAAAAAGAACCTGTGGGCCTGACGTGTCCCGTATGGGGGCTAAAACCTTTCCCTCCGTGTTCCAGGAAGCTCCCAAGTCTATAAGTAATAGACTTACACATAAGCAGATGAGAAGGAAGACAGAAGACCCCCAGGGAGGGAGGCTAGGAGAGAATTCCAAAGATGGGCAACAGACAAAGGCAAGCACTGTTGCCTCATGGACGCTCCCTGGCCTCTTAGCAGGTGTCTTATCTCTGTGATTCTTGGCTGCTCTCTGTCCAGCTGAGTGGCCAGACCGGAACAGTTCATAGTCCTTAGTGACCTGGCATGTGCACTTGTGCGGTCTTGATCACTATCAGTGTTTTCTCTCTACTCGATGTCCCCTAGTCTTCACTTCTATCTTCTCATCACCATTATTCTCAGAAGCTCACGTGGAAGTAGGAACTGGGGAGACAAGAATCTTGTGAATGAATCATACAGCCCCAGTAGCCCCATCTATGGGCCAGCAAAGCAGCAACTCCAGGAAATGCATGAAACGCCTGGCCCAGAGCTAAATAAGGAGTGCTTCCCTGGTGGGTCTGTGAGCGGAGCTTGGCAACTTGTCCCCTCCCCCAGCACACACACACACACACAAACATATATATACACACACACACACACAAATATATATACATAAATATGTAAAATATATAAATATAAAAGTCTATGTATATATAAATATAAATTATATATACACAAAGTAAAATCTTTTCTTAGACAAAATTTCGCAAGCCTCCCCATGTCTTTGTTATGATGAACAGACAGAGGCCCCCCTCCACTGGTCTAGAGAATTTCGGCAACCAAGCATTGAGTTGAGATGACACCACAGAAAGAGTTCCAGTGTGGGAGACGGGAGGCTTAGGGGACAGCCTCAGGATCTGCTCCTCTCCCTGACATTTTTTGCAAGACCCCTTCCCATCTGTAAAATTCCACAACCCTTCCAGCTCTGATGGCTCTTGGGATAATGCTAGGACTTTTTTTTTTTTTTTTTTGAGCCTTCTTTCCAAAGACAAAGCCTGCCCAAGTGTGCAATGGCTCTTTTTATTTGTGTCCTCTGAGCCTCGCCCATCTCTGAGCAAGTTGTCCCTGGCTTACAGGACACTCCCATTCCTTGCTTAGCATCAGTGTAGCCAAGGAAAAGAAAATATTATCAGGTGATGGAAGTGCTCTAATTTATGTTATTTCATTTTCACATGTAACTGTTTGGGCTAGTATTTCCCATTGGGGACGATCCTTGTATCATCCTCTCTTTAGCAAGCCTCTGAAATGTTCACAATGTTTTTGTAGCATTACAAAATATGTTGTCAGCCAGAGACTCCCTTAAAAGATCCATTGGTGGATGGAGGTACCAAGAAGTTTCTGGCTGACAAGGTCTGGTGCTCCTACAAACTCCACCTGGTAACTCTGACGGCAGAACTCACCAAAGATAAAAGATGGCTCATCTTGGCCCCAACTTGAGGCCAAGTGAGAGGTGGTCCAGCCCTGGACCTGCCCCTCCGAGGGTCCTGCTCTGACCTCCTTGTGCTTCTATCCCCCCACACTAGCTGAGAAGTCCTTTGGGCCTAAGGAAAGTAAGCACTCATAGCCTATGTCACTCCCCTTTACAGCATGCCCCCACACACCCAGGTTCCTGCCAAATTGGTTCCCAATTTATATCCAAGACTCAGCCTCACCATTTCCCCTGGCCTGTCCCTCCAAAGGAGAGCTGCACTCCCCGGTATGGTCACCCCTCCGCTCCTGGGACACACTATCAAGATGCACATAGGCCCAGCTCACCTCACAGCCTCATTTCCAACCACCTCATCCACACCATCCATTTTTGGCCATAACAGGCTACTCTCTGCTCCCTGAATTCACCACCAAAACCCAGTGTCTTTGCCCAGGTCAACCCTCAGTCTAGAACTTCCTTTCCCCATTCCTTCCCCGATTGAATCCTATAAAGCTCAGCTGAGATGCAACCAGTTCCTCCAGGCCTGTAGCCTCAGACTCACAACCACACCCAGGACAATTCATTGTTTCCATCTGTTTCCATTGTATTGGATGCCTACTTCTGTCATGGCCTATAACACAGAGATCTGATCTCATTTATTTTCATGTCCCCAGGGACACATGGTAGTGGTCTGTAAATATTTGCTCAGTGACCTCTGCTCAGCTGGGGAGGGCGAAAGGAAAGGCACCCATTCTTCTCATATAGTTTGCCTGAGTCTGCTTCCCTCCCATACAGGACAGAAAGTCATTTTGATCTCACGCTTATTTGTATCATTACTCTTCTCCTCTTTTCTTCCTTTTCACCACGATTGTCATTGTGCACTATGGTTTGTACAGTATTTTGATTCTTTTTTATACATCACTTCGTGGTATCCTCAGAAGTATATGATATCATAAGCACCATGTTCAACCGAAGAAATTTCATCTTCAAATGAAGCCCCACTTTTGTTTTCACCTGGGATTGAGCGAGCAGCAGTTTGACCTTGAACCTTGGCCTCTAATTCCAGAGTCAGTGTCAGTGCTCCTTCTACTCTCCTGGGTCCTGAGATTACGACTCGAGCACCCATGTTGTCCTCATGACCGAGAAGATCGTATAGACCCTGGGAACTGACCAGGGCAGAGATCTGGTCAGCAACAGATTTGGACAAACAAGGAAAAGTTAGGACGGAAACCCCCCACATCCGTGAAACAAGACGGCAACCACCAACAATGAAAATTACATGGTGGGAATAACCAAACCCGCAATCACCAAAACCGCTGGTTTAAGTGAAGCAAGACTTTCCAGAAAGCTGCAGGTCATATGGGAATCACTCACGGTTTGGCGCTTTGCCACCAGCAGTGAGTGCTAAGTGCTCTCTCATGAGGAACATTTCAAAAGGGATTTGGAAGGAATGTTTGCTAAAGGGATGGAAGTGGTCCAGAAATGGGTGAATAAAGACTGTAAGCTTAAGAAAGAGACAGATGGGAGAACTGGTCTGGCAGAGGGTGAGTAAGAAATCCAGGAAGTTGCTCAAAAGAAAGCCAACTCTGGGCAGCTGGGCACATCCACCCACCCCTGTGGCCTCATGGTTTCCAGTGGCATGATGCCAGACTAACTGCACCAAGCCAGGTGAGTCAGCCCCGGCAGGAAGGGGTCAGACCATGGGCTTATCTGCTCCCACTCCAGAAAAAGCCCTGGAAAGCTGACAATCTCCTCTCACCTGTCTTCTGGAAAGGAGTAGCTACTCTGCTGGCTGTGGGAGTACAACCTCCTCTTCCCTCCAGAAGATTTCCCCGGTTCCCACCATGCCCCCTCAGGAAGCAAATGCCCCCACACTCAAGTCCCGTTCTGCATGGACATGGATGGGGAAGCTCTTCCTCCCTTTTATTCTGCGTAGGAAGTGACACGATGCTGTATTGGCCTTTGCAAAATGGGATAAGGAAGAAGATACGCCCAGCTCCTGTTGGCAAGGCCAGTTTTCCAGGGTATAAGCAGCAGACATCAACTCCAAGAAGCAGTAACTGGCATGGCCTGAATTAGAGAGCCCAACTTTGCACCTGTTCTCACATGCCCAGGACCTGCCTTCTCCCTCAGCAAGGACCTAGAGATCCAGCCCTGTCCTACCAAACATCCACGGAGAGGAAAGGAAGCATGGGGGAGGAGGACTGGAAGCTTCTCAGCAACAAAGCTTCACATAACACAGACAGGCCATTCAAATTCCCACCAGGAACTTTCTGGAGGCCCAAGTGACGGCAGGCCCTGAAACACCTGGCAGAGCCACCATCTGACGATTAGTCACCTCTAAGAGCTGCAGACCAACTTCAGGACAGACATGGTGGCAGTAAGTGGGAGCAGTGTCTGAGCTGTAGCTGCCTGCCGCTGCCCCAGCATATCCCCCCAATTATGGTGTGTCCTCCAACTTGAGAAGACCACAATTAGTTGTGGGAAGCATTCTGGGGAGAAAGGCCCCACAGCCGGCCTTCTCTGGAGCAGCTTAGTGTGCTCACATGGACACCAGGTGATACCTCAGGCATCTGAAGCATCCCTGAGAAGACTGTCCTGGGATGGGAGCTCTGTGAATCCCATCACAGCTCGTGCTAGAATAACCAACAGGACTAGGGAGAGAAGGTTTTTGCTCTTTTGAGTCCCAAAGCTTGCCCCTTGGTCTTTTCCATTACACTTCTAAGAACTAGTTTTTATCACATAGGAACTCTTCGCAGGAGGTTGAAAAATGTCCTTTAAAACCAGGCCAGTAGGGAGAGCTTCCAAGGAAAGAGATTCTAGGATGAGATTTGGAGAAGGAACTATTAAGAGGATAGTAGTGGTATGTGCAGCATCACTCACATTCAGTGAGGGCGAGACAAAGGCAGAGACAGATGGAGAGAGAGAATAGAATTCAAATATTTGTATTCAAATCCCAGGCTCTCCATGCACACTCTCCACTCATGGGCAAAATCCCTACATTCTCTGAACCAAAGTCACCATCTGCCTAATGGAGATAATATTTTCCGTACCTGGTGGTTATAAGGAGATAATGTCAATTGCCAGGAAGAGATCAGGTATTCAGGAAATGTTTCTTGAAGTAGAAACTGGAGCTTGGCAGTATTTTATAAGGTATCTTAGCCACTTTCCCAAGAACCTTCTGGCCACAGGCATCTATCAATAAACCAGTGACATCAATTTTTCCTAGGAAAAAGGTCCTGAGTCCCACACTGAGACACACCAGTGACCACCAGCAGACAGGGAGAGAGCAGGGACTCCTCCTGGGAGCATGCCTTGAGCCAGACTGCCTCAGTAAGTACACAAAGTTCCTTCACCTCACTGGTGGGGAACCAGAGATGGTACTATGTGGTCTCTGACATCCGGGACTTCCTTGTAAGTCGGGTCCTATCCCAGAAAAGGCAAAGGCAGCAGTAAGGGTTTGGATGAGAGTCAAGGCGCCTTTGAATCAGGTGCAAAAGATCTTCTCCCAGGCAGTCTCAATTTCTCTCTCTTTAGCAAGTCATAAATATCTAATCTTCTTTACATTTTGTTCCTGATGTGTGATTGCTCCACTGCATTTGGACCTGAAGGCATGACTTCGGAAGCCTGGAGAGACATGAGCAAGCTGGAAGTGATACATGCCACTTCTGCTCCCATTTTGTCGGCTGAAGCTGTCACATTGGCCACATCTAACTCTAAGGAAGTGAGTCTCTCAGGCAGCTTAGGTTGGGTAAAACTGTAGCCACAATCAACCCCCAAAATCTCAGGGGTTGACAGGCAATTTATTTCTTGCTCATGTGACATGCTCCCTGGGCCCTAAGCTAAAGGCCTTAAGGCCCTGGGACCCAAGCTAAAGGAGCAGCCCCTACAGGAGAATTGCCATTGTCATGATAAGATGGAGAAGAGAGTTTGTGGATTGGTGCAGTGGCTCTAAAGTTTCTGCTCCAAAGTGGTACCCCTCCCTTCCACTCAGGCCAAAGGGAGTCCCATGTCCTATCTCCGATATCAGAGAAATAGAATCCTTCAACTAGAGAGGCACCACAGGTCCAATGAGGATGCTGATGAGGAAGCCAAAGGGTCGGGATGCGTAATAATCTTATCACACAGAGGAGCACAAGACATTGGAAAATCTAATCTTACCTGTAACTCCAAGTGGAGGAGAATGGAATATTAGTGCATATTAGTAATATCCATCATTAGTAGGGTAAATGTAAATACAGAGGGCTATAAACTAGCACTTTGTCAGAGGGAATGATACATCCCCTGTATTAGGGATTAGGGGATTCAGAATAGTTACAGAAAAACAGACAATTGATCCCAGCCCAGGGATGGAAAAATTATCATCATTTATATTACATTAAACAATAAATTCATTCAACAAATACTTATTGAGTATCTACTATGGGTCAGGAACTGTAATTACTGAGATACAGTGGTGAACAAAACAGGCCTGGTCTCTACCTTCATGGATATTAAACAGTTTTAGAGAAAACTGGCAGTAAGCGAATACACACACAAATAAAAACATATTTACAAATTGGGCTGTTACAATAGAAAATACTCGGCGGTCAAGAGACAGAAAAACAGACAGAAGGCCATACCAAGGAAGTGATGTTGGAACTGAATGTACTGACTCGGAGGTAGCCAGGCAAAGTGTGGCGGAAAGCATGGTCTGTGCAGAGTGAACAGCGTGTACAAACTCCCTGAAATGGAAGAGGCTGGTTATTCTCGGTACTAATGAGAAGAGGGAAACCAGTAGAGTAAATAAGTGGAAAAGTATTTCAAGGGGAGGTTGGCTAGGAAAGCTACATCATGTGGGACCCTGAGACCATGTGAAGGGTTTTAGGTTGTGTTTTGGGGGGAGTTGTTTTTTTAAGATTTTTATTTATTTGAGAGAAAGGAGGAGAGAGACAGAGGGCGCACAAGCAGGGGGAGAGGCAAAGGGACAAGCAGATTCCCCACTGAGCAAGGAGCCAGACACGGGACTTGACCCCAGGACCCCTGAGATCATGACCTGAGCCGAAGGCAGACACTTAACCGACTGAGCCACCCAGGTGCTCCCTAGGTTGTGTTTTAAGTGAAATACACCACTGATAGTTTTCAGTGGGGGGGGGCAGTCTATGGGTGAGTGGGAGACATTACCCTATACTCATTTATCTAGTCATTCTGGCTGCTACATGGGGAGCAGATTGATGGGGGGCAAGAGGTGAAGACCAATCGGAGGTTAGGCAGGAGTCAGACAAGAGGTGGTGGTGGCTTGGATTAGAGGTATGAACAGGGTTATGGACATGTCGGTAAAAATTTCAAGATGTTTTAGAGATAAAATTCATATCAATTTGTGATGAACTAGAATATGTGTTGGGGGGAGGAGGCAAAAGAAGAAGGTAGCAGGAAAGATGGAGCTGGTTCTACCCCAGCACAGTTTACCCAAATGTGAAAGAATGATGGAGAGGTGGAAATGGGGAAATCAATTGCTTGCTTTAGGATGTATTCATGTTGAGATTTCTGTGAGCCATCCAAGTTAGAAACACCAAATAAGTCATTGAATACAAGAGCCTGGGGACCAGAAGAAAGATCTGGGCCATAGATGATCATTTAAGGGTCATTCCATGTAAAATACAAATGCATGGGATGAGAATTTAAGGGGAGAAGAAGAGGGCCGTGGACTGCTCCCTGAGGAGCTCAAGTGTTAGAATTCAGGCAGGGGAGGAAGTATGGGGGTGTTGGCAAAGGTGTCTGAGAAGACCAGGGAGTTAGGGGAAAATCAAAGGAGTATGATGTCAGCCACAAGAAGAAGCATAGCATTTCAAGAAAGAAGGTGGTGGTTAATATCCTAGAGTGCCGCAGAAAGTCCCAGTAAAAGTGGGTAGGAGAAATCACCGCTGGCTTCGGCAACATGAAGTGACCTAGCAAGATCGATTTCTAAGGAGTGGAGGGGGCAGAAGCAAAACTGAACACACTGAAGAAGAAAATAAGAGGTGAGGAGGTGACGCAGGCAGCTCTTAGAAGTGCAGCTAAATAGGGAAGTGAGAGTTGTACCAATAGCTGGAGGAGATTAGAAAAACAAGGGTGGTATACAAATGTTGGAGTATTTATTGGATGGATCCAGTAGAGAGCGAAGGATTAAAGAGAGTGAAGGCAGAAACCCTAACAAAAGAGCAAATAGTCTGATAAGGCAAAAATAGGGTGGGATCCAGAGTGCCAATGGGGAGCCTGGCTCTGCAGAGGAGAAGTGGACACTTCCTTCCAGACACAGGAGAGAAGGAAAGTGGGGTGGTAATGCCACCAGGTGTTTGGATTTGGTAGTGAGGAGACATGGATTATATGCTGTTTGGGGTTTAAAAAAAAATAATACGAGGCAGTGTCTAGCTAAGAGGAACACAGTATAGAGTGAGTGTAGCTAGAAACTAGAGAATATTCATCGAGGAGAGCAAAGTAAGCTTATCTCAGCAGTGAGGTTGGAAATCAAGAGCTTAGAATAAGCTTGGTCATCACATCTTAATCATAGGAAACAAACTGAGGGTTGCTGGAGGCAGGGGGGTGGAGGGATGGGGTAACTGGGTGATGGACATTGGGGAGGGTATGTGATGAAATGAGCACTGGGTGTTATATAAGACTGATGAATCACAGGCCCATACCTCTGAAACCAATAATACATTATATGTTAATTAATTGAATTTTAAATATAAAAATTTTTTTAAAAATAATAAAATCTTTTTAAAAATGGAGTCACTTATGTTAAGGGCTCCATGTGAATAAAAAAAAAAAAAAAGATTGTCATCACAGAACTAGAGGCACATCAGTCTACTCGATGATGGGATTTCTGCCCAGAAACACCCAGCTACATGCAGACATGCACGGAAGAAGCAGCAGCTTGCTTTATGCAGGGTTGAGCTCCAACAGGTAAATGGCAAAGAAGGAAAAGAGGCAAAAGAGTTGAGGTTGCCTACGAGGGAGCCATAATATTAATGGGCTGTGGACTTTATCCTGGATAGAGGGAAGTAAAGAAACAAGAGCTGATGGAATCAGAAAAAGTGGTGGGGCATCAAGGTGGAGAACTTGATGAGGTTAAGAAGAATGTAGTCCCAATATAGGATGTTTGAATTTGTGATTTAGGAATTGGTGGAATTTCTGGTGGTTACCATGCAATAGAGTCCTTTCTTTCTTTTTCTTTTTTTTTTTAAGAGAGAGAGCGGATGCATGAGCTGGGGGCGGTGGGTCGGGGAGGCCCAGAGGGAGAGAGAGAATCTTAAGCACGCTCCACACCCAGGCATAGGCCTCGATCCCACAACTCTGAGATCATGACCTGAGCCGAAATCAAGAGTTGGATGCTTAACTGACTGCGCCACCCAGGTGCCCCCTTTCTTTCTTTTTAATTCACATGCCATGGGATGCATAGATCTTAGTTTGTAGGTCAATGAGTTTCGACAAATGAATATACTCGCCTTCCCCCCGTCACTTCAATCATCCTAGAAAATTCTTTAATGCCCATTTCCAGTCAAGTCCCACCCTCTACCCTCCAAAGTGGCAACCACAGTTCTGATTTCTATTGCAATAGATTACTTTTGTCTGTTTTAGAAATGGAGTCATACAATATATATATACTTTTGTATACATTTGTACGTGATTTCTTTCACTCAGCATAATGTTCTTGAGATTCATCCATGCTGTTGCAGGCTCTAGTTGTCTATTCATTTTCATTGTTGAATGGTATTGCATTGTAAGACTACACTACAATTTACTTATCCATTCTTCTATTGATAATATTAGTTTTTTACAGTTTTGGGCTATCATGAATAAAACAACTCTGAACATTCATGTGCAAATCTTTATTGTGGATTCTGTTTTCATTTCTCTTGGGTAAATAACCAGCAGCAGAAATTCTGGAGAGAATTCCAAAATAGGCATATGTTTAACTTCATAAGAAACTGCTAGATGGTTTTTCAAGGTGGATGTAATATTTTACACCCCCACTGGCAACGTATAGGAATTATAGCTACTCTACATCTTATCCAATATTTGATGTGTCAGTCTCTTTAATTTTAACCATTTAAGTAGGTGTAAAGTAGTGCTTTATTGTGGTTTTAATTTTCACTCCCTTGGTAACTAATGATATTGAGCATCTTTTCATATGCTTACTGGGCATTTATAGTTCTTCTTTTGTGGAGTGCCTTTAAGTGGGGGGGGGGGCTGTCCTTGTATTACTGAGCTGAGGAAATTCTGTATCTATTCTGAGTTTAAGTATCTGCTTGAAGTATGCATACATCTCAAATACATCTTCCCAGTCTGCAGCTTGCCTATCATTTTCTTAATGGTATCTTCTGATACAAAGTTTTTTTGTTTTATTTTGTTTTTTAAGAGAGAGTGTGCGTGTGTGTGTGTGCAAGCGGAGAGGGGGGCTGTGGGCAGAGGGAGAGAGAATCTGAAGTGAGAGAGAATCTGACATGGGGCTCAATCTCATGACCCTGAGATCATGACCTGAGCTGAAATCAAGAGCCAGATGCTTAACCAACTGAATCACCTAGGCGTCCCTGATAAGTTTTTAAATTTTGTTTCAGTATAATTTATTGATTATTTTATGGTTAATGAATTTTGTTCTATTTAAGAAAACTTTGCCCACTCCAAGGTAACAAAACTATTCTGTTTTCTTATAGAAGGTTTCTAGTTTTAGCTTTTGTGTTTCTGTATATGATCTGTATCAAATTAATTTTTGTGCATGCTATGAGGTAGGGCTGGGGTTCATTTTTTTCCAGACAGTAATCTGATTGTTTTAGCACCTTTTGTAAAAACTGTCATATCCCATTGAATTCCTTTGACAACTTGTTAAAAATCCATTGACCGTAGATGTGTGGGCCTATTTCTGGACTTTCTATACTATTCTATTTGTCTGTTAGTCTGTTATTATGCCCATGCCACTTTATCTTAATTATTGTAGTTTTATAAGTTTGTAAAGTTAAGAAGCAAAAACTGTTCTTTTTCAAGATCGCTTTGGCTATTCTAAGAACCTTTTCTATTTTTATGTAAGTGTTAAAATCAGCTTATCAATTTCTACAAAAAAAATCTACTGGAATTTTGTTTGGGATTCTATTTCTATAGAACAAATTGGAGAGAATTCACATCTTAACAATGTTGAGGCTTCTCATCATGTACATGGCATATCTCCCCCATTTACTTAGATCTTTAATTTCTCCCCACAATGCTATATAATTGTTACGGTAGAGGACTTGAATGTCTTTAGTTAAATTTATTCCTATTTTATATTTTTGACGTTATTGTAAGTGGTAATGCTCTTAAAATTCCATTTTCCAATGTTTCATTGCTGATATATAGAGACACAATTGATTTTTGTATCCTATAACTTTGGTAAATTCACTGGTTCTAGTATGTTTTATTTGTCTGAGGATAAAGCATTTTAATTATTCACCTCCAATATTTATGCCTTTCATTTCTCTTCTTTCATTTTTACCTTATTACATGGATTCTTATCTCCAGAACAATGTTAAATAGAAGTAGTAAGAGTAGACATCCTGGCCTTGCTCCTGTTCTTAGGGAAGTAAGTTAGTTTTCATATCTGTCTTATTTCTCCCACTAAACGGTAAGATCCTCCAAAGTAGGAATCATGACTTATTCATAGTTGCATTTTCCACCATGCCTGACAGAGAAGAGTTTGTGGCATCTAAGAAGAATTTAGTAAACATTTATTGATGTATTACATGAATGACAGATGGTGAAAATGCCTCAGGACCTCTGTTTTGAATCCTGGCCACATTTGGTGCTGATCTCCTAAAATGAAGTGCCAGCTCATAAACAGACAGTCACTGGTAAAATATTAAAAAAAAAAAAAAAAAAAGAGTTAATAGTTTCATAGTGTGACTTCTATGCAAATATCTTGTTAGAATATCTAGACACGTCCGGGGTAATGTGATCATTTTGACCAGGAGGCAAAGTAAGACACATTGCATTGATGGAGGATGGTCAAACCCAGTGGTGCAGAAAGAATTCTTGAGACATTTTATGGCACAAAAAGGTGTTTTCATTATAGCATGGGGACAGGACCTGTGGGCAGAAAGAGCTGCACCTGTGACTGATTAGATGGAGTTTTCTATCCTATGGAGGTGAAGGTGACATTAGGGCTCCAGGAAATTCAGTCTATAGGCTCCTGGAGGTCTATTATTAAGATTGTGTTGCGACGCCTGGGTGGCTCAGATGGTTAAGCACCTGCCTTCGGCTCAGTTCATGGTCTCAGGGTCCTGGGATCAGGCCCCCCATCGGGCTCCCTGCTTGGCGGGGAGCCTGCTTCTCCCTCACCTTCTGCTGCTCCCCCTGCTTGTGCTCTCCCTCTCTCTGTCAAATAAATAAATAAAATCTTTAAAAAAAAAAAGATTGTGTTTTTCTTATAAATCATTAAGACAGTTACAAACTATAGTAGAGTTTCATGTCCTACATGACTGTGATCTTTATCAGCTGACCATTTGTTTTTCCCCTGCCTTTGTTCTTAGGCAGTTACTAGTGCCTGAGGAATATTATATATATCCCACCTTAAGTGGGGGTGGGAGGTTTGCAGGGTGTCAAGTGAGTTTTGCCCCCAGCTTGTCTTTTTCTCTCTCATCAGCATTACCCTGACTCTGAAATTCTAAGCACACAAAGAACTGTTGAAAGTAGCCAGAATGTTCAGGTTCACCAACTATGAGCCCCAAATATGCAAAAGAGACTAAAAACTGAAAAACAAGAATTTGTGGGAAAACAGATTCATCCATCTTACTGTTATCAGAGTATTATTAAACCTTTTTCAGCAGGTCCAGCAGCAACTGTTGACTCAAAGCTTCTTGCAAAATACCAAGTAATAATATGTGTAACCAATTATTGAGAACTTACGCCGAGCACTTTGCTAAGAGCCAAAATACTTTGTGTCGTGTCATCCACCTACACCTGGTAGTGGGCATTGCACCCATTTTATAGATGAGTAGATTGAGATTAAATTACTGCCCCCAAAACACACAGCTCCTAAGTGCTAGAGGCAGGACCCAAACAGGATCTAAGTCCATAATATGTGAACTCTACCTCCAAGTCCCATGCTGTGGTGAGGGGGCATCCTGGCCTCTCTTCTCCAGACAGCCCTGGGACCCGGGCTCTGAGTCATGAGATTGGGGAGCACACCTGTGTGTCACCACTGTCACCCCAAATCTAGACTAGGGCCTAACACTACATTTTATAAGTGAAATGACTTGCTTTCCCAGTGAATTCCAACCACGACAATGATATTTGTCTGTTTCACTTCTCAGTAACTGAAAAAAAATTTTTAATCAAAATAGTCTACTCTGATGTTGAATCCACCCATGTCTCCTGGGAATTCCAGGGAGCTTGCTTTATGTTTTTGAAACTGTGTTGAAGGATCTTTCTAGTAATTTAAGTTTTTTAAATACTATGCAGAGACTACTTTATTCTTGACAATGCTTTTTGTCTTACAGTCTGTTTTATTTGAAATTAATATCTTGTCTTCAGCCTCCTTTTGTGTAAGATTTTTGTGGGCTTTATATTTTTCTATCCTTTTTACTTTTAACCTTCCCGTGACTTTAAGTTTGGGGCCTATCTTTTGTAAAAGCACGTGGCTGAATTTTGTGTGACTGTTTTAAAACCATTCTAAGTGTGGGCGTCCGGGTGGCTCAGGCTGTTAAGCGTCTGCCTTTGGCTCAGGTCATGATCCCAGGGTCCTGGGATTGAGTCCCAGCAGGGAGCCTGCTTCTCCCTCTCCTTCTGTCCCTCCCTCCTGCTTGGGTGTGTGAGCATGCTCTCTCTCAAATACATAAATAAAATCTTAAAAAAAAAAAAAGAAAAAAGAAAATCATTCTATTTTAGCTAGTATATTTAAATCATTTACATCTTATTAATTATGTAAATATTTGGGCTTGTTCTCACCATTTTACTTTGTGCTTTCTTTTGTATGATTTTTCTCTCTCTCTTTTTTTTTTTTAAATATCAGTTTTTGGCCTATTTGTTTTCTTATTCCATTTGTTTCTCTTTTCTCTTTTCTGGTTCGGAAGTTTTGTACTCCATTTCAATTCTTTTAATGGTTGTCTTTAAATGTTGCCATTGATAGGTGTTTTTAAAACTCTGGTTTGTTTCACTTTTTAACTGTTCTATTCTCTTTCAAAATAGCTGAAGTTTTGAAACTTCCACCTTTTCTAAGAACAATCTGTCAAAAGCCTGGCAATAAAAAGCAACAGAAGAACAACAGAACTGTTAAGAAAAGTGTCCTGTAAGTGTGAAAAACACTATATGCAAATTGTAGATACTTATAAAACAAGAACTAGCTAGACTTCAAAACCTTCATAAAGACAGAAATGTTGATTTACTGAGAAAAAAAAGAAAATTACTCCTTTTATCTGAAAAAAAAAAAAAGTGTTTTTTAAACCAGAAAGAACTTTTGCAACCTAACCGAAGCTCTTTAATTTAGAGATGGGAAATACAAATTCCAGAAGATGGACTTAATTTGCCCAAAATGTCAATTTGTGGACCTAAGATAATTTCTTTTTCTGCAACTTTCCTGGGTGGAGTTGCAGGAGAAAGTCCAAGCATGAAATAAAAACTAAGAAAGCAAGACCCATTCTTACATTAGCTCTCCACCCAAGTTGGACTAATAGACCGCTTATATCAGTCAGGGTGAAGGGAAGCCCCTGGCAAATAAAAGAGCCAATCTGGGGACAGTTACTACTGTCTGATTTTTATTTGCAAGTCATAGGCCTGCAGTCTAGGTGGCTGGGGCCAGGATGGCAGTGGGGGCCTCCATTATCAGCAAAATCCAAATGACTAGTTCTCGAAAAGGGAGGTCAGAAGACCTATCTACACACCGAGAGCTTTTAATTTATGGCCTCTTTATTGAACTAACAAAGCATAACATATTAATCTCTAATTGCTAATCACAAAGGTCATTAGCTATATCTATAAAAATTTGAGCTTCCAAAGTCCATGAAGAAAACCAGCCATTGCTTTCTAGACACAACTCCTATACAGATCGGAGGAAGATTTAAATACCGCTTTCCAAACAGATATTTTGCAGAGTACGAGTTCTACAGGTGTTTAAGGGGTGTCTGGGAAAAGGTGTTTTAGGATCAAATACACATGTGAAATGCTGGATTAAACAAAGCTTAATAATTTTCAATGCAGGCCTTGTCAGAAACTCTTCTGTGCTTAATGTACTTTACGTACAGAGGGTTCTCTAGCTGATTTGAACAACAGAATCTTTTTCTCACAAGTGTGTTCATGGAGCACATGTTGAAAACCATGCTTTAAAGAACTACAAACTTTTGCAAACAGCACAATATCTTTCTCACTAAGCTTTCTTGTTATTGTGGAAAAATACACAAAGCCTAAAACTTACCATCTTCACTATTTTGAGGTGCACAGTTGAGTGGCATTAAGTACATTTACATTGTTGTACAACCATTTCGACCATCCACCCACAGAACTCTTTTCATTGGGCAAAACTGAAACTCTGGAACCATCGAACAGCTCCCCTGGCCCTGGCAACTGCCATTTCTATCTCTGTGAATTTGACTACTCTAGGTACCTCATATAAGTAGGATCGTGTAGTATGTTTGTGAATGGCTTACTTCACTTAGCATAATGTCTTCAAGGTTCATCTGTGTTGGGGTGAAGCAAGAGAGTGAGGTTCTTGTCTCATAGAGTTGAGGAATGAATGTCACGGACAAAGGAGAGTGAGTAAAGTGATAGAAGTTTATTAAGCAAGGATACAAAAAAAGCTCTCAGGAGTGAGAGGGGTCCCGACTGGGTTGCCACTGAGGGCTTTTAGGGTTGGTCTTTTATAGAAAGCTAACCAGGGAACTTACATCTTTTTGATTTCTCTACTGGTGGCACCATTGATTTAGGACTAATGATAACATCTTTAATGGCTTACTTCTTTTTAAGGTCTGGTTATTTTCTGTTGACCACAGGAGACTGTCGTAAATAAGACTTCCCCCTCAGACACCTAGGGCAGGGTGGTCTGGAGTGTTTCTGTGAGCCTGATCACGAAGCCCCCTATCTTTCTCTCCCTACCGGCCCCACCTGTCCCTACTCAGTGGCATGTGTCAGACTTTCCTTCCTTTGTAAGGCCAAACAGTATGCCATTGTATGCATATACCACATTCTCTGTCGATGGACAGCCTTTTGGCTGCCTTGAATAATGCTGCCATGACTCATGAAACTTTACTATACATTTTACTCTGATTCTATTCATGAAGTTGAAGAAATGTAGTCCAAAACTTTCCTTTCACCCACAAAATTCTTCCTGATGAATAAGGATTTAGGGCTCTGACTAAGGTTCTTAAAAGCTTTAGATAGCCTGCTGACAAAATTTCTCACAGGAACTCTGTCCCACTCTTTCAGAGGAAGGCTTTGGCAGCCACACAGAACCTTCCAGAGAGCACACATGGCTGTCTCACCATCCCTACTCCCCTGCTCCACTTTGTCCTTTTCCACAACAAGAAATGTCTCCTGATGCATGGCTTCAACCACAGATGGAGAGTCCTCAGAAGCCTCATGTAGGCGCCAGGCAGCAAGCTTGAGGATTTGCGGGGTTTTTTCTAGTTGGAAGAAGATATTCTCCTCTTCAGGGAAAGGGCCTTTCATTAAGTATTTTAAACACTGCAATTAGCTTTTTAGTGGGATGGAATTTTATTGCTGTCCATCCAAGTTCTTTTAAGATCTTAAAGAAAAAAGAGGAGGTGTCATGTGCTTTTTAAAGTCAGAGAAGTATGAATTGGCACGACCTCCTGTCATGGGGGGAAGAAATAGCAGGAAACCATGTTGGTCAGTCAGACAACACAGCAAGGGAGCGAAGGAGTCTAAGAAATATGGGGGGCGGGGGGGGGGGGAGAGCTTCCCTCTCCAGCTTCTGGAAAGCTAAATTAGCACTTTCCAAGAGCACAGAGGGAATATTCAAAAGTTGAAATGTCAGTTCCAAGTGCAGGACAAAGGGTCTAATCAGCTGTCTTGTCCCCGCCACCCTCCTTTTCTTTAAGCCCAACTTTGCAGCTCCGGACTGCTCTGATCCTGGGTGCCCCACACTTTCCAGCCCACCCAGCTTGCAGTCCTTTGAGATTGAAGTAAAAGTGGCTTGAGCCTGATCCTCCACAGAAGAGCACTCAGCACGCTCCTTCCATTGCTATTGCTGGGAATCCTCAGAGGCTTGATTTCTCCTGGTCTTCACTTGATCCAGCTCCTCCTCTCTCAGAAATCTTGCCCTCTGTGACATCTTCCTTCCTACAGCTTTTTTCTTCTCCACCTTGCAGCCGCCCAACCCTGGAGCTCAGTCCCTTTCCCTTGTTTTTTCCAAGCACCACCATGCAGGCAGTTGTGAACAAGAGGGTTTTGTTGAAGATCTTGGGACACTGGCAAGAAGCTCAGAGCCCCCACAAATTCCCCAAGATTGGATATAAAACTTCTCAATTGTCTCTGCTTCTCAGTCATGTGGGTCTTGCTAGGTCCTCTCCCCAATACACCTTCTCTCTTTCCTGAGATTTTTCCTTGTGTCTTTGGTAGAAGGCAGAGGGTGGAGGAGATGGAGGTTGTCCTCACCTTGTCCCTCCTGCGGCTGCTTTGGACACTCAAAATTCTGCTTTCATCATTTGTGCAGAATGGATTAGCCTTCTTTGATTGATGTCAACCAATCCAGGAAATTCTCCAAGAGCTTCTCTTTCATGTCGAAAAATTATACATCAAGATGTTTTGCTAAATGTAGTCCATTCCATAAGAGCCAGAGTTTACTCTTCATTATCAATATTAAGCCTACTTTTCCTGATAAGAGCTGACCTTTGCTCAAATATTGCATACTCTTCTAAAGATAGCGAGGGTTGGATAGAAATTAGCACAAAGTCCTGGGTGAGCCTCTTGCTGGTAGATTGCCTAGGCAGATGTAATCTATGTTCACATTGCAATCTCCCCCTTGCCGCCTGCACCTCTGTGTGTTATCTCTGTGCCAACAGTTCCCAAACTGCTCTGAGAAGCCCAGTTACATTTTCCCAACAAGCATGGACTCTAAGGGCCACTGATTAAGGACCTTCCCCTCTGTCCCTAAGGCAAGGTAAAGATGCCAGAGACAGTGCTAATATTTACATCTTGATAACACACAGGATTGGCTTCAAAAAGATGTGCAGTGCCAACAACCAAGTAGGGGAATTACAAAGAGAAATTCTACTCTTTTGGTGTAGGATGTAGAATTAAAATTCCATGGGGTAATTTCCAAGAGTTTCTTATTGATTCATTTGAACTCCCCTCCCTGTTCCCTGAAGTTCTTCACATTTTCACAGTAAACCTTCCACCTGACTGGCAAGCAGCATGAATAAAGCCAGAGAGAAAAGAGTTTCGGCTCCAGTAGGATCTCAGCTCTACTTGTCAGCACTGACCTCTTGGTTTTAGGTGTGGCCAGACCAGACAAACTCTTAGAGCCTCAGGTGTTAAAAAGATGGCAGAGCTGTATTTCCTTGGTGTTGGTCGTGATCTCTCCTCTTTCATTCAC
>NW_023270305.1:18080744-18084741 GCF_011800145.1 Mirounga leonina
GTGAATGAAAGAGGAGAGATCACGACCAACACCAAGGAAATACAAACAATTTTAAGAACATATTATGAGCAATTATATGCCAACAAATTAGGCAATCTGGAAGAAATGGATACATTCCTAGAAACTTACGAACTACCAAAACTGAAATAGGAAGAAATAGAACATCTGAACAGACCAATAACCAGCAAGGAAATTGAAGCAGTAATCAAAAATCTCTCAACAAACAAGAGCCCAGGGCCAGATGGCTTCCCAGGGGAATTCTACCAAACATTGAAAGAATTAATACCTATTCTTCTGAAACTGTTCCAAAAAATAGAAATGGGGTGGCGCCTGGGTGGCCCAGTTGTTAAGCGCCTGCCTTCAGCTCAGGTCATGATCCCAGGGTCCTGGGATTGAGCCCTGCATTGGGCTCCCTGCTCCACAGGAAGCCCGCTTCTCCCTCTCCCACTCCCCCTGCTTGTGTTCTCTCTCTGTCAAATAAATAAACAAAATCTTTAAAAAAAAAAAAAATGGAAGGAAAACTTCCAAACTCATTTGATGAGGCCAGCATTACCCTGATCCCAAAACCAGACAAAGACCCCATCAAAAACAAGAATCACAGACCAATATCCCTGATGAACATGGATGCAAAAACTCTCACCAAAATACTGGCCAATAGGATCCAACAGTACATTAAAAGGATTATTCACCAAGACCAACTGGGATTTATTCTTGGGCTGCAAGGTTGGTTCAACATCTGTAAATCAATCAGTGTGATACAATATATTAATAAAAGAAAGAACAAGAACCATATTATCCTCTCAACTGATGGGGAAAAAAGCATTTGACAAAATACAGCACCCTTTCTTGACTAAAACTCTTCACAGTGTAGGGATAGAGGGAACATACCTCAATATCATAAAAGCCATCTATGAAAAGCCCACAGCTAATATCATTCTCAATGAGGAAAAACTGAGAGCTTTTCCCCTAAGGTCAGGAACACGACAGGGATGTCCACTATGACCACTGCTGTTCAACATAGTACTAGAAGTCCTAGCCTCAGCAATCAGACAACAAAAAGAAATAAAAGGCATGCAAATCAGCAAAGAAGTCAAACTCTCACTCTTCACAGATGACATGATACTCTATGGGAAAACCCAAAAGACTCCACCCCAAAATTTCTAGAACTCATACAGCAATTCAGCAACATGGCAAGATACAGAATCAATGCACAGAAATCAGTGGCATTTCTATACACTAACAATGAGACAGAAGAAAGTGAAATTAAGGAATCAATCCCATTTACAATTGCACCAAAAACCATAAGATACCTCAGAATAAATTTAACCAAAGAGGTAAAGGATCTGTAGCCTAAAAAGTACAGAACACTTATGAAAGAAATTGAGGGAGACACAGAGATGGAAAAATATTCCATGCTCATGGATTGGAAGAATAAATATTGTTAAAGTGTCTATGCTACCCAGGGCAATCTACACATTCAATACAAGCCCTATCAAAATACCATCAACATTTTTCACAGAGCTGGAACAAACAATCCTAAAATTTGTATGGAACCAGAAAAGACCCCGAATAGCCAAAGGAATGTTGAAAAAGAAAACCAAAGCTGGGGGCATCACAATGCCTGACTTCAAGCTCTGTTAGAAAGCTGTGATCATCAAGACAGCATGGTACTCTCACAAAAACAGACACATAGATCAATGGAACAGAATAGAGAGCCCAGAAATGGACCCTCAACTCTATGGTCAAATAATCTTTGACAAAGCAGGAAAGAATATCCAATGGAAAAAAAGAGAGTCTCTTCAATAAATGGTGCTGGGAAAATTGGACAGCCGCATGCAGAAGAATGAAACTGGACCATTCTCTTACACCATACACAAAGATAAACTCAAAATGGATGAAAGACCTCAATGTGAGACAGAAATCCATCAAAATCCTATAGGAGAACACAGGCAGCCACCTCTTCGACCTCAGCTGCAGCAAATTCTTGCAAGACATGTCTCTAAAGGCAAGGGAAACAAAAGCAAAAATGAACTATTGGGATTTCATCAAGATAAAAACCTCTGCACAGCAAAGGAAACAGTCAAATCTAAAAGGCAACCTACAGAATGGGAGAAGATATTTGCAAATGACATATCAGGTAAAGGGCTGGTATCCAAGATCTATAAAGAACTTATCAAACTCAACACCCAAAAAACAAATAAACCAGTCAAGAAATGGACAGAAGACATGAGCAGACATTCCCTCCAAGAAGACATACAAATGGCCAACAGACACATGAAAAAATGCTCCATCCACATCACTTGACATGAAGGAAATACAAATCAAAACCACAATGAGATACCACCTTACACCAGTCAGAATGGCTAAAAGTAACAAGACAGGAAACAACAAATTTTGGCAAAGATGTGGAGAAAGAGGAACCCTCTTATACTGTTGGGAATGCAAGTTGGTACAGCAATTCTGGAAAATGGTATGGAGGTTCCTCAAGATGTTAAAAATAGAGCTATCCTACAACCCAGCAATTACCCTAAAGATACAGATGTAGTGAAATGAAGGGTCACCTGCACCCCACTGTTTATAGCAGCAATGTCCACAATAGCCAAATTGTGGAAGGAGCCAAGATGTCCATCGACAGATGAATGGATAAAGAAGATGTGGTTCACCTCCTACACTGCTGGTGGGAATGCAAGCTGGTGCAGCCACTCTGGAAAACAGCATGGAGGTTCCACAAAAAGTTGAAAATAGAGCTACCATATGATCCAGCAATTGCACTACTGGGTATTTACCCCAAAGATACAAATGTAGGGATCCGAAGGGGTACGTGCACCCTAATGTTTATAGCAGCAATGTCCACAATAGCCAAACTGTGGAAAGAGCCAAGATGTCCATTGACAGATGAATGGATAAAGAAGATGTGGTATATATATATATAATGGAATATTATGCAGCCATCAAAAGGAATGAGATCTTGCCATTTGCAACGATGTGGATGGAACTGGAGGGTATTATGCTGAGTGAAATAAGTCAAACAGAGAAAGACATGTATCATATGACCTCACTGATTTGAGGAATTCTTAATCTCAGGAAACAAACTGAGGGTTGCTGGAGTGGGGGGTGGGGTGGGAGGAATGGGGTGACTGGGTGATAGACATTGGGGAGGGTATGTGCTCTGGTAAGCGCTGTGAATTGTGCAAGACTGTTGAATCTCAGATCTGTACCTCTGAAACAAATAATGCAATATATGTTAAAAAAAAAAAAGAAGAAGAAGAAGATAGTAGGAGGGGAAGAATGAAGGGGGGGGAATCGGAGGGGGAGATGAACCATGAGACGATGGACTCTGAAAAACAAACTGAGGGCTCTAGAGGGGAGGGGGGTGGGAGGATGGGTTAGCCTGGTGATGGGTATTAAAGAGGGCACGTTCTGTATGGAGCACTGGGTGTTATGCACAAACAATGAATCATGGAACACTATATCTAAAACTAATGACGTAAGGTATGGTGATTAACATAACAATAAAAAATTTTTAAAAAAGAAGATGTGGTTCATATATACAATGGAATATTATTCAGCCATCAGATAGGATGAATACCTACCATTTGCATTGACATGGATGGAACTGGAGGGGATTATGCTAAGTGAAATAAGTCAAGCAGAGGAAGACAATTATCATATGGTTTCACTTATAAGGAATAGCATGGAGGACATCAGGAGAAGGAAGGGAAAAATAAAGGGGGGGAAATCTAGGGGGAGACAAACCATGAGAGACTATGGACTCCAGGAAACAAACTGAGCGTTTCAGAGGAGAGGGGAGTGAAGGGATGGGTTAGTCCAGTGATGGGGATTAAGGAGGGCACATATTGCAATGAGCAGTGAGTGTTATATGCAAACAATGAATCATGGAACACTACATCAAAAACTAATGAAGTACTGTATTGTGACTACCATAACATTAAATAAATAAATAAATAAATAAATAAATAAATAAATAAATAAATAA
>NW_023270305.1:18084751-18094891 GCF_011800145.1 Mirounga leonina
TAAATAAATAAATAAATAAATAAATAAATAAATAAATAAATAAATAAATAAAAGAAGCCATGGCTGAGCTTCTTCACACAGCCCTGAGTGGAACCAGAGGAGAGGAAGACAGAGTAAAAACTACATAGTAACTGAATGGATAAGTAAGACACCTGCAGAGATGGACTAGGTACTTCCCAGGAGGCCGATGGTCTGTGATGGGAAGTGAGAACAAGAGCTGCAAGATTAGGTTTCACACTGATGGGACAATCAATTTACCATGGTAGGACAGCAAGTAGAACAGGCCCACACCACCTAGTCTGGGTCTGGTTTCCTGCCAGATGTAGGTGGTGTATTACCTTCCAAACAAATCAGTTTCCTCTTGAATGCCTGACTCTGCATGTGGAAAAGGAGCAGGAGCTTTAGTCTCAGCAGTTCTGTCTCCCCACCCTTTCTCTGTCACTTTCCCTTCTTACAAATTCCCACCACACCCAGCTTCCTTCTCTTCTTTCATTGTAACCCTGCTCCGGCCTCCATATCTACATCCTTCATTTTATCTGTGGGGAAAATGAGAATAGAGTGGGGGCCAATGTATGTTCCCATTGTGCAGTCTCAATAAAAATGCCAGTAAGTCGGATCCTTACGTTTAATTCTTTATTCAAGACTTTTCATGCTCAAAGCTCAGAAAAGCATCTGCCTGGAAATGGCAGGTGGAGACTAATGTGGAAATATAAAACCCCAGACTTGCAATAAAAAACAAAAAAAAAGGGCTCTTTTTGCAAAACTTTCTCTGCAGAAAGGCAGATGGTGAGTGTTTACTGGCTTAAGGCATTGACTACCACACCCTTAACACATCAACGTTTCCTTCTTTTATAAATATAATCCAAAAATCCTCTGAGAATTTCCTTCAAGTCATCAAGGGAAGAGGCCTTGGAAGAGGAGATCAGACCTCATGACACTCATCAGGATGGTGGGATTAGATTTTGCCATCAAAAATTAGATACTTTCCAAACAGACTATTTAAAATGGGTGTTGATAGCATACATGCAAAAGAGGACATATTTCCCCAGTAAATATTAAAGATCTATAAGGGTTTACAGCATTTGTCCAAGGGAGTAATATATTGTAACTCTGTAAAAGAATCAAGGTCAAAAGTCAACATCCATTCATGATAAAAACTTAAAAATTACGCATAGATGGAACTTATCTCAACATAACAAAGGCCATTGATGACAAGTCCACAGCTATCATCAAACTCACTGGTGAAATGTTGAAAACTTTTTCTCTAAGATCAGTAACAAGACAAAGGTGCCCACTCTCATCGCCCCTGTTCAACATAGTACTAAACATCCAGCTAAAGTAATCAGGCATGAAAAAGAAATTAAAACTATCAGAATTAAAAAGGAAGAAGCAAAATTACCTCTATTTGCAGATGACATGATTTATTTTATATACAGAAAACCCTAGAGACTAAACCAAAAAACTATTAGATCTGGGCACCTGTGTGGATCAGTTGGTTAAGCATCTGACTCTTGATTTTGGCTCAGGTCATGATCTCAGGGTCATGAGATTGAGCCCCATAACAGGCTCCATGCTGGTCATGGAGCCTGCTTAGGATTCTCTCTCTCTCCCTCTCCTTCTGCCCTTCCCCTTGCCTCATGTGCAAGCGCACATGCTCTCTCTCTCTCTCTCAAAACAACAACAAAAAAAACCTGTTAGATCTAATCAAGGAATTCAGTAAAGTTGGAGGATATAAAATTAACATAAAAATCAGTAGCATTTCTGTACATTAATAACAAATTTTCTGAAACAAATAAAGAAATCAATCCCATTTACAATAGCATCAAAAACAATAAAATACTTAGGAATTAATTTAACTAAGGAGATGAAAGATTTCTACTCTAAAAATTATAAGACATTAATGAAAGAAATCAAAGAAGATACAAATAAATGGAGAAGTTTTCCATGCTATGGATTAAAAGAATTAATATTGTTAAAATGTCAATACTACCAAAACCATCTATAGATTCAATGTAATCCCTATCAAGATTCCAATGGCATTTCTACAGAAGTGGAAAAAAACACTCCTAAAATTTACATGAAACCATGAAAGACCCTGGATAGCCATAGAAATCCTAAGGAAAAAAGAAAAGAAAAGAAAAGAAAAAACAAAGCAGGAGGCATCACATTTCCTGATTTCAAGTTTTTACTATAAAGCTATAGTCATCAAAACAGTACAGTACTGGCATAAAAATAGACAAATAGACAAAGAGAAGAGAATTGAGAGCCCAGAAAGAAACCTAAGCCTATGCAGTCAGGTAATATTTGACAAGGGAGTTAAGAATACTCAAAGGAAGAAAAAGTTTCTTCAACAAGTGGTCTGGGATTGGGGCGCCTGGGTGGCTCAGTTGGTTAAGCAACTGCCTTCGGCTCAGGTCATGATCCTGGAGTCCCGGGATCGAGTCCCGCATCGGACTCCCTGCTCAGCGGGGAGTCTGCTTCTCCCTCTGATCCTCCCCCTCTCATGCTCTCTGTCTCCCATGCTCTCTGTCTCCCATTCTCTCTCTCAGATAAATAAATTAAAAATCTTTAAAAAAAATAAAAAATAAAAATAAATAAATGGTCTGGGATAATTGAATATTTACATGTAAAAGAATGAAACTGGGCCCATTATCTTATACCATTACAAAAATTAAGTTAAAATGGATTAAAGACTTAAATATAGGGCACCTGGGTGGCTCAGATGGTTAAGCGTCTGCCTTTGGCTCAGGTCATGATCCCAGGGTCCTGGGATCGAGTCCCGCATCGGGCTCCTTGCTCAGCAGGGAGTCTGCTTCTCCCTCTCCCTCTGCCTCTCCCCCTGCTTGTTCTCTCTCTGTCTCTCTCGCAAATGAATAAATAAAATCTTAAAAAAAAAAGACTTAAATATAAGACCTGAAACCATGAAGAACTTCTAGAAGAAAACATAGGAACAAAGCTCCTTGACATGGGTCTTGGTAAGAATTTTTTGGATATGACACTTAAAAGCATAAGCAACAAAATAAAAAATAAACAAATGAGACTTCATCAAACTAAAAAGCTTCCACGCAGCAAAAGAAACCATCAACAAAGTGAAAAGACAACCTATGGAATGGGAAAGTATATTTGTAAATCATACATCTGATAAGGGGTTTATATCCAAAATATATAAAGAACTCATACAACTCAATAGCAAATAATAATAATAACCCAATTAAAAAATGAGCAAAGGAACTGATAGATCATTTCTCCAAAGAAGAGATATGAAAGGACAACAGGTACATGAAAAGATGCCCAACATCACTAATCATCAGGGAAATACAAATTAAAACCACAATGAAATACCACCTCACACCTCCTAGAATGGCCATTATCAAAAAGATAAGAGATAACAGATGCTGGTGAGGATGTGGAGAAAAGGGAACCCTTGTGCACATTTGCTGGGATTGTAAATTGGTGCAGCCACCATGGAAAACAGTATGGAGGGTGTTCAAAAAATTAAAAATAGAGCTACCATATGACCCAGCAATTCTACTTCTGGGAATATAACCAAAGGAAATGAAAACATTAACTTGGAAAGTTATCTGAACCTCCCACCCCATGCTCATAGCAACATTATTTACAATAGCCAAGATATAGAAAAAACCTAAGTGCCCATCAATGGTTGAACAGAACAAGGAGAAGGAGAAAGAGAGAGAGAGAGAGAGAGAGATACAATGGAATATTATTCAGACATAAAAAATGAGGAAATCCTATCATTTGTGACAATATGGATGGAACTTGAAGGCATTCTGCTAAGTGAAACAAATCAGATAGAGAAAGACAAATACTGTATGATCTCACTTATGTGTAGAATAAAAATGAAACAAAAACCAAAACTTATAGAAAAAGAGATCAGACTTCTGTAGACTTGTGTTACCAGAGGTGGAGGGTAGGGGGAGGAGGAATTGGAGGAAGGTGGTTAAAAGGTACACACTTCTGGTCATAAGATAAATAAGCACTAGGGATGTAATGTGACACATGGTGACTACAGCTAACCCCACTGTGTGATACACAGGAAAAGTTGCTAGGAGAATAAATCCTGAGAGTTCTCATCACAGGGAGAAAATTGTTTTCCATTTTTTCTTTCTGTTATTTTTATTATATCTATATGAGAAGATGGATGTTAGCTGAGCCTACTGTGGTAATCATTTCATGATATGGTACTCCCCCCTTATCTACAGTTTTCACTCTCATCTTCCAGAGAGCTCCTCAGCACTCAGCTCCATCGACCCCCATCAGTGAAGCTCTTCCTGTCCCTCACGCCCGCCTCTGTGTCCCTGAGCTTTGTACACACTCCATCACTACACATGTTCTTCTCCACTGCAGGCATTTGTGTGTCTGTTTCTTCCACTAAACTCTCTGCTGGGGTGAGAGAGACCATGACTTATTCATGTCCTCAGCACTCAACTGAGGTAAGTACTCGGTCCAGGGGTCCCTCTTCCCCAGTTTCAGTTGTTCGGGGTCAACTGTGTGGTCTGGAGGCAGATGATCCTCCTCCTGACTTACCATGAGAAGGTCAACGGTAGCCTAAATTTATGTCACGGTGCCTACGTCATTCCTCTCATTTCATCTCCTCACATAGGCATTTTATCATTTCACATCATCACAAGAAGAAGGGTAAGTACAGTACAATAAGATATTTTGAGAGAGAGAGGGACCATATTCACCTAACTTTTATTATGGTATATTGTTATAATTGTTCTATTCTATTATTATTATATTATTATTATGACTATACAATAATATTATTATAATCTCTTACTTGCCTAATTTATAAATTAAGCTTTATCATAGGTATATATGTATAGGAAACAATATAGCACATATAGGGGTCAGTACTATCCCCAGTTTCAGGCATCCACTGGGGGTCTTGGAACATATCCTCCATGGATAAGGGGGACCACTGTTTACGTAACTCAAATCATCATGCTGTACACCTCAAACTTATACAATGATGTATGTCAATTCTTTCTCAATAAAACTAGAAAAAAAAAGAGCCAAATTATTTTTCCAGGAGAATAAAAATAAATGTAAGAATGAAAGTGGTTGTCCAGGGGAATAAAACATGAAGGACTCGGTGTTGATTGAGATTTTATCTTTAGAACTGACTGGAACTGGCCTGGGCAAACTGGAATGTAAGATCACGCTACACACATAACACATTTAAGTGCGTCAGTTACCCTGAGTCATTTACCAACAAACCCATGGCATTGCCAGATTTGAATCAGGCTGAGAGTAAGAAGAGCCTCTGCAATTAGTCCAATTAGTGAAATGCTCAACCACTTGGGCCTTATAACCCGGAAGATCCCATGATGCTCACAGTGTCTACAGCAGATAAGGACATTACATGGACTCTCTGGCAAGCCTCAGTAGGAATACAGACCCTAAAGGTTTGGAGCAAAGCCATGTCCTCCTCTTTAAATGTCTATTCTCCTTCGAGAAACAGCTCCTGCCTGGCTGAGACTGAATGCCCAACCCTGGAGCCCAAGGTACAATTTAATCACAGTTGCTCATTACAAGTCAGGTATTCTCTGAATTCCAGTTTACAGCACTGGACATGCCAAATTGAGTAGAAATGATTCTGAAGCATAAATAAGTTGGATGAACAGGTAGACTCAGTCTCTCATGACACCTACTCCAGCTATTTTGTTGCTACAGTTGGAATCGCCTCTGATTAAGTTTGCAAAAATGCACAGTCATTCTCCAAGCCCCTGCTGACTTCCAGCCTGGCCAACAGACAAGTTAAGTGAGGATGTAGAAGGAATCACGGTCCGTGCATTTTTCAAGTCTTTGGTGGTAGCTCTAGCTATTGCAATTCACTCAGGCACTGGTAGGAGAGGAAGTCCCAGCAGCTTCTGCTTGGATCTTCCTGCCTTAACAGCCCTCAGGCCACAAGTCAGAGAGCCAACACGGTGATTTTGCCAGTTCCCAGTGGGTCTATTGCAATCATGCTCTCAGGAACTTGGGAAAGAACCCTGTGGAAATTCAGACTTACTCGGCCCACTGTAAGAAGGATTTAGACCCACACTCCATTTGTCACCCAACTTCCATAAGCCCTAACTCTCAAAGACTATGGATGCAATTCAGGTTCCCAGGGACTAGCACTAATTCTGATTTACTGACTACAATTCCTAAAGATATTGTTATTTCTCTTTCCTCAATTCACCATCATCCTGATATATGGATGCAGGTCATTTGGGGGAAATTACAGAGGAATGTTTATACTATGTAATTGTGACAGCATCCCAGCATCTTCTTCAAGGAGACTCAGTCTCTCCCTCATTCAAGAGGCTCCAGGTCAATGAATTGGCTTGAGTGCGTTCAGGGTGAGAGGACACTATGCTATGGGGGTGCCACAAGTTCAGTGCCTATTGTCTAGATCTCAAATGTTTCTGACTATATTTGCTGCTTTAGTTGCCTGCCCATCTACCAGTCCCAAGGACACTGATCAAATAGCCACAAAGAGTCATAACATTCAGATTGCTGTTCCACCCATATTGACCATTTCAGGAGCTAGGCCCATGTTTTCCCAGGCACTTAAGTGCTGCTGCTTGATCTCAGCCACTCTGAGGGGGTGCACTGGATTGGTGGCACCTATCAACTTCATCCCCACCTTCATCCCCAGCTAGCAAGAGACAGATAGTACAGAGCATTATAAAATTATGGTGTCTCACTCGTCAGTGCATTTTTTTTTTCACTGCTTTGGTTCCTCTTGGGGACATAGTGGAAGGGGAGAGAGTCACACCTGAAAAATTTATTCCAACCTTCATCTCCCTAAGTCTTTGGATTCCTTCTTCCCCATTATACCAAGGAAGTTATGGCACCTCAGCTTCATTGAATTAGGCCACTGCTGAGTCAAGGCTTCAGTCAACTAAACAAGCAAACGGATAGTAACCACACCAGCTGCTCAAGATACCACAGAGATATCTACCTCATATATAGTATCTTCAGACTTTTCATCCAACTGTCTTCCCAAAATTTTCACTTAAATGACTAACAGATTTATCAAAGTTATTATATGCCAAGCTGGACTTAATTCTTTTTTTACCTTTTTAAAAATGATTCTGACATTTTTATTGATATCCTCCCATCACAGTTTTAGTCCATTTCTCAGGCCAAATAAACACCTTGGCATTATCCTTGACTTTGCATCTTTGTCTCACACCTGACATCCAATCCATCAGCCAGATATTAGCTCTACTTTCAAAAGACAATATAAACCCAACCACTCCTCACTCTCTCCAACCTACCACTCTGGTTCTTGCCACCACCCTACCGCACCTAGGCCACCACCCTAACCCCTGGCTGGTTGGCTTTGAGCCCTTATTTTCTGTTGTCCACAAAGTAAATGGAACCATTCTTTTCTTTTCCTTTTTTATTTTTTTAAAGAATTATTTATTTATTTGAGAGAGAGAGAGAAAGAGAATACAAGTGGGAGGGGCAGGGAGAGGGAGAGAGAATCTCAAGCAGACCCCATGCTGAGCACAGAGCCTGATAGGGGGCGTGATCTCACCACCCTGAGATCACGACCTGAGCTGAAACCAAGAGTCATACGCTTAACCGCCTGCACCACCCAGGCACCCCGCAGAGCCATTCTTTTAACACATAAGTCAGATCATGTCTGGCACCTGTCCACTTCCTGTTCCTCAATGGATAAAACATACCGCCTTCTCCATCACCCACTAAATCACCAGGCTAAATCCATCACCAGGCTAAATCAAGAAACCACAAAATCCTTCCAAACACTCCCAAACCATCAAGACATAAGCCTAAGCATTTAGGAGGTTTGCCAAATCTCTTTGGAGCTCGCATTTGATTCTCAGCCTTTTAAAATGATATGTCTCATGTTGTCCTCACCCCAACCCTTCAAACCCCACACCTCCCTGGCACCAATTTCCCAATAAATCCCTGAAGTGGACAGGTCATAATCCATCAAACCTGTTTTTTTCACTTTTACTTATTCCCCAGGTAGTGATGGAAAGAATATGGGCTTGGGAAGTAGCCCACCAGTCTCTCAGGGTCTCATAGCTTTCATCAACAGTGTGGATACAATACCTGCTTATCAAGGTTTTATGACATATAAATGGGATAAAATATACAAAATGCCTGGTTATAGTCAGTTCTCAGTAAGTGTTTCCTTTCCTTCTCCCTTACCCCAATATGTGCTTATTTTCCCTTTCTTCTTCTTTTATCCCATTTTCTTCTTGAATCAAGAGTCAATTTTGTACTCATTCAGCCAAAGGAGATCCTGCCAAAATAAAATGGAAATTGAAGCAAATGGCCAAGTTTTGACACTCTCGAACCATCCTTTTAATGCTGTGAAGTAAGACTTTGAGGTTAAAGCAGCAAACAGTGCCATTTGGGACCAACTTAATTATTTGGCTTCACTTGACTTGAAGAGACCAGGTTTTATTCCCCTACCTGTCCAGCGTGAATTACTGTTAAGAGTGACCAGTTTCTTCTGTTGCCAGAAGTAATAAGTTCTCAGAAACATAGTGGCTCAGAGAGGGGAATTCAATGTGAAACTGAATTCATTCGAAAGGATACTTAAATTTCATTGCTTGTAGAGAAACTCTATTGTGTTGAAATATGAGTGTATTTAGCTCATGCCATATTTTTATTTATAAAATATAGCTTAGTATAGTGAAAAAGAAAAAATATCATATATAGACCTTTTAAAAGTAACCCGGTTTTAAAATGTGCTCCCCCTTTTTATGAAAGAAATGTGGGAAGCAGTACATAAACTTTTGTAAGGAGATGAAGACCCCTGAAGAAATTAGGTTTCTAGAGATCTTTATATGTGGAAAAATATGGTCGTAAATCCAACCAACAAACTCCTGGCAGACAAGGTAATCTGTGGCCTAGCTTTAGCAGAGCAGAACCTTGATTACTGTTACAAAATGTTATCAGGGAACTGAAACGGATTGAACAAACCATCTACCTAGGTTTCTTTGTTTATAATCGTTCCTACGTGTTTTTCATCTCTGATTTAATAATATAGTAAATTTTTGTTTGGAGTTTTCAAAAACCTCATTTTCTGTTTCATTTATAAGGAAGCAGTTGCTCAGGCTCATGTGTATGCCCTTGGTATCCTAGTTACATGGAGCTGAGGCTACCAAACCCAATGTTTGCAAAGCCTGGTACCAACCCTTACCTGGAGGCACAGCTCAGGAAGGAGCTGAATCTGCAAGAAAGGTGGCGACTGCCCAGCTTCCAAGGGACTTGACTCCGTCCAACTGGAACAATTCTGTGGTTTAGAAAAGTGACACCTGCCTCCTATCAACCCTGATGACCTGGAGAGCTTTCAGCAGAAATATCCCATCCAACTGAAATAAATGTGTCTGACCAAGAAAGAAAAAAATCACTGAGCAAACTTGGGTGACTTGATCATTGAGCTCTTTCCATAGTCCTTGGACCAAATATGCTCTAAGTTCTCTTTTTAACTGCTGTGTAAATACAAGCAAACCAGGCAGCTTATTTGCCAGGTGTTTACAATTAACACCAGCAGTGGCAAAAAGGAGCTACCACGGTTACTAAAAGGAACCAGTCTTCACTCACAGGGAACTTGACTTCATTTTCCTTTATTTAGAGGTTGAGGTGGAACTATGTAAAGCCCACATTTCCTGACTATTACAGTAGTATCTGTATTTTTGCACCTGGAATGAATAATTCTGCAACATTAAAAAAAAAGCACCAGTATGTTTCCAGACAATTCTATAACACACTCTACTACAAGGTCTGTGCAGGCAGGCAGGAAGGAAGGAAGGAAGGAAGGAAGGAAGGAAAGAAAGAAAGAAAGAAAGGTAAGAGAGAAAAGAAAGAAAGAAAGAAAGAAGAAAGAAAGAGAAAAGAGAAAGAGAAGAAAGATAGAAAGAGAGAGAAGAAAGAAAGAAAGAAAGAAGAAAGAAAGAAAGAGAGAAAAGAAAGAAAGAAAGAAAGAAAGAAAAGTAAGAGAGAAAAGAAAGAAAGAAAGAGAAAAGAGAAAGAGAAGAAAGAAAGAGAGAGAAGAAAGAAAGAAAGGTAAGAGAGAAAAGAAAGAGAAGAAAGATAGAAGAGAGAAGAAAAAGAAAGAAAGAAAGAAAGAAAGAAAGAAAGAAAGAA
>NW_023270305.1:18094901-18106238 GCF_011800145.1 Mirounga leonina
AAAGAAAGAAAGAAAGAAAGAAAGAAAGAAAGAAAGAAAGAAAGGGAAGCATTCCAGGGACCTTCTTGGAGATCAATAGGCAGCAATGGGGACCATGGCAAACCACACAGCAGATTGAGTGATACTTGCCTAGAATAAGTGGGGAGCTGCCACTCAGCTCCCACTTAGTGTTGTCGTGTAAAAAGTCAGGTTTCAAGAGTATATGAAAATCTGGGTGGGGCCCCTGGGTGGCTCAGTCAGTTAAGCATCTACCTTCAGCTCAGGTCACAATCCCAGAGTCTCAGGATCGAGCCCCGCATTGGGCTCCTTACTCAGTGGGGTGTCTGCTTCTCCCTCTGCCCCTCACCCCACTTGTTCTCTCTCTCTCTCTCTCAAATAAATAAATAAAATATTTTTTTTTAAATCTGGGGTTTTTTTTTAATTTCTCACTTATTGTAGACACAATTTAGTTTAAACAAGCAAAATATTCCTGAGTCTCCATAGTTTGCTTCTCTGGCGGCTTTCCCTGGCAGATTTCTGCATCTCTTCCGCGAGTCAGAGCAGAAGAGACCATTTCCAACCCTCTGCCTCAGAGCAGAGAGACCGCAGTCTGTACTTCAGTGAGCTCTCCAGGCCACACTGTCTCTGTTTCTGTCCGTGCTGCTATAAACTGCAGCGTCCTGGGTTGTGCGCCCCTCAGCAGCGCTCCCAGTCCTGCCTCCAGGTCGGGGCTCGTCTCTGCCCTTTGTGCTTCTAAAACTGCCTGCCACTCCGGGTTTCCACCCCGGGGGCTGCCCTAAAGTCCTTTCCCCGCTGCTACCAGTCTACGAGTCTGTGCCCCGTCCCCAGCGCGCGAGGCTGTCGCTCACCGGCGGTGTAGGATCCCCACAGCCAGGCACCCTCCTGCTGCCATTTATCCTGCGATACCTCCCCGCAGAATCATGGCTCCCCGCTTCCTACCTTGAAACCAACCACCTGCGATATTCTGTTTGTAGAGATCCAGGTCTTCTTACATCTCAGGCTGATTTCATGGGTGCTCAGAGTGGTCTGGTAGATATCCAACTCAATTCCCCAGGGACCAGTTGGAATAAGGTCCCCTACTCCTCTGCCATCTTTTCCCCCTTCTCTTAACATTGTCTTATAGGGTTTGCTAGTATGTAGATGTAATACACACGACAATTACAACATAAAGCATGGTGGCAGCATAAATGGACGGACCTATATCATTATAAGGATTATATATGTATGAAGGGGTATAAGATTAACTCTAAGTTATTAACTCTAAGATTAACTGTGAGACTTTGAAAAATTAAGGATATATATTATAATCCTTAAAACTAAAAATATAACACAAAGAAGTATCACTAAAAATCCAATGGATAACATTAAAAAGGAATTCTAAAATATATAGACTATAAATAATGCAGAAGAAGGCAGAAAAAAAAGACAATAAAGAAATAGTGAACAGAGGGAACAAGCCAAATAATAAATTAGTAGACCTAAATCTAATCATATTAATAATATTAAATGTTAATGGACTAAACATGTCAAAAATTATCAAATGGATTTTTTAAGCCAAGATTAAATTTATGTTATCTGTAAGAGACATTTTGAACATAGAGTCATATTTTAAAATATAAAGACACAGAAAGATTGAAAGTAAATACATGGAAAAATACATACCATGTAAATAGTCAGAATAAGAAGGCTCGGATGCATATATTAATATCAGATAAAACAGACTCTCAGATGAAGAGCAGAATTTTGCCAGGGATAAAAGAGGCATTTCATAATGTTAATGTTATCTATTGGCTTTTTTTTTTTAAAGATTTTATTTATTTGACAGCGAGAGACACAGTAAGAGAGGGAACACAGCAGGGGGGAGTGGGAGAGGGAGAAGCAGACCTCCCGCCGAGCAGGGAGCCCGATGCGGGGCTCGATCCCAGGACCCTGGGATCATGACCTGAGCCGAAGGCAGACACTTAACGACTGAGCCACCCAGGCACCCCTATCTATTGGCTTTTTAGCTCAATTAATTGAGAAGATATAACAATTATATATATATATACATATATATATATACATATATATATATACACACACCTAAGAGCTTCAAAGTAGAAGGGGAAATTGATAGAATTAAAACAGAAATGGGGTATTTACCCCAAAGATACAAATGTAGTGATCCGAAGGGGCACCTACACCCCAATGTTTATAGCAGCAATGTCCACAATAGCCAAACTATGGAAAGAGCCCAGATGTCCATCGACAGATGAATGGATAAAGAAGATGTGGTATATATATATATATATATAATGGAATACTACTCAGCCATAAAAAAAAAAAAGAAATCTTGCCATTTGCAACAACGTGGAGGAACTAGAGGGTATTATGCTAAGCAAAATTAGACAGAGAAAGACAATCACCATATAATCTCACTGATATTTGGAATTTAAGAAACAAGGCAGAGGATCATAGGGGAAGAGAGGAAAAAATGAAACAAGATGAAACCAGAAAGGCAGACAAACCGTAAGAGATTCTCAATCCCAGGAAACAAACTGAGGGTTGCTGGAGGGGAGGTGGGGGGATGGGTGGCTGGGTGATGGACATTGGGGAGGGTATGTGTTGTGGTGAGCGCTGGGTGTTGCGTAAGACTGATGAATCACAGACCTGTACCCCCGAAACAAATAATACATTACATGTTAATAATAAAAAATAAACAAATAAATCAATCAATAAAAATAAATAAATAAATTCAATTTCTTTAAAAGAAAGGAAAAAAGGAATTAAAACAGAAATGGACATAATACATAATCCTACTACATAATCATAGTAGGAGGGGTTAACACTCTTTTCTCAGAATTTGATGGAACAAGAACAACTAGATCAAAAAAAAGTGAAAAATAGAAGATCTGCTATTAATCACTTTCATTTAATTTCTACTTGTAAATCATTATAGCCAATGATGGCAAGTGCTCTTCAAGTGCTCATGGATCACTTATAAGCAAAGACCAGCATATGTTAGGTCATAACAACAGTTTCAGTAAATTTAAAAGGATTCAATCCATACAAAGTATGTTCTCTTACCATAGTGGAATCAAATTAGAAACCAATAACAGAAATATATCTATAAATTTTCTAAAAATTCATATGCAAAAAAAGTTAACATCAACTCATACGTCACATCTTACAGAAAAAAAAAATTTAACTCAAAGTGGATTATAGACCTACATGAAAAAACACAAAGCTCTAAAATATCTATAAGAAAACATAGGGGAAAAAAATCTTTGTAACCTTGGTTTAAGCAAAGAGTTCTTAGACACGATATTATCTAAGAAATTATCCATGAAAGAAAAAATAGACTCCACCAAAGCTAAAATTTTTTATCTGTTAAAGACACTTTAAAAATAATAAAAGATAAGCCATGTTGTGAGAAAGTATTTTCAATACATGTATTTGACAAAGCATGTGTATTCTAAATATATAAATAACTCTCAAAACTCGACAATGAGAACAACCCAAATTCTTTTAAATGCAAATGATTCAAAAACTTCACCAATAAGGAAAACAGATGACAAACAAGCATAGGAAAATATACCACCACTGGTCATTTAAAAAATACAAATATAAAAACATTTTTTTTTTTAAGATTTTAAAAACACAAGCAGGGGGAGTGGGAGAGGGAGAAGCAGGCTTCCCGCCGAGCCGGGAGCCCAATGCGGGGCTCGATCCCACGACCCTGGGATCATGACCTGAGCCAAAGACAGATGCTTAACGACTGAGCCACCCAGGTGCCCCTATACCAATATTTTAAAATTTACTATTATATACGTATTAGGATTGGTTTCTTTAAATTAACAATATCAAGTGCTAATAAAGATGCAGAACTGGAACTCTAATACATTGTTGCCAGGAATGCAGAATGATGTAGTCACTTTGGAAAACCAGTTTGGCAGTTTCTTATAAACATCTGCGTAGCATAATCCAGCACCCACTCCTATATATTTACACAAGAGAAATGAAACTTATGTTCACACACAAATCTGTACACAAATGTTTATAGCTGCTTTATTTATAATTGTCAAAAACTAGAAACAGCCTAAAAATCCGTCAACGTGTGAAATGGTAAATAAAACAGGATGTACTTTGGGAAATGTAATGCAATCACTTGGCAATAACAAGGAATGGACTGATCACACTGATGTGTCCCGGACTGTTATGCTGAATGACGGAAACCACATACGATAGAATGCATAGTGTATGATTCCATTTAGGTAAAATGAAAACTAACCTACAGTGACAAAAAGCCTATCAGTGAGTGTCTGTGAAGGATGCACTGGAAAGAAGCATAGGGAATCTTTTGGGAATGAGGAAATGTTCTGTATCTTGATTGGAGGGGTAGTTTCACACTCATGGTATGTATGCTTGAAACAGATACAGTTTGTTGTAAATAAATTATTTCTCATCAAGTTGATATGGAAAAGACATCGTTAATAATCATTTCGCCTTCTTATGATGTTGTTCTTTCTCCTAAAAATGAATAAAACATAAAATTTGTGTCTAATACAGTGATTTGCACAATCAAGTCGCTAATATACCACTTTCCTACAGTCTCTTCTCATGTATCACAGTTTTTCCATTTTTTGTCCTCCACAGCTCCCCTGAGTGCAAGCAGCATAAGTCCTGTTGCCCAGAATTTGGTGCTCTAGGCGATTCTGTTTTCCCTTGAATTGAACTAAACTTCTTCAATTCTGCATTTTTCCATCTACTCATATCCAGGTGTTACTGGCTCTGTCTCAGAGCTCAAGGCAACTGAATTATTGATGCCCAGGGAGACCCTATTCAGATTCCCATCAACCGCCTGGAACGACAGGCCAGATTGGCCCAGGAAAAGTTGTCAGCCCAGAATACTGTCTTTAATGCCTAGCGCTCAGTCACAAACTCAGAGCGGGGCTCAAAGAACACTAATCCAGTCCCGGGCTTCCATTCCACCCGACCTTCACCACCAAGGCATCTTCCAGCCTCTTCTTGAACACTGCAGTGATGAGGAGCTCACAGCCAGGTTTGTTGTCTTCCTTATGATGAATCAAATCTCTCTCCCTTGCAGTTTACTCCTTGTTTCCTTTCTGGCCTCTCTCCCCACTTTCTGGGATGCCCAGAGTTCTCAATTCAACTTCCGATTGCCCACAGCCCCTTCTGCACGTCTAGGCAGCTTCCACCAGAGGGCACTCCGAGCACGGCTCAGTCCCTCCTCCGCAGGGTCGTCCTCTGCATCCTCTCTGCCCTGTGACAAAGTGTCAGCCCACCTAATCCCTGACAAGAGATCCTTAATTGTCATTTCAGATTACTTAGTGCTTTAAACCCAAATAAAAGTAGATAGATACCTGGGAGTAGAATTGCTGGATTATATGGTAACCCTATATTTTACATGTTCAGGAACTGCCAAACTGCTTTCCAAAGATGTTGCACCATTTTATGTTCCCACTAACAGTGGATGAGGGTTCTGATTTCTTCCCTTCCTCCTCAACACTTGTTACTGTCTGTCTTTTTAAATTGTAGCTATTCTGGTAAGCGTGAAATGGTGTCATTTTTTTTTGAGTGGCGGTTTTGATTTGCATTTCCCTGATGATTAATGATGTTGAGCATCTTTTATGTCCTTATTGGACATTTCTATATCTTCTGTGAAGAAAGGTCGATTCAAATCTTTTATCCATTTTTAATTGGGTTATTTGTCTATTTATTATTGAGTTGTAAAGTTTCCTTATGTATTCTGGATATAAGTCCCTTATAAGATATATGATTTGCAAATATTGCTTCTCAGTCTGTCCGTTGCCAATTTATTTTCTTGGTGGTGTCCTTTGGAGTACAAATTTTTAATTTGGATAAAATCCAACTTGCCAATCTTTTCTTTTATTGCTTGTGTTTTTGGTGTCATATCTAAGAAATCATTGCCTAACCCAACATCATAAAGATTTATTCCTATGTTTGCTTCTACATGATTCTATATTTTAGTGCTTACATTTACCTTCATAATTCACTTTCAGTTAATTTTTGTTTATTGTGTGAGATAGGGGTTCAAGTCCATTCTCCTGCATGTGAGATCTAGTTGTCTCAATATAGATTTGCTGAATGAATGAATGAAAAGTTTGACTTGTCTTCAGAGATACGAAGCACCTAGGTTTTTCCTATGATTCTTATAGGCTACAGGAAAATAGTGAATCTATTAAACTGGTGCCAGACAGAACAAATCTACCTAAAATATTTCTAAGGCTTTTAGAATGAAGAAGAGAGTGCATTAGAACTGTTGACAAAGTGTGATGGCACTTCAGCCACATTAGACTCTGCTAATAATTCTGCCAGTAGCCAAGTGCCCCCACTTGGGAAGGGTTAGAGTATTCATAGCACCTGTAAATTCGGGAAGAAGAACACCTTGTTTGTGGGGGAAGAGCAGACTTCAGCCAAATTGAGAAGACCAGATAAAAATTACATAGTCCCTAGAGTCCAAATGACTACTATATATAAGACAACAGTCCTTATTTTCATCTTTAAAATTTTCTTTTTTTTAAGATTTTATTTACTTATTTGACAGACAGAGAGAGAGAGAGCACAAGCAGGGGGAGTGGGAAAGAGATAAGTAGGTTCCTCGTGGAGCAGGGAGCCCGATGCCGGGCTCAATCTCAGGACCCTGGGATCACAACCTGAGCCGAAGGCAGACACTTAACCGACTGATCCACCCACGCGCCCCTCATCTTCAAAATTTTCTATCCCAAATTTTCAATTAAATATATTGGGACTTTTGTCCATCTTTAAAATTCATCTCTGGTTTCATAATGGCCATAAGGAAGACCTAGTTTAAGTGCTGCTTCTGTGAACCTTTCCCAGACTCCTCTAGGTAAGTCAGCCCTCAGAATTCCAGCTACCCTGGCTTTCCCAAATCCTCAACTCTGTTTTATCAATTCAGGGAGGCCGCTGGCTGTTTGGGTTTCCCTTCCCTGTGTTGTGGCTTGGAAAAAGATTTTTTAATCAATAAGCTTAGGAAATTGTGGGCTCACCTTGTTGATTTCCCTTTGCTCAGTAACCAGTCATGCACTGTCTATTGTTCAACATTCGAACATTGTTTCATATATTTTTCTCATATTTTAGTTATAAATTCAGTCCTGATTTTTATAGCATGACCATTTGCGGATGTCTCATGTCACAAATTTTGATATGTCATGTTTTTCATTTTCATTTTAGAAAATGGGGTTTGAACTCACAACCCTGAGATCAAGAGTGGCAGCCAGGCACCCCTGATTCAAAACATTCTAATTTATTGTGCAATTTCTGCTTTGACATATAGGTTATTTGAAAGTGTATGGATAATGTCCACAGAGAAAGGTGGTGAAATTTGATTACAATTATGGATTTATTCCTACTTCCAGTTATGTAAGTTTTTACCTATATATTTTGAAGCTCTGTTATTGCATACAAATGCATACAAATTTAGTTTTGTCTTTTTGATAAATTGGCTTCCTTATCATGATGCAATGTCTTTCTTGTCACTTATAATATTCCTTGCTCACCACTCTGGAAAACAGTATGAAGGTTCCTCAAAAAGTTGAAAATAGAGCTACCATACCATCTAGCAATTGCTCTACTGGGTATTTACCCCAAAGATACAAATGTAGGGAACCGAAGGGGTACGTGCACCCCAATGTTTATAGCAGCAATGTCCACAATAGCCAAACTGTGGAAAGAGCCAAGATGTCCATCGACAGATGAATGGATAAAGAAGATGTGGTATATATATACAATGGAATATTATGCAACCATCAAAAGGAATGAGATTTTGCCATTTGCAACGACGTGGATGGAACTGGAGGGTCTTATGCTGAGCGAAATAAGTCAAACAGAGAAAGACATGTATCATATGATCTCACTGATATGAGGAATTCTTAATCGCAGGAAACAAACTGAGTGTTGTTGGAGTGGGGGGTGGGGTGGGAGGGATGGGGTGATTGGGTGATTGACACTGGGGAGTGTATGTGCTCTGGTAAGCGCTGTGAATTGTGCAAGACTATTGAATCTCAGATCTGTACCTCTGAAACAAATAATGCAATATATGTTAAGAAAACAAGAAGAAGAAGAAGAAGATAGCAGGAGGGGAAGAATGAAGGGGGGAAATCGGAAGGCGAGATGAACCATGAGATGATGGACTCTGAAAAACAAACTGAGGGTTCTAGAGGGGAGGGGGGTGGGAGGATGGGTTAGCCTGGTGATGGGTATTAAAGAGGGCACGTTCTGTATGGAGCACTGGGTGTTATGCACAAACAATGAATGGAATTTAAGAAATAAAAAAAAAAAGAGACAAAGCAAAAAAAAAAACCAGAAGGGAACAAACTGATGGTTACTGGGGGCAGGTAAAATAGATGAAGGAGATTAAGAGTACAAGGAAGGATCCTTTTCTTTGGGGCCTCGGGAGTAAAGGAAAACAGAGACCATGAAAAGGGCAAAGCCGTGGGTGCTTAATCCTCTGGAGGCTCTCATCTCCCCACTGGCCTCACAGACCTTGGAGGCAGCTACACACTTCTCAGAACAATTCCTTCACCTCTTTCTCACAAGTGTCACTGATGCACAGACTTAAAACCGTCTTTATGAGGTGAGTGGACAGAATTACAATTAAACTCTTTATTGTGAGGCTCAACCATGTGGCATGTGTTTAAAGAAACTCAGCATCTTTGCTTGTGAAAAAGGAGCTCTGAGAAGAGCTTATTCTCTCTCCCAGAGGGATTCTTTCCCTGGGAGGATAAGGAAGGGATCAGACTTACGCAGGCCAAGACCAGGGAAGGGAAGGAAGCTCACTCTGTCAGGAGAGGCCCCCTTTCCCAAGGCCCTTTCCCTGACTTCATTGTCAACCTTACCCTGCCTCCACCCCGCTCCTCCGGCAAAACTCCCCACCCTCCTCTCTCTGCTCTCCTCCAGCTCCCAGCCAGCCTGCCATGTGGGAGAAGGTCTTGGATAACCCTTACCTAGCCTCCGCCTACACTGAGCAAAGCCAAACCCTGAAGCCACGAAGGTGAGGACAAAACGAACCAACACAGGTTAGTACATATTTAACCTTCTTCAACAATGTATTTCACTCATCCAAATCCCAAGCTCTGGTTGGTGGGAAGAAATGAGAGTCGATACAAAGAACATGCAACCTTTTAAGATCACAGTTTAATGGACTTACAGAGAGAATGAGCAAATCTCTTAGAAATTAAATCCACTCAGTGGCTATTAAATCATCCAAGCACCCACATTACCATCTGGCACCATGCCTCTTTCTTTTATCATGGGATAATATAGATGCTATAAAACAATCAACAGCCTTTTCTAGAAGGTTTTGCTTAACATTTATTGTTACCCTTGCTTATTTGCTTTGCCTGGACCTCAGCCCACAGTCTATTAGAGAATCAAAGGCCAGGCAAAAAGGAAATGACTCTTCAATCCATTCCTTCACGTGCCAAGAGCTTTATCCTTTGATTCTTGGTGAGATTACCATAAGGTTACCACAAAAAGTCAAGGCAGCTATTGAAAAACTGCAAGGCAGTAAAACCATAGGCTTATTTATTTGTTCCTGAAAGGGTTAGACCACCTAAATCACTATTTAATTGCAAAGTACTCATTAGAGGTCTTTTTTTCCTTTTTGAATGCAGGACAGCCAGTGATGCGCCTTTGGGAGATAAGCCTTGGGGGTAAAGGGAACTTGTGACTTGAAGCTTCTTCAGACTGAACACAACTGTCATCTCTTCTACAGCATGATCTCTACTACACCTCTGTTTTATGAAATAGGTTCATGATAGGGTATAGCCTGATCCTCTCCACAGAGTGAGGGCAACAGATCCCACAAAATGGACATGACAATTGGTAGATTTCTGAATCTCTGGCTATTTTTCTCCTGCATGAGTTCTTCAGAAATCTAAATGGCGACCCTTAAAGGGCAAGAATCATGTCTCAACAATATCCTCCCACCCCTTACCATTTTCCATATTTTAAATAATAAATGACTGCAGAGTGAAAGAGTGTGTTCAGGCCTTAAATTCACACCCATCTCTAGGCTGTGCTAGGTCTCTCTTCTAAAAGCCTGCTATGCCCTGAGAAGACAGACTTCTGATCCTTAAAGGGATAAGGGAGGATGGCTGTTCTGACCAGCTATGTGACCCTGGGAGGCACTTCAACACTGTGGGTCTCAGCATCTCCATCTATTACATGAAGGGGTGGGACTAGTGGATGTCTTAAATGTGCTACAGCTCTTTAATTCTGAAGACAAACAGACACTACAACATCTTCTACAAGGTCAGTAGGAAAACATTCCCTCCAAGAAAATTTTAGTAAGAAAATTTAGTAAGAAGCCACTGTCATATTTTAGTCCCTGGTTGCAAAAACCACTCCACAGAAACCTAAATTAGCCATATTTTCGTAGCATTCTAGTTTTAGGAGAAAAGGGAAATACGTTTAGGGATGAGCACATCTTCCCTTCAGACTTTTATTGTACTCAATCTGCATACATATTCTAGCCCAGACAGAGAAAACGGGTTGAAAACAGTGGCCTTAGAGCACTGAGAATACCTCAGCTATCAAGGGAAGAGTTAAGATTATGTGAAGTTTATTCTACACTATGCTTAAATTAAGAAGGTCCACATGAGGGGCACCTGGCTGGCTCATTTGGTAGAGGGTGGCACTCTTGATCGCGTGGTCATGAGTTCGAGCCCCACGTCAGACTAAAACATAAATAAATTTTTAAAAAGCAAGGTTCACGATCATGTAAACTTGAAAGGACAATAGGGTTTTTTCAATTTCCAAATATGTAAATTACCTTATTAAATCAGGGTTGGCCTAAAAATTCTAGAGAGCACCCTCTTGTGGCAAAAAAAAAAAAAAAAAAAAGCAATCACTGAATGGCAGTTTTGTCCCGAGATTGCACCTACTGGGCAAAAAGGAGCTGCCGTTCATTGAGCACTTACTATATTTCAAGGACTGGCCCAGATATTTTATATGGTAATAAGATAAAGGTTTTAATAAAGGCAGTTTTCAATGTCATGGAGAGAATTGGAAGTCTTTTATTTCACAGAGCCCAAGCTACACCTTAAGATTTATGTCACTAAGATATTAGGGATGGCATCTAGCCTTAGTACATTCTCCAGCACCTTTCCTACACCTGTTTGCAGTTCTGAGCTGTGGTTGAGAAACCATTTAAGTTATATTTATCTTTTGTTTTCAACTGAGAGCCCCTAATTTCAAGTTGACAAAATGAAGAGAGAAGAGCAAAAAGGAAGCAATACTTTTTTAAAAAGAAAGAAAGAAAGAAAGAAAGAAAGAAAGAAAGAAAGAAAGAAA
>NW_023270305.1:18106248-18264999 GCF_011800145.1 Mirounga leonina
AAAGAAAGAAAGAAAGAAAGAAAGAAAGAAAGAAAGAAAGAAAGAAAGAAAGAAAGAAAAAGAAAGAAAGAAATGCAAACAACAACAACAAAAACCCCACAGCTCCACAACTCAACACCTTATAAAAATCCTCATGAGCCCAGGGATCTTTCAATTCAAACAAAATTACTTAACATCCGTGATTTGAGAGGCATTTAATAAACAAAAAACCCAGAAAAACATTTATATGATTACAGTTTGTATTTTTCAGTTATATATATCATCCTCAGACCTTTCAAACGTCTTGTTTCTTATACAGTGAATTTCTGTACTTAGCACCTCACCTGATAAAATTGGTGTTCATTTCCCAAAAGGGCTTGCTAAACATGACCGACGCTTGCCATGAACCTGAACCTGAGGGGATAAATGTTTTCCTATATTCTGATTCTGAGTGTTCAGCCCCTCCCTTAAAGAGCCCAGTGTCTGAGGACCCACGCTAGGGTGACCCCTCCACCAAGGCTGCAAATTCTAATACGGACTAGCTGATCAGTCCCCACTCTTAGCAGGTTCCATGGGCCCACAGCCTCCAACGTTTCAAGGGAAACTGAAATGTAGAGACCTAACTTTGAAATTTTGGAAACTTCTAATGTTAAAAAAAAAAAAAAAAGAAAGTCAAACTATGTGTTGAATCCCTGTCTGACTGAGCCAAACAAAAGAGGTTTTCTGCCAGCCACAGGCCTCTGGTGGTGGCTTTCAGCCTGCGCCCTTAGGGACTTGGAGGACTGATGTTCAGGCTGCCCCTAGGAAATGTTGAGGACTTGCCATGAAAAAATAGAAGAAAAGTTGCCGAGCACTTCTGAAATGCTTCCGTGTCACTTTAAACTTCCTGTCCAGGCAAGCAACCTATGATCTTGCTCAGTCATTTCCCTTCTTTGACACTCTCTCATTATTTGGATATTTCCACAGGTTTCCAAGAATATCAGAGCGGGCAGTGTCTACTGTAAAACACTTTTTTACTATCTCAGTCGCCAACCAGAGTCAGGCCTCTCTCTTTGTGGTCAAGAAACCTGACCTTCAATAAACCCCACACCAGTTTTCTGGGATATCTCTGACAGGGATCCTGGAAACTTCAGGAAGCCAGAGGCACTGAGACAATGCACAAATTTGAAATGGGGTCAATGCCTCCTTGCACCTTCAGCAATTATGAAGAGAGGGCTCCTCTATTAAAAGTCCACTTCATCATCTCACATCTTTCATAATTAACTGAGGGAGAGGAAAGTGTGACTGGGTTTTCATTTGGGAGTAGATTTGCTCGGGGTCCATGCAGCTCCAGAATTTCAATATCTGCTCATTTGTATGGGCGTAAAATATGTACCTTTAATAAATTCTACAAACACTGCCCTCAACTGAAAACTTCCCCGGCCACAGGGCTGTCTTACATTGACACAAAGCAGGTGTTAGGCCACATGTACTTAGATCACCCCAAGAAGAAAAGGCATAGGGAAGTTTTGCACTTTCTAGGAGGACTAGATAAAGAGCAGACAGATGCCTCTGTGTGGAGAAGAGCCTTGTGGAAGCAACAACAGGAGATCAGGAGAGAGACCCCGGGAGGGTGCAGGACACATGAAATAGCCACCTCACAGAATCTCCAGGCCGGCTGTCAGAACACAAGAGGCCTCCTGGTATAGATAGACACTGGAACTTTAAAAGTTACAGGCTCATCAGCTTGATGGTGTTCAACAGTCATGTAGGAGCTTTTAGTTCCTTCTTTATCTGGTTTCTTCAAAAAATAAATGGAATGAGGGCCTTCCGAGATTTGGGATAGTCCTCAAACATCTTGAGGTAGAACCTAAAAGACAAGAAAGGAATAACTATAGTAAGCAGTGGTCAACCATTGAGGTTTGCTGGGTCTGAGATCCTTGTTACAAAGCAAGCTACAGTTACTCAGGGCCTGACTTGTGCAGATGGCCATTTGTCCATCTTCCTTCTCCCTCCTGCATCCTCTCCCATAAATAAATGTTGAAGTTTCTTGTGTTGGGAAATAAAAAGTAATAGCCAGAGGACTGTGGTGATGGTTGCACAACATTATGGATGTACCTAATGCCACTAAATGGTACACTGAAAATGGCCAAAATGGTAAATTTTATGTTATGTGTATTTTATCACAATAAAAAAAGGGAAAAGCTGGAAGGAACTGCTCAATGGATTCACTTGGGTTGAATCAGAGAGCCCAAAGACCATGAGCAAGATTAATCCTAGAGAACTGGCAATGTTCCCAGGAAAATATCCCCTCATGAGGCCTTGGGAATGCCAAGAAAATGTTACCTCATATTCTGGGTTGAATTGTGTCCCCCCAGAATATATGCTTGAAGTCTTAACCTGGAAGACTTACCTGGAAATAGGGTCATGGCCGATATGATTTAGTAAGGTAAGATAAGGGCATCCTGGAACAGGAAAGGCCCTTAATCCAGTGTGACTGAAGGGGACCAGAGACAGGCAGGGGAGGAGGCCATGTGGACATGGAGGCAGAGACTGGGGATGGAGCTGTAGACCATGGAACACACTGGGTTGGGGGTGCAAACAGAAGCCAGGAGGAGGCAAGGAAGGATCCTCGCCTAGAACCTCCAACATACACTTTGATTTCAGACTTCTGCCTCCAGAACTGTGAGTGAATAAATTTCTATCATTTCAAGCCACTCGGTTTGTGGTCATCTGCTTTGGCAGGCCTGGAAGATTTTTTTTTTTTTTTTAAGATTTTTTTTTTATTTATTTATTTGAGACAGAGAGAATGAGAGAGAGAGAGCACATGAGAGGGACGAGGGTCAGAGGGAGAAGCAGACTCCCTGCCGAGCAGGGAGCCCGATGCGGGACTCAATCCCGGGACTCCAGGATCATGACCTGAGCCGAAGGCAGTCGCTTAACCAACTGAGCCACCCAGGCGCCCCAGGCCTGGAAGATTAGTACATGTGGTGAAGTGGCTTTCTCCTTCAGTGACCAGGCTGAACCAGCTAGTTGAAGCTGGTAGCTCTCGAGTGAAAATCACGGGCAGCAAACAGTAATAATATGTGACAAGAGGTGGCTGGTTTCTCGCGCTATGCTTAGCGAGGTCTGATGAGTTGCTTCTCACAAAGCCCAGTTATCCCCACAGAAAAGATGCCTGGCCTTCCTTATGGAGCAATCTGACCTCACAGGTCAGGGCCACAGTTTGGATTTTGCTGTTGCACCTGCTGGAGACCTGGTGAAACTCCTGTCCCTCCCCTGACTGGCCCCACCTGAGACCACTTCCCACGGTCCCTCCGACTGCTGGCTGACGCCCTCTCTGCCCTCTCCCTCTCCGCCTCTGGTGGGCAACAGACTCTGCCTCAAGAGAGGAGAACGAGGACTGTCTTACAAGCTGGGGACGCCCTTGCAGCCCGTCCCTACCAAGGCTAGCAGGTGGCCGGCGCCCGTCATGAGGACAGCTGCTATTTCATTCATTTCTGACACGTCTGCGTAAAGTCCACTCTGAGGAAAAGAACCCATTCTTGGTTTAACCTTCAAAACTACAAAATTAATCATTAGCCCGACTAAAACACCCATGCAGGAGCTTAAGGGGTCCCCCAGGTCCTGGTTCCAAGGCTGCTCCCCCTTTGGCTATCCCTCCCTCGCTCTGTGTCTCTCCAGCCGCAAATGCCATTTTAGAGAAAGGATCTGAAGTTCAAATGCAAAACCCGATAGCAACTTAGTGCATTACTCTTCCCCTTGCAGTGATGCTTTTAGTTAATGCTTTTGTCCCCACCCCATCGCAGGTACAGGGTCTGGGGGGGCAGGTGGAATTTAGTAAGGCTTTAGGCTAGACCTACAGAGGAAAGGTTCTAAACCCCTACAATTCCTGGCATTCCCCAGGTGAGGGGACAGTCCTGCAATCACACCACATAAGCATTCACTTACCCTACCTTCCCAAGAAGCCAGCCATGACCTTGGCTAGGCTTTATGGAGGGTGGGGTTCACGGATAAAGGGGAGTGCCAGAATAAGCCCTGGTGTCACACAGATTCCAGGAGAATAATCCTGGAGTGTCCAGGGCTCTGTGATTACCTGAACTATTAGCACCAAAGCCAGAATTAAAGATAGTAGCCACACTAGACCAGAGGCTAGGCTTCTCCCTGGCGGTACTTCATCGTGGCTGGACCTCAGGATTATCCGTGAAGCTGTGGACAGTGCTGCCCATGGGACACACTTTGAGAGATGTGGCAGAAGTGAATTTGAATTGAAGCATGGAAATGGAAGATACTTCTTGGACCTCTGGACCCTTACCTAGAGCCCACGCAGGTGAGCCTGCTAGGAGGGCACAGAGCCCAGGCCAACTAACTCCTAACTTCCTTGCCCAGAAGCCTTCTTCTGTAAGGTGGCAGGTGGCTTCCCAAGACACCTCGGGTGTGCCTCTCCCTACATGGGTTTAGTTTTACTCATAGGAAAAAAAAAAAGTGTTTACGATACTGTCACCCAGCTGAATTCCAAGTTCAAAGTCAGAATTTACCAGTCCGGATTTCTGTATCAACCTTACCTTATAAAAATACATGTCTCAGGTTTCTATACCTGACTCAGAGTGCTGGAAGACGGCTTGGAGCAGAAAGCTATGTGATGAATTGAGAAATTTACCTGTGGTGGTGGAAGGCTCGCAGCCCCAGGAAACAAAGTGAGAAAAACGCAAACGCAAGTGCTGGGAGGGACCAAGTGGCCAGGGCATAGCCCGTCCATTCAATGACCTCACCAAGGAAATTGGCTCCGGAAACATACGTAAACAAGCCACCTGCGGGCAGAAGAACGGAAAGGTCCGTCATCAGAACCGGGTCACTGCCACATTCAAACCCCTCTGCTTCGTTCCAAAGCACATAAAGGCAGTTATGACAAATGTGGGGCTGGAGACTTCCTTATGGTCATCGCAGCCTGGCGCAGTCCTCTTGGGGAGAAGGATAAACACAGTGACAACAGCCTGTTGCCCTCAGAACTTCCCGGAATCATGGCCCCAACCGCTTGATGGGCTCCAGCCAATCTCTAGCAGCGGCTGCTGCACCCCTTGGCTCCAGGCAAGACAATGATGAGGAGCAGGAGGCCGGGTTTTCGTTTTGTTCCCAAGCCACCTCTCACCTTCTCACCTCTCCCCTGGACGCCCGCACAGCATATTTCAGGTGGGTACTCAGACAAAATGAACAACCCGCTATGTGACAATAATAAAAACCTGTGTTGATGCTAGAAGTAATGACATTTTCCTGTGGCATTTGCCCCTCCCCACCCCTGCAAAGGAGTGTATATACTCTGTTCAAGTTGAAGGAAGTGAGTGGGAGCTGCAGGGGCTTTGCCCTCCTGGGGGCTGGTGAGGTCTGCTTCTGCTGATTTTCAAGGTTTGCTTTTCTATCCAACCATACATGTCTGATATCAAACCTGTAAATAGAAACCAACACATTTCCAATGATAGTTAATGTATCCACTTTCTGCCCTACAGTAAACTAGTTTTTTTCTTTCCATAGTTATATAAAGAATCTTTTGTATTTAAATCATTCTGTAACATACCTTAATAGTTGGAAACTAACTTTGACAATCTAGCTTTTAAGAGAATTCTCTGCTCTTCTTTGTTTGGCTAATTATTGAGTGAATATTTAAAATCCCAAAGCTCCTTCAAGTTATCTTCCCTAAAGATGTCACTATGTCAGCAGCTCCAGACCTGTGATCTCCCAGACCCTGGGAGAAACCACTGACCTCCCACAGAGGGTCTATAAATTGTTGCTGGTATATGGGCCTATAAATTGCAAACAGCATATCTCAATATTTGGCATTATTTTTGTTTGATGTAGACACCATGAGGATGTCAGCAACATTTAAATTCATTTAAATGTGTTACTGAATTCATTGTAGCTCTGTCATTATTTTATTAATAAATGAATATCAATGTCATACTGTAATTCAGGAAAGATTTTAAAGTAAATAACAGGTTCTATTTACATCAAAAGGAGCCATCAACCTACCCAAATACCACCTAAAATAGCAAAGGATTACTTGGACTAATTCACTCTCACCTGCTTATGTTTGTCAACCTCGCACCTGGTTTCTTGGGAACAGTTAGGATTTCAAATATTCTGTGACTTTATATCTGAGAAAGCATTTGCACTTGTAAGACCTCCCATCCTAATTTTTGATTAAGTAATTATGGCTCTCCATACCTTTAAGAAAATACAAGTGGCAGGAAATGTGTACAGTACCACCCCTGACTACTCACTAGATGAGTCTAGGTCAACCGGAGAAGACAAGTAATACACAACTCAGCTTTATTGGCTAATTCATGAAGGACCAACACAGCGGGTACACATGATGCTTAATTTTCTGTGTTAACCTGACTGGGCTATAGCATGCCTAGATATTTGATTAAACATTATTTCTGGGTATGTCTGTGGGGCTGTTCCTGGATGAGATTAACATTTAAATCTATACACTGACTAAAGCAGATCTCCCTCCCCGACGTGGGTGGGCCTCATCCAATCCATTGAAGGCCTGAATAGAACAAAAAGGCCAAGTAAGGGAGAGTCCACTCTCTCTGCCTGACTGTCTTTAAGCTAGGACATCAGTCTTCTCTTGCACACAGACTAGAGCTTACACCACCTACTCTCCGGGTCTCCAACTTGCTGGTAACAGATCATGGGATTTCTCAGCTTCCATGATCACGTGAGCCAATTCCTCATAACAAATCTCCTTATGTTTCTATAGCTGTATCTATATCCTATTGGTTCTGTTTCTCTGGAGAAGCCTAGTACAGTACATGGTAATCTTACCTACTGTAACGAGGTGGCAGCCTATTTCCACCTTACCCCAAGCCTTGCACTCCCCCACCCTCAAGGTATTATGATGTTGCACATTCCCGAGGGTGCCTCTAGCTGAACTTCCAGGTTTAGATCAGAAAAAGCAAACGTGTTGTGGGCTGGGAGGGGATGTGAAGGAGAAGTCAGAGGCAAACTGGGATATATTGTGTCATCTGCCCTCACCGCAACCTCTCCATTTGCTACTCATAGCATAACCTCTGGGACAGGCTCCCAAGGAAGAGTGGAAATTTGGAGGACAGGGGAGATATTACCTTGCGGAATCCTATAGATGACTTCTCCAGGCTTCCTGAGCTGGCGCAATATGTAGTCACTATGAATGTTGATTCCCATTCCCAAAATAAATAAGAAGACACCTTAGCAAAGAAGACAGAGGGAAGAAGTTAAAAATGTATCCTGGTGGGGTGCCTGGGTGGCTCAGTCGGTTAAGCATCTGCCTTCGGGTCAGGTCGTGATCCCAGGGTCCTGGGATCGAGCCCCGCATCGGGCTCCCTGCTCAGCGGGGAGCCTGCTTCTCCCTCTCCCTCTGCTGCTCCCCCTGCTTGTGCTCTCTCTCACACACACTTTCTCTCTCAAATAAATAAATAAAATCTTTTTTTAAAAATGTATCCTGGTTAAAAAAAAAAAATGTATCCTGGTTTTGATGTTTTTCTCACAAGCTGGTTTTTTTTTTAAGTGAAGAGAAGTGCATTTAATTTCAAATTCTGAGAACGTTACAAAGATATGGCAAAGGGTGGCTAATTAGCCGTTGTCCCAAATGTGGGTGGAGAGGCCATATGTGCATAGACCAAAAGACTGAAAGTATACAGTGTCACAGGATGGAGGCAGGTGGGAGAGGAGAGAAAGGGAACAACACCATTGTCCAATGAATAAATGAATAATAGCAAACTTTTGGCTCATTCCCAAATAATTAAATTGTGGTTGGCAAACTCAACCGCTAATTCCAAACCCTCCTCCTTTGCCTTCCCCCACTATAGAGGCTGGAAGGCTGAAAAGTGGTCATGTGACCTATTTTTGCCACAGCGATATAAAGGGAAATTTCCTTGGAAATTTTTACTTTCCTGATAAAAGGGAAGATGGGACCAGTGCCTCTACTGCCTTCCTCCCCTTTCATTGCCAGATGTGATGCCTTGAGCTCTAGCAACTGTCTTGTAATCATGAAGTGAATATGATGAGGACCACAGGTAAACATGTTAAGAACAGTGGAATAGAAAGTATAGGAAGTTCCTGGGATCTTAATGATATCTGTAAGCAACTAAAGGAATGCAGAAGCCACCTACCTTTGGACATTCTTGTTATGTAAGAAATAGACATTTTTAATTATTTAAGTCACTATGAACTGGTTTTCTGTGACTCACTGCTGAGAGCATTCCTGAGTGATATACCCATTCTCATGAAAGTAACATGAATCAGACTGGGGAGCCTGGCACCTAGCAAACTGGCTTCAACCACTGCCAGTTCACACATAGTCTTGTTCCCCATTTACTGGCTCAGAAAGAAGCCCGGGTCTGAGGTGAGGAGAGCCAGGATCAGGGATGTGAGGTCTTGCACCCCAGTGGGCACCATGACACCCCAGAAACACTCACTGTTCCACATAGATGCCCAACCTCCACCTCTCAACAATGTGTATTTGTGCTGATCAAAATACATGAGGCAAAAAGCAAGAACACTTGAATTAAAAACAGATCTCCTCTCACCTCATTTGCTACGACAGGAAACAATGAGTCTTGTCTAGTCAAAAGATCACTGGCCGTTGTATGGTGACAAGTGGTGACTACACTCATCTTGGGGAGCACTGAACAATGCACAGAATTGCTGAATTACTACGCTATGCATCTGGAAACTAATATAACATTGTATGTCAACTATGCTTCAATAATAAATTTTTTAAAATATTGGCCTGGAAGAAAGGGAAACTAGGGAGAGACACCAATGGCAGGAGGTTGAAAGAAGGAGGGGAGACAACAGGCACAGCTGGAGACAAAGCAGAAACCTTAGACTCAAGGTCTGTGTGTCCTTGGGCAAGTCACTGACCTCTCAGCCTCTGTTTTCTCATCTGTAAAACGGATTTGAATAGTACCTGTTTCACAAGGATGGCACAAGACTCACTCATGTGTTCACTTGTTCATTCATTTATTCATTCAACCAATATTGAGAGCTTATAATACACCAAGCGTTGTCTTAAACACCAAGGATACAGTAGTGAGAAAACAGTCAGGGTATCTGTTCTCATAGAGCTTACATTTTAGTGGAATAAGACAGAAATGAATTCAAATAACTAAAATATTTTAAATCATATAATGTCACTGCAAAGCAGAAAATCACAGGATCAGGAGATAGAGAGTGAACCGGGGAGGGGAGGAGGTGTCTCTACTTAGATGAGGTGGATAGGGAAAACTTTTCTGAAGATTTGGCATTTTGTCCTGTGATCTGAATAATAAGAATGCACAGATCTGAGGGAGAGCAATCTGGTATAGGGATTAGCAGGTGCAAAGGCCCTGAGGCTAGAATAGGTTTACTCTGTCTAAAAAAACAGAAGGAAGGCTGGTGTAGTTGAGACTTTAAGACAGAGAGAAAAGTGGGAAAATGTGGACAGGATGATAACTAAAAAAACACACTAAGCACTGTAGGCTTTGGTGAGGAGTTTGGATTGTTAAGTGCAAGAGAAAGCCATTGGCAGGTTTGGAGCAGGGGAGAAATAGGAAATGATTTCCATTTATTATTGTTACAAAGGAAGTAAATATGTTACATGGAATACTAAATGTGAATTAGCAAAAATAAGAAAATCCAGACACCTTATTCCTACCACCCAGAAATTATAACCATTAAACACGTTAGTGCATATCTTTCCAGATTTTCATCTTATATAATATCTAGGCCATATTTCCATTTCCCCAGATGGCCCCAAAATGCTTCTTATGGCTGGTTTGTGAAAACCAAAGTCCAGTATAAGACCATACCTGGCATCTGGTCATTATCTCTTTAAAGGCCATTTTAATCTTGCCCAGACCCTTTCCCTTTAAAAAAAAAAAAAAAAAAAAATTTTTTTTAATTTATCTGAGAGAGAGAGAGAGGGGTATATGCGTGCATGCAGGTAGAGGGGCAGAGGGAGAGATTCTTCAAGCAGACCCTCTGCTGAGTGCAGAGCCCAACGCTGGGCTTCATCTCATGACCCATGAGATCATGACCTGAGCCAAAACCAAAAGTCAGATGCTCAACCGACTGAGTCACCCAGGTGACCTGACCCTTACCTTTTTAAAAAATTTTTAGGGCACTGGCTTCTTAAAAAGACACCAGACAGTTGTACCTCAGAATGCCCCACTTTCTAGATAAGACTGGCTCACTTCCTGATGGTGGCATTCAACTTATCTCTTCATTCTCCTTATTTCTTGTAAACTAACATAAATCATTTTCCTGTATGGTTATATTACCAGTTCAACATATAGTTAGGTACATTTATTGGCTTGTTCTCAGTTTTAGGGTCTTCCATGTAGACTTTTTTTGAGTTTTATTTACTTAAGTAATCTCTGCACCACATCGGGGGCTCAAACTCACGACCCCAAGATCAAGAGTTGCTCGCTCCACCAACTGAGCCAGCCAGGGTCCCCCATTTAGATTTTTTTAAACGAAATTATTAAGTTTCATGATTTAAAGGGCAAAATCATATTGAAAGAAAAGTTCTGCCTGCCATCCATTATCTTTCCCCCAGACCTAAAGGTCATCTTTTTAAAATTAGTTTCTTTTTTTATCAATCCGATATTCCCTTTTCTAGTTTTATACACACACACACACACACACACACACATTTTCCTTCCATCCTTTCTACATGAAAAGTAGCATTCTAGATACACTGTTCACACTTTATTTTTATTTAACCACATATTCTGGAGATACTTCACAGGAACACAGAGATCTTCCTTGTTTTTGTTTTGTTTGTTTGTTTGTTTGTTTCTGGGGCTCCAGAGCACTCCATTGTGTGCATGTTCAGCATTCATACGACCAATCCTCCAGTCATTTGTGTTTTCAAACGTTCCCTCTGACTGCTGTGTGCAGAAGGGGCTATTGAAGGCCGGTACCGGCGGCAGGAAGCTTAGTGTGAAGGTCACTTTGGCGGTCCCAGCAAGAGGCCATCAAGGCTCAGACCAGGACCAAGTCGGAGGCGCAAGGGAGAAGTGAGCCCTGTGGGTACATGTTATGGAGCTAGATGCAGCCATCCTAAACTGACAGAGAATTTGATGTGTGATGTAAAGAGAGGAATTAAGGGTAATCCCAGCATTTTGGTTTAAGCCAAAATAATATACAAACAATTGAACCTTCCCGACTTGAGTTCCTCTTGCAGATAATGAAAAAAAAAAAACTCAACAGTGTTTTCTACTATTTTAGAAAAAATGGTCAGGAAAAGTCTCTTTGAGGAGGCACTAAATAAAGTGAGGGACCAACCTCCATGAGTATATGTGGACAGAACATTCTAGGCAGAGGGAACAGTCTGTACAAAAGTTCTGGGGCAGGACCAGCTTGACCATTTCAGGCCCAGCAGAAAGGCCACTGAGACTACAGTATAGTAACTGGACGGAGGCAAGAAACGGGGTGGGGAAATCGGGCAGGACCAACAACATTTAGGCATCACAGACATAGGCAGTGATAAGGAATTCGTCTTTTATCCCGAGAGTAGCAGAAATGTACTGGAGGATTCTGAGGTGGGGAGTGACATGATTTTCAAAGAGCTCTCTGGCTGTTTTATAGAGAAAAGAGCGGGGTAGCAGGGAGAGAAGAGGAGAATGGAATTCACTGGGGGGTAATTGCAGTGGGTGGGGGGGCGGTGCTGGGGATTTAGGCGGGGTGTGGGTAAGAAGTGGCCAGGTTTACTTACCCAGGCTAAACCGTCCGTCTGTGTACCACTCAGCAGGGTATTCAGCACAGTAAACCAGATAGTAGGCTTGGAGCAGTCCATTTCCCATGCAGAAGACAAAGCCTCTGACAAGAAACGCAGCTGGGAAAGGCCTCCCTCTAGTGAGCAATGAGTAAACAAAGGTCCTGAGATAGATGGGAAAGAAATGTCAGGATGCAGCGTTTAAAAAAAAAAAAAAATCGAACAATGAGATGAAACAACAATTATATCAAACCCATTTTTAAGGGGCACCTGGGTGGCTCAGTCATTAAGCATCTGCCTTCAGCTCAGGTCATGATCCCAGGGTCCTGGGATCGAGCCCCGCATCGGGCTCCCTGCTCAGCGGGAAGCCTGCTTCTCCCTCTCCCACTCCCCCTGCTTGTGTTCCCTCTCTCTCTGTGTCTCTCTCTGTCAAATAAATAAATGAAATCTTAAAAAAAAAAAAAAAACCCATTTTAAAAATCATTTCCCTTGAACTTATGCAAAAAAGAACATTACTGGGGCGCCTGGGTGGCTCAGTTGGTTGGGCGACTGCCTTCGGCTCAGGTCATGATCCTGGAGTCCCGGGATCGAGTCCCGCATCGGGCTCCCTGCTCGGCGGGGAGTCTGCTTCTCCCTCTGACCCTCCTCCCTCTCATGCTCTCTGTCTCTCATTCTCTCTCTCTCTCAAATAAATAAATAAAATCTTTAAAAAATAAAAAAAAATTAAAAAATTAAAAATTAAAAAAAAAAAGAACATTACTCCTCCATAGAGCAATCCTTTATGCTATTATTTGTCTTGCTTCATTAAAGGCCATAGTAGGCACCATTGATTACCTTATTTTATTCTCAAACCAGCCTTGAAAGGTAAATTTCATCTCCATCCAGAAGTTAATAAATTCAATCCTATGAGCCCACGACTGGAGCTCGGCTTTTTATCAATCTACAAATGAAACCCAGATGACGCTGGAGAAAGGGAGAGCCTCGCTTGCCCCTGCAGTGGTGGGATGACATTTTGGTAACAGCCTTTCCACCGTACAGCTTTCTAATTGTCGCTCTGATATGATTTAATTACCGATATTGTGGCATTTCCTAGGAAGTGGACCGCAGAATCTCTCGAGAAAAGAAAGATATTCCTCTAACTGTTAGGAAGCATGAATCTAGAGGAAGCTGGGAAAATAGGATTAAAAATATATAAACAGCCTCAAAATAAGATTTGCCCAAGATATAATGCTAAATACTAGAAATCAACTACATTTTCTTTATAATTTTTCTTCTTTTATGGTGCACTATAACAATCATGCAGGTGAGTTCATAAACCTACGTGAACAGTTTAATGCATAACTATTAAATAAACACCCATATAGTCACTAAACAAGTCAAGAACTAGAACATCCCCTTCACCCCCAGAAGCCTTCCTCTCTATTCACCATACCACTATCATCTCAGAGCTAACCACCATCCTGATTTTTGTAAAAGTCACTTCCGTTTGCTTCTTTACAATTTTACCACATTTGGATTTATGCCTAAAAATATAGTTTATTTTGTTCATTTTTAATTCCATATGAATGGAGTCATATTCTATGATTCTTAGAGTATCCATTAATGTCTTATTTCTTTAACTCATCATATTTCTCAGATTCAAGCATGTTGTTGCATGTAAGCTACAGTTCATATGTTTTCATTGTTATTACCATTAGGTATGAATATACCACATATGTTTATCTATTTTACTCTGATGGATATTTGGGTTGCTTCCAAAGTCTTGTAACCTCTCAGAGCTATTTCCCTATTCTTTAATGATTTTACATTTTATGTTTAAACCTTTGAAACATCTGGAATTTCTTTTGTTGTAAGAAGTTAGATAAGACTCTAATGCTAGTAAACTTACTAAATTCTTTTCTTTCACTGACATGCACTCTCATTGGTATTACATACTAATTTATCATAAAAATTGGTTCTTTTTCTAGACTCTTGGTTCTGTCCCATTGACCTATTTATTGTCAGTACTACGCTGTCTTAATAATTGTACTTTTAATATATGTCTTAATACTAGGTGGGGCAGGGGCACCTTCGGCTCAGGTCATGATCCCAGGGTCCTGGGATGGAGCCCGGCATCAGGCTCCCTGCTCAGCAGGGAGTCTGCTTCTCCCCCTCCCTCTGCTCCTGCACTCTCTCTCTCTCTCTCTATGTCAAACATATAAATAAATGAAATCTTTAAAAAAAAATTAGGTGGAGCTCTTTTTTTTTTAAGTAAACTCTACTCCCAATCTGGGGCTCAAACTCACAACCCCAAGATCAAGAGTTGCATGCTCTACTGACTGAGCCAGCCAGGCATGGGGGTGGGGAGGCTATTCTTATATCATTACCGTTTTTGAGGATTTTCAATTTATTCTTAATTACTTATTTCTTCATGAGAACTTTAAAACCAATTTATGAAACACCCCCTCCCAAATTTTAGAAATACTCTTAAGTATAAAAATTAATTAAGGGAGTGAAATAGCAGGAGGACCTCCAAGAGTTCACCCCTCCATAAAAGCAAAAAAAAAAAAAAAAATTCAGAATCAACTTTTCAAAACTCAGTGTCAGCCAAAGGCTTACATCAACCTGGGGAGTATTTAAACAAGAGAATGTTTGGCTCTCAGGAAGGGCAACAAACATTGTGGCATTTTCATTTACCCTAGTCCCATTTCCCACTTTCCAGCTTGGCAGAACCTGAAAAGTAACAGCCCACATTCCCAGGATTGGAGAGAGGAAAATGGGGCTGGAACTCTTTCAAAGCCTCAATCCCAAAGAGAAATCATCGTTTAACCTGCCTGGTGGTTCCCTAGAAGACTCTGCTCAAAAGGCTAGTCTTTTCCACCTCACTCAAACACACCCAGTGTTCATGTCTTCTGCCCATTTCTTGACTTGAAATCAAGACACTTCTCTGAAGATGACATACAAATGGCTAACAGACACATGAAAAAATGTTCATCATCATTAGTCATCAGGGAAATTCAAATCAAAACCACATTGAGATACCACCTTACACCAGTTAGAATGGCAAAAATTGGCAGGGCAAGAAACAACAAATGTTGGAGAGGTTGTGGAGAAAGGGGAACCCTCTTACACTGTTGGTGGTAATGCAAGTTGGTACAGCCACTTTGGAAAGCAGGGTGGAGGTGTCTCAAAAAATTAAAAATAGAGCTACCCTATGACCCAGCAATTGCATTACTGGGTATTTACCCCAAAGACACAGATGGAGTGAAAAGAAGGGCCATGTGCACCCCAATGTTCATAGCGGCAATGTCCGCAATAGCCAAACTGTGGAAAGAGCCAAGATGCCCTTCAACAGATGAATGGATAAAGAAGACGTGGTCCATATATACAATGGAATATTACTCAGCCATCAGAAAGGATAAATACCCAACTTTTACATCAACATGGATGGGACTGGAGGAGATTATGCTAAGTGAAATAAGTCAAGCAAAGAAAGTCAATTATCATATGGTTTCACTTATTTGTGGAACATAAGGAATAGCATGGAGGACAATAGGAGAAGGAAGGGAAAAAAGAAGGGGGGGAATCGGAGGGAGAGATAAACCATGAGAGACTATGGACTCTGAGAAACAAACTGAGGGTTTTAGAGGGGAGGGGGGTGGGGGGACGGGTTAGCCCAGTGACGGGTATTAAGGAGGGCATGTACTGCATGGAGCACTGGGTGTTATATGAAAACAATGAATCGGGGATCACCACATCAAAAACTAATGATGTACTGTATGGTGATTAACATAACATAATAAAATTAAATTAAAAAAAACAAAAAGAGAATCATAAGAGGAAAAAAAAAGTACCCAGTGCTAAATGTTTCTGGGGAAGGGGGAAGTTGTTGAATGTTTTACCAGGACAGTGGTGGGGCAAATAACAAACCCACCAAAAAGCTTTAAAGGAAAGACAGAGGAATGCAATGCCCCTAAGGGGTTTTCAAAATCTCAGGTATATTTCTGGGAATCTAGACTGCCATGACATGCATAGGACCATGCATATGTTCAAAACAGACCTGAAAATGTCTTAAACTCTCACCTCTGATTGACCTTGAGGTTTGCCCAAGTAGCTAACGATGCTAAAAGCAGAGCTGTAAACTACGTGGGTGATTACTGAAGGAGTCTCTAACAGGCACACAGAGGCCCTTGGCAAAGACCAGGAGACATTGGTTCAAGGTGTTTACATAAGGCTCTGTCCCATGGTTAACTGATCCTTGATCTAACCAAGCAGTGACTTCAGTAGCCACAACAATCAAGACTTCAGAGATAGGGCGCCTGGGTGGCTCAATTGGTTAAGTACCTGCCTTCGGCTCAGGTCATGATCTCAGGGTCTTGGGATGGAACCCCTGCACTGGGCTCCTTGTTCAGCGGGGAGCCTACTTCTCCCCATGCCTCAGCCTCTGCTCCTCCCTCCACTTGTGCTCACTCTCTCTCAAATAAATAAAAATCTAAAAAAAAAAAAAGCTTAAAAATGTCCTGAGGGACACAAAAAAAGACCTGAATGAGTGCAAAGGAACCACCTGTACCCGAACAGAAGGGTAATGTCGACAACAGCCTTATAAACATATTGTTACCAAAAACAATACATTTACTGAGCTCTTATTATTTGTCTCGTTCTAAACACTTTGCATATATTGGCTCACTTAATCCTCACAGCCCTATGAGATGGGCAGATGAAGAGTCAGACACAGTGCGTGAGGTTAGGTGACAGGGTCATACACTAGTAAGTGGAAGACGCCCTACAATTTAATCACAGAGTGCACCACAGCCTGAATTTTCTCTTAATTAGCTTAAATTTTGAGATATAATTCACATCCCATAAAATTCACCATACTAAAGTATACAATTAAATGGTTTTTAGTAGATCCAAAAAATTGTGCAACCTTCACCGGTTTTCCATTTACCTCTATTTACTGGTTGTTTTACATATAGAAGAAGGCCTTTGATTTTTCTAATATTAATATATTAATTTTGTTCCCAATCACATCCTTAATTCCTATTTATCATAGTTTTTCAGTATATTTTCCAGGATTTCCCAGGTATATCAATATTTGCAAATAATGTTATACTCCACTCTTTAAAAGACCCTGGAAGCCTTCTCTCTCTCTCTCACCCTCAAAAAAAGGAGTTGGGGGTACCTGGATGGCTCAGTCAGTTAAGCACGAGACTCTAACTATTGATTTGGCCTAGGTCATGATCTCAGTGTTGTGAGATCAGCCCCAAGTGGGGCTCCGAGCTCAGTGCAGAGTCTGCTTTGAGAGTCTCTCCCTCTGCCCCTCCCCCCCACTCACACTCTTTCTCTCTAAAATAAATAAATAAATCTTTAAAAAAAAGAACTAAGATTTTCTGCTAAAAGGATACAAATATAAAACCAACAAAATGTAATGTTAAATTTGGATTGGAAATATCAACATGAATTCATGACTTTTAATACTGACCCACCCAAAGACCTAGGAGTAATGACCCACCAGCAGCAATAAGCACTGGGTCTCCATTTGTAAATACTATTCTCTAAAGGAAGCAGGCCACCATGGAGAAATAGCTCATTCCAGATCAGAGGCAGGAAAAGTACAAGGTGAGACAGTTCATGGTGTTGGAAAGTAAGGAAACAATTGAAGATTAAAGGCGGGACAGGGAGGGGTGCCTGGGTGGCTCACTCTTGGTTTCGGTTCCGGTCATGATCTTAGGGTCCTGGGCTTGAGCCTTGGGTCTGGCTCCACACTCAGCATGGAGTCTGCTTGTCCCTCTCCCTCTGCTCCGTCCCCCCACCCCCACTCACTCTCTCTCTCATAAATAAAATCTTTTAAAATAAATAAATACATTAAAAGGGGGGGTGGGGTTGTTGAAATTACATGGGTGCCAAGTGGAAAGGAGTTCCTCTACCCAAATCTGTAACAAACTGGGTATGGAAAAGAAGAACGACTGTAGGTTAATCTTTACTACCTCGTTGGATTCTTGTAAAAATTAAATAGGATTCTGCAAGGAAAAGTGCCCAACTGCAGGATAGTTGCTGAAAAATTTGTTTCTCTTCCCATTCACACCCCATAAAGTCTTGAGGGCCTGAAGGTGGCTTACCTTCTTAAGGGGAAAGGGTCCTGGAAGGCTACAGAAAGGCTACTTTTAAAATAGTTGTTTACATCCCAGTGTGGCCCTGTCAGTGCCAAAAATGCCCCCAAAATTGGTCCTTGCATGTAGCCATGCTTCCAGATCAAATCATGTAACTGCCCCACCCTTAACTTCTGGACTTCTTAAGTCTAAATGCAAAGCCAAAACTCACTGCATCTCATCCAAAGGAGTATGTAATAACCAGAACAGGCTCACAGCTATAATAAACAACTCTAAAGTATCAGAGTTTCCACATAATAAAAGTTCGTGTCTTGCTGGTGCCCCCATGCAATGCTGTTCAGGGCTGGTGCTCTGCTCCACAATCATTCAAGACCCAGACTCTTCCAGGGCATCCTCCTCCTCTGGCGGGCAAACAGACAGAGAGAGAGCATGGAGGAGTGTGGACAGGTTTTCCCAAGGGCCAGGCAACAGGCTGCAAGTGGAAGAGATGACTTCCACCCTCACTCTTCTGCCTGCGCACCCTCCGCAACACCCCCCATGCTAACTGCAAGGGAGGCTGGGAAATGTAGTCTCGCTGGATTTCTCTGCAGGAAAAGGAAAAGAGAGTCTAGCCCAAGAGGTTGACAATTAGTGCTGTGGAGGGTTGCTGGTGAGTCTCACCTTCAGATCCCACATTTGCCCTGAGACTCAGTTTCCCTGGTTTGGGACCACTTTGCTTTAATTCCTTCCTACACTACTAACGACCTTTTCATTCTTCTGTGTTTGTTCTGATACAGAGACTGATAAGTACTCTGTAAATATAAAGTTTTCTATCACTGCTAAGTAAATATTCATTTGGGGGACTCTTATTGGAAAGGGTTAACTGAAATTGCAAATCCAAATTAAACCAAAGAAACAACCTTTAAAATTACACATCTTCCATAGACCAACTCATATTTAACTAAGTCTTCTTCAAATATAAATCCTCTTGCTAAGATTATCAAGCCTATTGAAGACTTTTCACTATATGAAATTTTAGACTTCATTGTCAGACAAAATAAATTCAAACTCTCTATATATAAATACAAGGTTCCCATGTATACATTTACTTGTTATGTGTAGTAATGACTCCCTCAACCCATGTACCTCTTCACCCACCACCCCACTGTTTTGCTTTCCTTTACAGCAAAACTCCTCCAAAGAGTTGTCTATACTTGCCATCTCTTTGTCTTCTCCTCCTCTTCTTTCCTCCCTCCCCTGCCATTGAAACTGATCCTGGCAAGACAACCAGAAATATCCACATTTCCATATCTAAGAGTCAATTTTCAGTTCCCTTCTTGTTTGACAATTTAATCACTCCATCCTTCTGGAAACACTTTCTTCACTCAGCTTCTAGCACACCGCTTTCTGTTGGTTCTTCTTCTACTTTACTGATGTCTCCTCATTTTCCTTTACTGGTTTCTCACTATCTCCTTGACCTCTAAATATTAGAGTGCTTTAGGGCTCAGGACTCTTCTCTTTATTTAAAACCACTGTAGATGGGACCACATTTTAGTCGCATATCTTTAAATATCATATACAGAATGACAACTCCCAAACTTATGTCCTTGAACTCAGACTCATATAGTCAATGTCCCACTAGACATCTAGTTTAAAGGATATCTCAAACTTAATGTATCCAAACACAAACCCCTGATTCCCCACTTTTCCCAAAATCTACACTTCCCTAAGTCTGTCACTTCTCAGTAAATGGCAAGTTCATTCTTCCAATTGCCCAGATTGAACCACTGTTGACTCCTCTCTCTCTCTCTCTCCCTCTCTTTCTCTTTTTCTCTCTCTCTCTTTTTAAAGATTTTATTTATTTATTTCAGATAGGGAGCAAGAGAACAGGAGCAGGGGAGCAGAGGGAGAGGGAGAAACAGGCCCCCTGCTGAGCAGGGAGCCTGACGTGGGACTGGATCCCAGGACCCTGGGATCATGACCTGAGCCAAAGGCAGATGCTTAACTGACTGAGCCACGCAGGCTCCCCTGTCTCTTTTTCTCCATCTCTCTCTGTCTCTCTCATACCCTGCATTACATCTATTAACAAATCCTGTCAGCTCTACCCTCAAAATATTTCCAGAATCTGACCACTTCTCACCAACTCTATCAAACAGAAAGATAATAAGAAAATCTCCAAAACTTGGGAACTTAACTGCAGACTTCCAAATAATTTATAGTTCAAAGAGGAAGCCTCAAAGGAAATCAAAAACTATAAGGAACTCATTGAAAATGAAAATTACAACATATCAAAATATATGGGACACAGCTAAATCAGGGCTGAGAGGGAAGTTTGCAGCACTAAATGCATACAATAGAAAATAGGAAAGGTCTCAAAGCTCCCACCTTAAGAATCTAGGAAAAGGGCACCTGGGTGGCTCAGTCGGTTGAGCGACTGCCTTCGGCTCAGGTCATGATCCCAGGGTCCTGGGATCAAGTCCCACACTGGGCTCCCTGCTCTGCAGGGAGCCTGCTTCTCCCTCTCCCACTCCCCCTGCTTGTGTTCCCTCTCTCGCTGTGTCTCTCTCTGTCAAATAAATAAATAAAATCTTTAAAAAAAAAAAAAGAATCTAGGAAAAAAGAAAAGCATAACACCAAATATTGCCAAAGGAAGTAGAAGAAAGGCAGTAATAAAGATAAAGATAAAAGCAAAAATCAATGAAATTCAAAACATTAAAACAATAACTAAAACAAATAAGACAAAGAGCTATTCTTTGAAAAGATCAGTGAAATTTACATACCTTTAAAAAGACTAATAAAGAAAAAGAGAGAAGAAACAATCAGGAATGAAACAGGGGTTATCATTACAGAACCTGAAAACATTAAAAGAATAATAAAGAAATACTATGAACAACTCTACATGCATAAATTCGACAATTTAGATGAAATCCTTGAAAAACACAGCATCATAGCTCACCCTAATGAAATAGATCACTTGAATAGCCCTGTAACTATTAAGGACATTTAATTCATAATTTTAAACTGCCTCCTCAAAAAAATCCCAGGTCCAAATGATTTCACTGGGGAATTCTACAAACATTTAAAGAATTAACACCAATTCTACATAACTGCTTCATTTTATAAAGCTACAATCACCCTGATACAAAAGCCAAACAAAGATAGTACAAAGAAAAAAAAAAAAAACTGCAGACCACTAACCCCCACAAATATGAACACAAAAATATTTAACAATTGTTAACAAACAGAATTCAGGAATATATATAAATAATTATGCAGAATGAGTAAGTGGGGTTTATTCCAGGGATGCAAGACCGGTTCAAAATTCAAAAATCAATCAATGAAATCAACTATATTATCAGAACAAAAAGAGAAATATTGTGATCATATCAGTCATTGTAAAAAAAATGTTTAATGAAGTTCAACACCCAATAATGATAAAAACTCAGAAAATAGGAATAGAGTAAATCTTCCTGAACTTAAAAGCACATCCACAGGAAACATTATAATGAATGGTCTAAGATCATTAACAAAACAAGGATGTCTATCTATTCATACCACTCTTACTTAACAAAGTGCTAAAAATTCTAGTCAGTACAATAAGGCAATAAAAAAAAAAAAGCAAACACATCAGAAGGGAAGAAACAAAACTGTCCCTGTTTGCAAATGACATGACTGCCTCTATAGAAAATCCCAAAGAATATACAAAAAAACCCCAACCTCCTAATAAGTGAATTCAGCAAGTTTGCAGGATACACTATATTCAATTACATTTCTATATGTTATTAATGAACATATGGACACTGAAATTAAAAATACAAAGTAACATTTACAATAGCTCAAAAATAAAATACTGAGGTGCACATCTAAACGAATATGCACGGGACTTGTATGGCGAACACTACAAAGCATTAATGACAGAAATCAAAGATCTAAATAAATGGAGACAGGGGCGCCGGGGTGGCTCAGATGGTTAAGCAACTGCCTTCGGCTCAGGTCATGATCCTGGAGTCCCGGGATCCAGTCCCACATCGGACTCCCTGCTCAGCAGGGAGTCTGCTTCTCCCTCTGATCCTCCCCCCTCTCATGCTCTCTCTCTCTGTCTCATTCTCTCTCTCAAATAAATAAATAAATTCTTTTAAAATAAATAAATAAATGGAGACATACTATGTTCATGGATTGAAGGACTCAACATAGTAAAGATGTCAATTTTCTCCAAATTGATTGTGAAATTCCTATAAATTCTAGCAAGATTATTTTATAAATATAGACAAAATAATTCTAAAATTAATGTTGAAAGGCAAAGGAGTTTTGATAACTAAAACTATTCTGAAAAAGAAGAATAAAGTGGGAGGAATTTGCTTACCAGATTTTAAGACCAATTGTAAAACTGCAGTGATCAAACCTGTGTGGTATTGGTGGAGAGATACACACATAAATCAAGGGAACAGAGAACACAGAAATACACCTACACAAATAGGCCCAACTTATTTTTTTATAAAGGTGCAAAAGCAATTAAAAGGACAAAAGATAGCCTTTCAACCCAAAAATTCTCAGAATCTATGGCTAAGCAAAGAGGTCTTAGGCTTGACACCAAACACCATCCATAAAAGGAGAAAAATCATAAATTGGACTTTATCAAAAATTTTAAAACTTTTGCTCTTCATAAGACCCTGTTAAAAGGATGAAAAGAAAAGCTACATATTAGGGGAAAAATATTTGTAAACCACATATCTTACAGAAGATTAGAATTTAGAACACATGAAGAACTCTCAAAACTCAACATTAAAAACAAAACAAATTCAATTAGAAAGTGGGCAAAAAACATGAAGAGACATTTTACCTACAGGTATATAAAGATAGCAAATATGGACATGAAAAGATGTTCAACATCGTTACCCTTTAGGAAATGCAAATTAAAACCACCATGAGATATTATTGCAAACCTATCAGAGTGGCTAAAATAAAAACTGACAACATGAAATAGTGGCAAGGATATGAAAAAATTGGATCATTCATACACTGCTGGTGGGAATGTATAGCCACTCTGGAAAACAGCTCAGCAGTTTCTTCAAAACCTAAACATGAAACTGCCATATTACCCAGAAATTGCATTTCTGGGCATTTATCACAGAAAAATAAAAACTTATGTTTTCCAACATTTTGTATTCAAATGTTTATAACAACTTTATTCATAACAAAGACTGGAAACTCAGATGTCCTTCAATTTGTGGATTATTAAAGAAACAAGTACATCCATACCATTGAATACTACTCAGCAATAAAAAGGAAAGAATTAACAATACATACAACAACCTCAATGAATGTCCAGATAGTTATGCTGATTGAAAAAGAAAAAGCCAATTTCAAAAGGTTACATGCTACATTCTGCCATTTATATAACATTGTTGAAATCACAAAAGTATAGAAATGAAGAACAGATTAATGGTTGCCAGTGATTTAGGTGGGGGTGGGAACAGGAGGAAAGTGAGTGTGGCAACATTAGGAATCCCACTGGTAATGGAAATATTCTGTCTCTTTACTATAACCAACATTCTAATATCCTGGTTGTGATACTGCAGTATAATATTGCAAAATGTTACCTTTGGAGGTAACTGGGTAAAGGTTACACATGATATCTATGTATTATTTCTAACAATTACATGTGCATCTAAAATCATCTTAAAATAAAAAGTTTATTTAACAAATACATGATGTTCAAATGTATATCTGTCATGAGCATTGGTGGCTGACTTGGAGAATCAGTTTTTAACTGTGGACGTCTATAGAGAGATTCTCTTTATCTAGCTTTAGAGATAGGCCTTAAATTCTATAGGCCAGTGGCAGATATGGCTGAGTATTAAAACTACCTTACCTACTATAAACTCTTGCAGAGATTTATGAAAGCTCTCTGGAAGATTTTGATGCCACCAACCACCAACTCACCCACAGAGCAGTTCTAAGAGCTAAGCCCAAGAGATGCTCAGCTATGTGAAAGGTAACCCAGAACCTGGCATAATTCTTCAGGAAAAAAGTAATAAATAAATACTCAAGAAATATAAAAAGTACTCAGTAAATAAGTAATAGATTATTCTAAGTTTTATCAATCATCTTTCTGTTTGGTTGTTTCTATATGGGTAACTGTGGCAAAGTGAAAATGGATGGTGAATGTACTACTTCCAAAATACCTGACTGTCTTAGTTATTTGTTATTGCTGCACAATAAATCACCCTAAAACTTAATAGTTAAAAACATCAACAAACATGGGTTTTCACTTACAGTTTCTATATGTCAAGGAATTCAAGAGTGACTTGGCTAGGCAGTTCTGACTCAAGGTCCCTCATGAGATTGCAGTTAAGGTATTGACCAGGACTGCAATCATAAAAGGCTTGACTGGGGCTGGAGAATCTGCTTCCAAGATGGCTCATTCATATGGCTGGAGAGTGGGTGCTAGGTGTGGGCAGGTGGCCTCATCTTCTCCGCACATGGGCCTTCTCCACATTCACTTCAACAAAGGGGAGCTTGGATATCCTCATGCCATTGTGGTAGGCTTCCCCCAGAACAAGCAATCCAAGATATAGTGCCAACAGAAGCTCCCTTTTTTTGTGACCTAGTCTCAAAAGTCACATACTATCACTTTGTCACATTGTATTTGTCAGAAGCAAGTCACAAATTCTGGCCCCCATCCAAGGAGAGGGTAATTGGGTACCATATTTTCAAGGAAATTGTGTCAGAATAATTCGTGGACATATTTTTAAACTACCACAATGACCTTGGCAACTTAACTCCTCTGCACTTCAGTTTTCCATTGATAAATGGAGGATAATAATGATGCCAACCTCAGAAGGTAGTTGAAAGAATTAAATGGTATAATTGAATATAACTGGTACATATTAGAACTTAATGACTCTTTCTTTCCCCAATCAAAGGAATATATCAGTTTCTCTCTATAAATATGAGGGCCAGCAGAAGACCAACAGTGAAACTAGTCTTTGTGCCTTACTTAGTCTTTGTGTCTGCTCACATCATATCCCCCTTATGGGGCCCTCTCCTCCTGATTCCCTCTTTCTCTCAGATTCTCAAGATCCCAAACATGCATGACATAGACATGCTTGGTCATACCCCAAAAGGTTTCTTTTTCCTGGAAATTTCCCAATCTTAACAGTTTTCCAATTCTCTTAATGAAACCTAACATTCTCTTGTCCCAATCCCTCAGGATGCTCTACTTCCTGTTATCTTCTAAGTGATGGCTAACCCCATGGCCAACAACCTTTCAGAAGCAGAGTTAGCACCTGTTGTGAGTACATTTGCAACTGATCTTAGAAGACTAGGAAAGTGACACAAGTTACCCTTCTCAAAAAAAAATCTCTTACAACAAAATAGAAGATTGAAGATTAAACCCTACCCTCCTGAAAGAAAGTTGAGCCTGTCACTCATTCACGCTTCACAGGAATGCTTTAATCAAATAATAATCAGGTGGCACTCACCCTACCTAAGATCAACTTCACTGTGAAAATGAGAATTGTGATTATGAAGGAGAGATACCATTTTGCAACTGGACATACTCGGGGAAAGGAAAACCCTAGACAGAGTTTTTCAATGTGGAGATTCCCTGTCATTGGGTATCTCCAGGGAACATGAAGGCCCTGCCTGAGTGATATGAGAAGTAGTGAGAAAAGAATGCTCAAATGAATGTGAAAGGACATTTTTCTCAAAGTCTTGTTGGTTGCCTTGCATGTGGCAATGAAAAACATCTCCCAAGATGACTTTGGCCCATCCCCTCCACAATGGCAGACAAGGAGCAGTCAATGATGCAGGATTTCATGTTGTCTCTCCTTTGGATCTATTTGCATTTTTTACCTGGCTCTCTGGAAACATATTGCTTTAAAACAAAACAAAACACTTGAATGGTAAGAATTTCAGACATGTTTTAGGGCCCAAAGAAAAGAGTTGTAGGGGCAGATGGTTCTTTGGTACCAATCAGATTGTGTTCAAGTAGGCCTATTCTGTTTATGCACCCAGGTGACGGAAGGTCCTGATAAGTAGGCATCTATCCTGATATCCAGAGAGAGAGAGATTGCTATTGCTGAGCCAGGGAAGAATCTGAAGCTCACAGATAGGGTAATTTTCCTAGGGCCACACGAGATGGGATTCAAATGAAGGTCCTCTGCTTCAAAATAACTCACTCATTTCGAATTGGAAAGAGAAATTGTGATCATCATATACAACTGGGGAAAAAAAAAAAAAGTCCCACATGCCCCTTAAAAGAACCCAGGTTTGGTTTTCAGACATTTTAGCCCAAAGATCTATTGCATCTGTTGCATTTGCCACCTAACATTCATTCTTCCTTCTTAGAGTAACTACCTTGGATCACCTCCCCATTTCAGCCTGTGATAGGGTTCAATCTCTCCAGGCCCCTCAGCCAATCAAAATAGGGATAGCCTTATCACACTGGTTGTTTCAGAGATGGACACATGACCCAACAAATCCTAATACAGTTTTGCTTACATTTTTTTGAGAACTGTTCTTCATCATGTGTCCTAGATCAGAGAGAATATAAGCTCTTACATGCTACAGTTATCTTGCCACCACTAAAGGACAGCCTTTCTGAGAACAGAACCAGTAAAGGCAGAGCCAAGAGCTGGAGAGAGAAACCGAGTCCTGATGGTATCTTTGGAACCACTGCATCAATCTGGACCTGAAGCTGGGATTTTTCGATCATGAGCATTAATAAATTCATGTTTTACTTCAGCCTATTTGAATAGACCTTTCTGTCACTTGGAACTGAAAGAGTCTGATTAAAGCACAATCACACTGTTCTCTCTGAAATAAGCATCAAACTTTTCCAAATATAAAGCCAGAATTGGTGAGGGTTTTGGGTTGCATTTAATCATAAAATAGAGTTTCCCCCAATTATTCCCTTTGGAGAAGAACCCACCAAGAGGTTCTTTCCTTGTTGGAGCCTCTCTACATGCCAAAAGCATTGGGCCAACTAGTCCTCTGAGCCCTGGCTCACTTCCCTGAGTCCTTTCCAAGAAATAACAAACACTGACAATGAATAGTCACTTGTCTATAAATACAAAGATGATACCTATTACTGTAAATAATGGTTTTGGATATATGAGAGAGTGGGATGTGCAGGCCAAATGCAAAGGTGACTAAACATGGAATGAGTCAGTGATGCATCCCATCCAAGCTTACATTTTTTTATGGACCTTGTGTCATGGGTTGAATGGTGGCCCCCTAGAAAAGATGTGTCCATGCCCTAATCCCCAGAACTTTGAATATTACTTTATAACAAAAGAGTGAAGATTGTGTTATATGGCAAAAGATGTGATTAAATTAAGGATCTTGAGGTGATTATCCTGGATAGTTTTGGTGTACCTTAAATGCAATCACATGCATGTATCCTCATACAAGAAAGGGACAGAAAAAGAGAAGAAAGACACACAGAGAAAAGACAATGTGAAGACAGAGAACAGAGATGTGACCCTAAGCCAAGGAATGCTGACAGCCACCAGAAGACGGAAGAGAGAAGGAATGCGAGCTTCCTGAGGGAGCAAAGCCCTGCTGACACCATGATTTCAGACTTCTGGCCTCCAGAATGGTGAGAGAAAAAAAATTTATGTTATTTTAAGCTACCCGCTTTGTGGTAATTTGTTATAGCAGCTACAGGGAACTAATACACCTTGTTAGAATAATATTAGGCCATTGAAATTAATTTCAGTTCAGACATTTGGTAGGGAAATACCAACAAAGGACAACAGACAGCTAATGTTTATATAGTGCTTACTATGTTCTTTGCGACATTAACTCATTTAATCTTTATAGTTACCCTAGGAGATAGATATTATTATAATTATCCCATTTTACAGATCAGGAAACTGAGGCACAGTGAGATTAAGCTAGCTCAGGGTCACACAGCTATGAAATATCAGAGCTACGAATTAAGTCCAGGTGGAGCTAATTCCAGAGTTTATGCTCTTGACCACTGCTCTATAGCAGTTACTATGTGGAAATTTGTCTACATCAGAAGTTCTCACTTCTGGTAGCACTTTCAAATCACTCAAAGGGCTTTAGGAACACATTAAGGAGGAAGAAGCACACTGAAGACAAATTATTCATAATCTTCAGTGTAGAATCCTGAACATCAGCAGTTCTTAAGAGTTCCCCCAGATGATTCTAATGTGCAGCCAGGGTTAAAAAACACTGACATAATAACCTCCAATTGCAGATTTAACTAATTTTTTCAAGTTAGCATTGGCTAGATGTTTGGCTTCTCCAAAAGCTATGTCTACACAGAGAAATTAGAATGCAAAACCTAGCAAAAGGCCCAAGTCAATAATACCACATTGTTTTTTCCTGCAGTGGAGTAGCTGACCATTTCGTATCAAGGACTATACCATGGGAAAAATTCAATGTGAGGTTTCCCCAAAGGATCCTGTGACTTCTCATCTTGCTCCGACACCCTACAAGTGAGGATAGTCAGGTCCCATTGTCAACGTCCAGCAGATGTCATCTGGTTTGAATTATCTAGTGGTCATGATCCAGCAGATCTATTTAAATTACGAAAAACATTGAGATGATTAGCTCATGAAGACCTAAAATACAGCAAACTATTTTTAATTTTCTACTTATGTGTTTTTATATCTTTATATTTATGTTCTGGTAGTACTGGGAGACCCTGGAACTCACTTCTTTTTCTTTCTGCCCCTACATAGAAGTTCAATCTAAACATATGATGAATTACCAAAGTTTTAAGGAACTTTGAGCGTTCCTCTGAGTGATAGAAAGATAATCATCATTGAGGTACAATCTCCTACAAGAGACATACTACTACTGACCACTACTTATACCCTCAAAGGTGAAAATCTGAGTGTACAAAGAGAATCAGATCAACCTCTTGGCCTGAGTAACTAATAGATTAATTTGAATAACTAGTTTAACTTTTTTGTTTAAGTTGATCAATTTGAGGTGGATTTTGGCATTGTGTAGGCATACCTGCTCAACCATTCATGCTAACTGCTCATGACCAAATAAATGAATTGTAAATGGTGGCATGGGGTAGTTTTCAGCTTGAAGCACAAAGTTCAGTAAGCCTATTATTGTAGGCTCAGGGCAAGGCATGTTCACTGTTGGACACAAATACATCATTTCTCTAAGCTGCAGTTTTGTCTCCTTTATTTCTCATTGTTTGCAAAAAGAAATTTCTGGTTTTCTAATTCCAGCTGTTTGGCTTCATACTGCAGCCCAGCTTTATAGGGCTTCTCCTATTGTTTGGAAACTGTTCTGTACAGATATGTGCCAATGAGGCCTATATAGTGTCATCATTCTGAGAACCTCTGAGAAGTTTCTACCTTCATATCTACATTCTACAAATATTGTCCTGGGACTTAGTAGCCCTGATCAAAGGGCACAACTTTCAAAGATGGATCTGCCTCAGTGCATCTCCCTCCTACATCTTCCATTGTTCACACTGATGAAAAAAAGAAAAATCCTTTTCTGGGTTCTTTGTGGCAGAATTTACCATGTGAAAGTTTCAGACCTGTCATTCATAAGCACCTGCTGATATCTCCCACACTCTATCCCCCGCCTTATTGTCTTAGGGCCACCTTGCCAGCAACAGCTACACGGAGCCACTTAACTCCTATAAAGGAAGCCACCATTCTCCTATCATGCTTAGCTCTCCACAAGTTTAGACACTTGTAACATGGGACCTAAAGGTCATTGCACATTAAGCCCGAGGACGGAAAAAGCAATAGGGTTAAATGGAGAAAAAAAAGGAAACTATTATGGATGAAATGTTTGTGTCCCCCAAAAATTCATGTTAAAATCTAATCCACAATGTGATGGTATTTGGAGATGGGGCCTTTGGAGGTAATTAGGTCATGAAGGTTGAACCTTCATGAACAGGATTAGTGCCCTTTAAAATGAGGCCAGAGAGCTAACTCACCCTATTTCCACCATGTGAGGATACAACAGGAAGTCAGCCATCTGAAACCCAGAAAAGGGCCATCACCCAAATTGGACCTTGCTGGCACCATGATCTTAGACTTCCAGCCTCCAGAATGTGAGAAATAAATTTCTGTTGTTGATAAACCACCCAGATTATGGTGGGTTTTTTTTTTAAGATTGATTGACTGATTATTTATTTATTTATTTATTTATTTATTTATTTATTTATTTATCAGAGAGAGAGAGAGCACAAGCAGAAGGAACAGCAGTCAGAGGGAGAAGCAGGCTCCCTGCTGAGCAAGGAGCCCAATGCAGGACTCGATCCCTGGACCCTGGGATCATGACCTGAGCTGAAGGCAGATGCTTAACTGACTGAGCCACCTAGATGTCTCAATTATGATGTTTTGTTATAGCAACCTGAGCTAAGACAGAAACACTCATAACAAATTGGTGGAAAGTTTAGAAACACAAACCAATGAGCTTCAGTATAATAACACTGAGTACAAGCAGAGGCTACTAAAACCTACAAGTCAGCAAGTACTACAAATGATCAAATTAGCAAAGATAAATGCTAAAACCCATTGGAGGGACTTTTGTTTCCAGTCAAGATGGAGTAACAAGGACTAGATTTACCCTCCAGGCTAAACAACAAAAATACAAAATAACAAGACAAATTACATGAAATAATGATTTACAAAACATTGAACATCAGGCAATGAAAGACAAGGATCCCTGAGAGACACATAAAAATGACGTGAGCCTTATAACAACTGATCCAGGTTATTTCTTTGAGAGAATTTTCCCTTTCAGGGAAGGGGATCTCAGACAGAAGTTTAAAGACTTGCTGCACTGAGGAAACACAACTGAGATTCTAGATCAAGAAATCTAGAAGTCTCAGGACAGAATACTGAAGATGAGAGAGATACAAAGAGACCTGCAGAGAATCCTTCTCAAGTATTCAGCAGAGCCTTAATTAATGCATTTATGTAAGGAAAGGATGACTCAAAAGGATTAAAGGGAACAGTGCCCAGTATTCACACATGGTCAGGAATAAAGCCCCCCTTCCGTTGGGGGGGGGGCAGACATAGAAAGTCATAATACATGGGACATTGGATAGAATATTCATAAAGGTCTTACCTCAGAGGAAAGGATTAATTAGCCCTGTCACTAGCACTCTTCTAAAACCACTTAGAAAAATCAGATCAAGACCTGAAAGGATTAAATTATTTCCAAGTAATTTAACTGCATCCCAGAGTAAAGCTCAAGAATATTTATAGGAATACAAAAATATTTAACACCCAACCAATCAAAGATTGACCAACCAATCAAAGATTACCAGGCATTTCTTCCCCATAATTGGAAGAAAAATCAATCAAAACTGACACAGAAATGCTAGAGATGTTAGAATTAGCAGACAATGACATTAAAACAGCTATTATAACTATTCCAGTTATGGAATGAATAAATCATGGGGATAAAAGGTATGGCATGGGGAATATAGTCATTGGTATTATAAAAGTGTTGTATGTGACCAATGGTAGCTACACTGTGGTGAGCACAGCAAAATGTATAAACTGGTTGAATCACTATGTCATACACCTGAAAGTACTTCAATTTTTAAAAAACAGCTATTATAACTGCATTCCACATGTTCACAAAATTAAGTAGAGACATGGAAGACAGCAGAAAGACCAAAATCACACTTCTAGTGATTAAAACTACAATGTCCGAGTTGAAAATATCCCGGATGGAATTAACAGGCTAAGACAATGCCCTAGAAAAGACTATGAATTGAAAACATAGCAATAGAAACTACTCAAAATGAAATACACTGAAAAAAAAGAATCAGGAAAAATGAAAGGAGCATCAGCAAGTTCTGGGATGGTTTTATACATGTGTGGGCCTCATAGATTTGTAATTGCAGTTTCTGAACAATAGGAGAGAGAAGCAGGGAGATGAAGAATAATGTATAAAAATAGTCCAAATTTGATGAAAACCTTAAATCCATGGATCTAAGGAGTTTAAAGAACCCCAGCATTAAAGTCATGAAGAAAACTACGCCAAAGAACATAATAAATTGCTCAAAACCAATGATAAGGAGAAAATACTAAAAGTAGACAGAGATAAAAAGACATGCATACAGAGGAACAAAGATATGAAGGACAGCAGATTTCTTTTTATAAACAATGCAAGCAAGATGACAATGGAGTTACATCTTTAAAGTACTTCATGAGGATAGCTGTCATTCTAGAATTCTATATCCTAGAAATACATATCTTCAAAAACAAAGGAGACATAAAGACATTTTCAGATATTCAAAATCTAAAAGAACTGTTCTAAAAGAAATAAAGTTCTTCAGGCAAAATAAAAAATAATACCAGATATAAATATGGATCAATCCCCAAAAGTGAAGAATATCAGAAGTGGCAACTACACAGGTAAATATATGTTTTTTATTATTTAAATCTCTTTAAAAGATAATTGACTGGGATGCCTGGGTGGCTCAGTCAGTTAAGCATCTGCTTTCAGCTCAGGTCATGATCTCATGGTCCTGGGATTGAGCCCTGCATCAGGCTCCCCACTCAGCAGGGAGTCAGCTTCTCCCTCTGCCTCTCCCCACTGCTCAAGCTCTCTCTCTCTCTCTCATTCTGTCTCTCTCTCAAATAAATAAATAAAATCTTTTTTAAAAAAGATAATTGTTTAAAAAATAATAGCAGTATGGTGAAGCTTTTTATAGCATGTATATAAGTAAAATAAATAATGATGGTCACATAAATTTCAAGAGAAGAAATGGAAGTATTTATTTCATATTCTTATACTGTACATGAAATGGCATAATAATACTTGAAGGTAGACTGTGATAAATTTAAGATGCATGCAATAAACCTATAAACAAACTAACAAAAGAGTTATAGGTAATAAGCCAAAAAGATATAAAATGAAAAAATAACAATCCAAATGATAGAGGATAAAGAGAAAATGGGAACAAACAACAGAGGGACAAATAGAAACAAATAGCAATATTCCACAGCGGAATTCAATTATAAATTAGTAACATAAAATCCCTAAACATTTGGAAACCAAATAGCACCCTTCCAAATAACCCATGGATCAGAGAAGGAATAAAAAAGATATTTTGAAATGAATTAAGATGAAAGCAACACATAAGAATTTGTGAGGTGCAATAAGCAGTTTTTTGTGTGAAACTCATAGCGGTAAGTGCCTACATTAGAAAAAGGAGAAGGTCTCAATCTATAACTTGAATTTCTGCCTTAAGATACTAGAAAAAGGAGAACAAATCAAACCCAAAGTAGAAGGAAGATAAATATAAATATCAAAACAGGGGCGCCTGGGTGGCTCAGATGGTTAAGCGTCTGCCTTCGACTCAGGTCATGATCCCAGGGTCCTGGGATCGAGTCCCACGTCGGGTTCCCGGCTCAGCAGGGAGCCTGCTTCTCCCTCTGACACTCTCCCCTCTCATGCTGTTTCTCTCTCACTCGCTATCTAAAAAATAAATAAAATCTTTTAAAAAATAAATAAATAAATAAATATCAAAACAGAAAACAAATAGGAAACAGAAAAATCAATAGAGAAACTCAATGAAACCAAACTCTGGTTGAGAAGATTAATAAAATTGATAAAGCTCTAACTAGACAGATGGGGAGGTAGTGAGAAGACATAAATTACCATTATTAAGAATGAGAGACGTGATACCCCCACAGATATAAAAAGGATATTTGTGTGTTGACAACTTACCAAGTAACACGATTACATTTTAAGGGACCTTCAACATCCAAACTCAAAGTATCAATATGAAAGGTGACAATTTCAGGAGCTAGTGATGTCATAGTGGCTTAGTAAAAGAGAACTTACACATAAATGGTGACTTTTCCCTCAAAGCAAATCCTTCAAAGCAGCGCCTACTTGTAGGAGTATCTTGATCTCTATGGAAACTTAATTGCATGGTCAGTTTGCAAGGTACTTCTTAAAATCTTGTAATATCAGTGTTATTTCTCCTATTAAGTTTAGTGGACACTGAAAATATTACAAGAAAAAATGCAAACCCGGGGCACCTGGGTGACTCAGTCAGCTGAGCATAGGACTCTTGATTTCAGCTCAGGTCATGATCTCAGGGTCATGAGATCAAGCAAGGAGTCTGCTTGAGATACTCTTTCTCCCTCTCCCTCTGCCCCCCCCACTCTAAAATAAATCTTAGAAAAGAAAAATGCAAACCTGAAGTATCAGCTAATTCCATCATTTTGTATTCCAACCATTACCAATATTAATTCATACATGTTAATGTGGATTTTTCAGTGTACTCTTTATGTGCTGTTTTTTACTAAATGATTTTATATACCTATTTTCATCATATAGCCCAAAAAACTAATATTTGTAAGTATACCTGATATTTAATCATATTCATTATAATCAGCACTTAGTTATAGAGCATTTAAGTAACTTCCAGTGTTTCACAGTTGTGAATAGTAACACTATAATTTTATATAAATTGATTTCTTTCTTTTAGATTCTTTCCCTTGAGAATTTCCCCTAAATGAAATTCCTGAGCCAAAAAAAACCCAAAATGAAACCAAAAAAAAGTGAACAGTTTTTCAGCTATTTTTTAAACATTGCCAGATTAGCCTCACAAAAACTTAGAGCAATTCTCAGTGGGACACAGGGCCACATATACATATAATTTTCCCACTGGCCCACCTACAATTTTTTTAATATTTATTGAGGTATAATTAACAACCAACTGCACATATTCAAAGTATGTACTCTGATAAATTTTGAAACTATCATGATATCAAATCATGAACACATCCATCACCACCAAATTTTGCTCATACCCTTCATAATCCCACCTTCTATCCCTGTTTTCCCCTAGGAAACCACTGATACTTTATGTACTCTAGATTAGTTTCAAGCTCATAGAATTCTATATAAATGGAATCATAAAGCATGCACTCTTTTGGCTTGGTTTCTTTTACCCAGAATAATTATTTTGAATTTCATCCCATGTTGTAGCACACATCAATAGTTCCTTCATTTTTATTGATGAGTAGTATTCTATTATATGGATATAACACACTTTGTTTGCTAATTCACCTGTTAATGGACATTTGGGTTGTTTCCAGGTTTTGGCTACCACAACTAAAGCTACTACCAACATTTGCATACAAATCTTTCTATAAATATGTGCTTTTATTTTTATTGGGAAAATAGCTAGCAATGGAATGGCTAGGTCATATGGTAGATTTATGTTTAACTTTTTAAGAGACTGTCAAAATACTCTCCAAAGTGATTGCCATTGTACATTCCCATCAACGATGTAGGTGAATTAGTATGGTCAGTCTTTTTAATTTCAGCCATTCTAGTGGTTGCATACTGGTATCACATTTTGCTTTCATTTACATTTCCCTAATGACTAATGATGTTGAGCATCTTTTCATGCTTTTATTTGCCTTTATGTTTTCTTTAGCGAAGTATCTGTTCATATCACTAGATGCAAGAGCAATTCATTAAAGAAAGAACAGTATTTTCAATGAATGATACTGAAACAATTGGATATCCATACACAATAAAAGGAGATTCATACTTTGATTCATACTGCTAACACTATATAAAAATTAACTCAGGACGCCTGGGTGGCTCAGTCGGTTAAGTGTCCAACTCTTGATTTCAGCTCAGGTCATGATCTCAGGATTGTGAGACTAAGCCCCATGTCAGGCTCCATGCTGGGCTTGGAACCCACCTAAGATTCTTTCTCGCCATGTCCCTCTGCCCCTCCCCCATGTAAAAAAAAATTAACTCAAGATGGATCACATACATAAATGTAAAACCCAAAGTTATAAATCTTTTATAAGGAAACTAAGAGAAAACCCTCATGACCTAAGGATTTCTTTGATATGACACCAAAAGCACAAAAACAAATAGAAAAATTGGGTCGCATTAAAATTTTAAACTTCTGCTTTTCAAAAGACATGGTCAAGAGAATGAAAAATAAAAGCCACACAGACTGGGGGAAAAAACTTGCAAAGCATATATCTGGTAAAGGATTTGTATCCAGAATATATAAAGAACTTTCAAAACTCAATAATATGAAAACAAAGGATCCAATACTCTAATATTTAGATTTGTTTATCAGATATACAACTTTGGGCAAGTAAAAAACACTCAATGAGAGACTGAAGTGAGGCCTTGTACTGTTGTTAAAGAGAGCAAATAGGGGCAGGAGAGAGAAACAGACACCATACACAGAAAAGGATCACGGGGTGTTTCACAGTCAGGTAGGAAAACTGTCAAAAGCATATTGCCTATTTTCTTCACAGTAAGTTCTAGGATCAGCTTTTGACAGCATGTCCCAAGTATAAAAGAAGAGTTTTGAAAAGGGCGTGGAGCCTGATTAAGGTCTGGATAGGAGGATTGGATATTATGGCATATATTCAAAAGATATTTGGTATTAAAAGGAGGAGAGGCATTCCAAGTCAGAGTATCTGAAGAACCGGGCAATTTTATGTCATAGGTTATCAGGCCCCTTTTCCTGACCATCACATTCCCACCCCAAAAGTCTGGGAATGGACCATCCTTTCAGGACCCGCTCCAGTGCCTGCCCATCACTCCCACTCACCCCCACCAATCACTGCGATCAGATGGAGTGCAGTCATTTGTGAAATAGCATTAATAATAGTGGATTGTCTCAAAGACAAAATGAGATAACCAATGTAAATCATGTAACATAATTCCTGGAACACCCCGAGCTCAATAAATATTGGTTTCCCTTTTCTTTGCCCCCTTCCCTAACCAAATGGAAGGCAAATTGCAGTGCTGGCCTCAGTTCAGAGGGTTTTTTAATTTAGACCTCCTATGCTGAGCTCTTACTAAAGGATCCTGGGTTGAGCACGGCGACTTTTTAAACAACTTGATTCCAGATTTTGATGGCCCCATTGCCATATGTGGCAGGGAGTCAAAAAGCAGAATGGGAGGGGCCCCAGGCTCCAGAACCAAGTTGCCAGGCTCTGGCAAAAATCAATAGGTAGACAACTTTTCTGTTCTAGAAACAGAAAGCATTCGGAGGGGGAGACAAACCATGAGAGACTATGGACTTTGAGAAACAAACTGAGGGTTCTAGAGGGGAGGGGGTGGGAGGATGGGTTAGCCTGGTGATGGGTATTAAAGAGGGCACGTACTGAATGGAGCACTGGGTGTTATACGCAAACAATGAATCATGGAACACTACATCAAAAACTAATGATATAGGGGCACCTGGGTGGCTGAGTCGTTAAGCGTCTGCCTTCGGCTCAGGTCATGATCCCAGGGTCCTGGGATCGAGCCCCGCATCAGGCTCTCTGCTTGGCGAGAAGCCTGCTTCTCCCTCTCCCACTCCCCCTGCTTGTGTTCCCTCTTTTGCTGTTTCTCTGTCAAATAAATAAAATCTTTAAAAAAAAAAAAAACAACTAATGATATAATGTATGGTGATTAACATAATAAAAAAAAAAACAAAACAGAAAGCATTTATGCTCCCCCCTCCTGCTGGCTGAGGGCCCATCATTTTGAGTATCCCTCCCGGCCTTTCCACTGTCCCCAACTCATTCCTCCTCAGGGAAGGAGAAGCGAATTGCCTGACTGGTAAACTTAAAAGCAGCACCTCTCAAGTGGTGTGTGCAGCTCAGCCCACCTCCCACTCTGCTGCTTTCTCAGAACAGGCTCCACTGGGAAAGGCCTGTGCTTGTTCAGCTGTGAGTGTTGCTGGGCATTTTTGAGGTACAGTGTTAGGAGGCCCACATGTAAGCCACATTGCCCCAAATCAGCTTTAATGAACTCTAATAAGGGTGGTCACTGTTGCTTAACTCCTAGGTTTACCTCTCAGTTGGTTCTGAACTTGGCTGGGGGAGAGGAGTGCCCTCTAGTCCATGAACACCCAAGCACAGAGAAGCATCAGAGACAGCACATTCAGGGGCATGACTGTGGCCCCGTGGAGGTCCCCCTCAGTTTGCATTTCCCCACCTGCTCTAAGCCTCTCAGACTGACATTGCCACCACCAACTTTCACGCGAGAAAGAATGAGAGACACATAATGGTGATTCTTTCTTTGTCTTCCTCCTGGAGGTCAAGGTGTTGTACTTCGGTGTCTCCCATAGGACTTTGCATGGTTCTGAGCATGTGGAACTCTGATAAAGAATCAGGACAATCGACAGATGAATGGATAAAGAAGATGTGGTATATATATACAATGGAATATTATGCAGCCATCAAAAGGAATGAGATCTTGCCATTTGCAACGATGTGGATGGAACTGGAGGGTATTATGTTGAGTGAAATAAGTCAAACAGAGAAAGACATGTATCATATGATCTCACTGATATGAGGAATTCTTAATCGCAGGAAACAAACTGAGTGTTGTTGGAGTGGGGGGTGGGGTGGGAGGGATGGGGTGACTGGGTGATAGACACTGGGGAGGGTATGTGCTCTGGTAAGCGCTGTGAATTGTGCAAGACTGTTGAATCTCAGATCTGTACCTCTGAAACAAATAATGCAATATATGTTAAGAAAAAAAAAAAAGAAGAAGAAGAAGAAGGTAGTGGGAGGGGAAGAATGAAGCGGAGGAAATCAGAGGGGTAGACGAACCATGAGAGACGATGGACTCTGAAAAACAAACAGGGTTCTAGAGGGGAGGGGGGTGGGAGGATGGGTTAGCCTGGTGGTGGGTATTGAGGAGGGCACATTCTGCATGGAGCACTGGGTGTTGTGCACAAACAATGAATCATGGAACACTTCATCTAAAACTAATGTTGTAATGTATGGGGATTAACATAAGAATAAAAAAATTAAAAAAAAAAAAAAGAATCAGGACACTGGGTTCAAGCCCCACTCTGTCCCTTCCTAGCCATGTGACTTCATACACACCACTTCACCTATTTGGATCATTGTTTCCTCATCTTGTTTGTTCTTTTTAAGTGACGTTACGGTAGAATGAGCAAGAACTTCAGCTTTTCTTCAATGTGGCAAAAATGAAATGGTCAAGATCTCGAACACTTGTTTATATTTTTGGCAAACAGAGCTCTACATTTTTCAGATGTGCTTATGATGTCGACCCATTTAGAATGTAAACTCCAAGACTCCTACTATTTCCCACAAGTGTTCAGATAAAGGACTTGGAACCTAGGGATTCTCAGAAAATGATGTTACTACTAAATTCCTGTTTAAATGGACCAGATATATCCTAGAATTGGCCCACTGCTTTGCTACAGGATTTAACAAAATTTTATTATAGTATTACCAGGAATGTAATCAATTTACTGATTGTAGAGCATGCCATTCATGGTTTTCTTAAGCAGGGGCTGGCCAAAACTGGGGCCCACAGGCCAAATACTGCCCACTCCCTGTTTGTGTAAGTGAAGTTTTACTGGAACACAACCACACTCATTTGTGTCCATATTATCTGTGGCTGCTTTCATGCTACAATAGCAGAGTATAATAGTTGTAACAGAGACTGTATGCCTACGAACCCTAAAGGAGTTACTATCTGGCTTTTCTACAGAAAAAGTTTGCTAACCCTCATTCTGAACAATTTTCAGTTAATCATACTTGATCAAATTATACCTCATAAACGTCCTTAACACATGATTAAGTGACCACAAGAATGTGGCTTCTCCTGAATGGCCTTTCTTCTCAATCTGCAAGAGAAGAAATTTGTCTAGGTGGTTTCCAACATAAGCATCAGTCAATACTCTGACTCTCAGCCAATGAGTAATTTCCTTCATGAGGTTTTTGGAGAGGCTTTTTTTTTTTGAGTTTTTATGATTTTGTTTTATATTTAAAGACACATTTCTCTTTTTTTAACTGAAGTATAGTGGACACACAATGTTACCTTAGTTTCAGGTGTACAACATAGTGCTTTCACAAGTTTATATATTATGCTATGTTCACCACAAGTGTAGCTCCCATCTGTCACCATACAACGCTATTACAATACCATCGACTATATTTCCTGTGCTGTACCTTTCAGCCCAGCGACTTATTCAGTCCATTACTGAAAGCCTGTATTTCCCATTCCCCTCATCACTCATTTTGCCCATTCTCTACCGCCCCCTCCTGGGGCAACCATCAGTTTGTTTCCATCATGAGATTTGATTACTTCTGAATAGTTCAGACATCGGCATCTCTTAAGAGATTGGAGAAGCATTGGCAAGGCCCATCAGGGGACTCAAATTCCAGCCTCCTCTTTGCCCCTAATTGGCTAAACCTCTCGTTGCTTTACTTCTATAAAATGAGGAGGCTGGACAGATGAGGATGGAGTTTCCTTAAAGCAGATAATTATAGTCCAGAGTGTGAAGTGCATCCTAGAACGCCACACTGGCTGCTATGAAAGCCCAAGGAATGGTATCACACCGGGATTCACAGAGAAGGGACTCAGAGAAGGCTTCTTGGAGGAAGTGATTCTGATCTGAGTTTTGAAGAATAGGGAAGAATTCATGCTGCTGGAGAATGAACTGACCAATAAAGCAAAAATGCATCTTATGGAAGCCATCATGTTATTTGGCTAATTAGGAAATGTCATCTGTTTAAACATCTAAACCCCAGGAAAGATCTAAATTCAAACCGACCCTCATGTGTGCATTACACTGTGCTTCTGGATACACATCATGAAAAAGTCACTCTGCAAGCAACTTTTCACAATATAATCCTCCTTTTCTGTGAAAAGAGGTTTCTTTTCCTTCTTCAGCTTAATACCAAGGTCACATCCAAGTCTTGAAAAAGACATCAACTGCCACAGGCTTGGGTGGTGTGATGATCATTGCATAGGACACAAAGCCTTCTTGGGAAAATGAGGATCAATCAGAGAGTGTGAGCAAAGGGTCATTCCAGGGCTGTAGGCAAGGTCAACAAGAGATAACTCTGACTTCAAACAACTTTGGCAATGTGGTTAGACAACGTGCTTACACAGCAATCATTCCCATTTGGCTAGACCATCCAAACATTCACAACAATAGATTCTGAAGGGAGGAGAATTATCTCAGTTGACCTAGCCATGCAATCTCAGCAGTGATTTCTAAGTAATCACTGGCTCTCCCACAATCCAACCGTTTGTACCAATGTCAGAGGCAGAATTCATTCATGCATTCAACAAATTCAGTGAGTTACCAACTATGTACCAGCACTTTTCTATACACTATGGACACAGCCATGAAGAGAGGAGACAAAAATCCTTGCCCTTGTGGAACTTAAATTCTTTGTACAGAGAAAAGCACAGAGTTTTAACTACTATCCAATAGGACATATTGCTGTTCTGAACAGTCCTGAAGGGACATTTTCCAAGAGTCTAAGCCACACCTGAGCCAGCCTTCCTCCTGATCCCTTGTCCCTTCATCTTAGTCTCTGTGTCACAAGCAATTTACTGTGGAAGGTGAGGTCAAGGCAGCCTGATGCTTTTTTCTTAATGTACCCTCATTATCAAGCCACATGACTCCTAAAGCCTCGAAACAAAAATGTTCACAGGCTTTGAACCACTTCTGGGAATCTTGACTGAGAAAACACACCTAACTTCTGAAGAGATTTTAGGTTGCAAAAATGTGCATCACCACTTTAACCTAGCTTCCCCCCCGCCTGCAAAATAAGGGGGTAAATTAAACGTCCAACTCTAAATTAATGGATAGATAAATTATTGTTTTTACATGAGATGAAATCCCATGCAGCCATTAAGATTATATTCACAAAGACTCCATGATAATGTAGGAAAACACTTATTATAAAATGTTAGGTAATCAAGCAGAACAAAGCTATATATATTCAATATAACAAACCTGTGTAAAAAACTACTAAGAAAAATAAAAGCCTTGTTGGAAATGTTCCAAAACATTAACCACTGATATACTTAGGTGTTAAAATTATGGGTGTTTTTCTACTTTTGTATTTTCCTTTTTTTCTTTAGTCAACATTTATTATTTTCAGAATTAAAAAATAATAATTTTAAGTCTAAATAATAGTTTTTAAAAGGCAAGGACAAGGTGGCAAGAACAAGTATAAAACAGTTTATCATGGTAGCTAAGAGCCTGAGATCTGAATTCAGAACCCTGGGTCAGAACCACGGCTCCCCAAGTTACTCTGTGACCTTGGGCAGATTATTTAACGTTTCTTCCCCCTAGTTTCTCACCTGCGAAATGGGGGTAAAAATAGTGCCTATGAGAATTAGTAGATAATTCATGAAGAGTGTTGAGCACCTCATAAGCCCTCAAAATAACAGACCCAATACTCCAGTGGCCTCAAAAAAGAGTTCACACAAGAGGGGAGGGTGGGATATCTTCACATCTCAGGAACAGCTAACTCAGAACTGTGTTTTCAGTGGGCAATTTTCCCTCACTCAGCATCAAACCCCAAATCCTTGACTTTTAAATTTTCCCCTGAAGATGGACAGTATGTTGATACTCATTTTATGGGTAATTATTTCCTTGGGTGTCTTGTTGTTGTTGTTTTTTTTTAATGTACTGGTCATCATTTACTGTGCACAGTGACTTTAATTTCAAAAACAAGTCTGAAAATTATGTTAATAGGACCATCGGAAAATACTACACGTTACTTTAAGATGAAATGACCTCATAAAAATACTGTTTATGGTCTGACAGTTGTTAATTTGAAGATAAAAGTAACTGTCTGATAGAATCATATTTTTTGTCAAATGTTGGTTCCAAAAACAGTGCAATGAAAAGCTAGCCTCTTAACTCCTGCACCCAACATTTTTTTTCTGTACAAATTAAACCACTTAAATCTGGGTAAGATCATGTGGTCGTTAATTAAGCCTGCACCTTGTCCACAACAGACTTTTAGTAAATATTTGCAGAAAGGACACCCATTTCTGAAATTTTAGTTTTTATTGCTTGCCAGTACTCATCTTTTTAAAAGAATGAGAATTCAGTTCAGATTGCATAAATATGAAATCTTAACCAATAAAGAAGATCCAGAGGATTAGACAGATTAAAATTTGTTTCTCTACAAATGAAATGAGGCATCCTTATGAAAAAGAATTGTGCCTTTCAGCTTCCAGCATTCTTTTCCCTAATTTCCAATCTAGATTTCCTTGATCTTTTGGCCCTAGGAATTCTCTACTCAAAATAAGGCTGCGCTTCTGTCCGTTCTTGACTTGGTTTGGCAACTTTCCTCTGTCACAGACTCTCCTTGCATGGGGTTTCTGCCCGCTGAACGCGGTGAAAACGCCCTGAACTGTGGTGTTCCACGGGCTTAGATTTGAATCTGGCTGGGCACTAGCTGCATCACCTTCCGTTAGTCACTGACCCTCACTCAGCCTCGGTTTCTTTGTCTATAAAGCGGGCATCATAAACACAGATCTCACAAGGTTACAGTGGGGCTCCTAGAGACAACTGACTGGGCACGACTAGCAACTCACTCAGGCGCTCTTCCCCTCCCCTGGGAGTCTTTTTGAGGGTCTGCAGTCATTGTCCGAAAGCCTTTGATTTCTTTTCAGGCTGTCCTTAGACCAGAAGGCAAAGCTGTCCTGAACTTGGGACTCTTCATTTAGAAGAGCATTTGAGCTCTACATTAACTTCGACCCCGTCACGCTTCCGTCCCCGGGAACGGGACAGGTAGAGGAGCGGTGGCGAGCGCCGCCCCCTTTGCGGGGAAGGGTGCTGAGAAGTGGGGTTCTCGCTCAGGCCAGTGGGTCCCCATCCCGTTGCCTCTCCCACGGGGAAGTCCGGCTCCGGCTCTGCCCACCTCCCTCCGACCCGCAAAGATTAAGTTATGGGCCCCTCTGAGCCGGGGGTCCTTCGGGACATGCCCACACGTAGACTCTCTGCGGATCCCAGAACCAGCGTGCCCCCGCCCTGCAAGGGAAAGGAGAAGGGAGGTGGAACGGGAGAGGGGGGCGAGCGCCACAGGTGAGGCGGCCCGCGTGCAGCTGCGGAGGGAACCTTGCCGGCTCGCCTCCCTCCCGCTCGCCTCCTTCCCCGCAGCAGCCAGAGGATTTGGAGCCGGCCGGAGAGGCGCGCGGGGCAGGCAAGGTGCCGGGGCGTCTGCCCCGCGACGGCTTCTCGCCTTGGCCGGCGTGCGGCCCGCAGCCCGGCCCCGCCGGGGCTCCCCTCGAGCACTGCTCCGCGCTCCGCTCGGCGTTCCCAAGTGCGCCGCGCTCCTGGACGCCGGGAGCCTGGCGGGGCGCCGCGCCCGCAGCGGGCAAACGCTACCTGTGGAAGTAATGTGCGCAGAAGAGGCCCAGGAGCACCGTCGCGGGCTGGCCGAAGAGCGAGCGCGGCTGCCGGGCGAGGATCCCCGCGGGCACCGCGAAGGAGGGCAGCTCCTGCAGGAACCAGGCGGCGCGCGCGGGCAGGCGGGTGGCGGCGGGCATCAGGCTCTCCGAGTACTTCCCGTAGCCGGAGGGCTTCGCGAGGTACAGGACCAGTGCCCCCAGAGCGGCCAAAGTGGCGCTGCCTGCCAGCACCGGGCTCTGCTGGCAGTGAACGGACATCGCGCCGTGTTCCCCGCCGGTGGCCGCCGCTCGCGCAGAAGAGAGCGCGGTCTCCACGGCCCCTTTATGGGGCGCGAGACGCCACCCTGCGTCCGCCCCTTCGGCCTTGGCTCCCGCCCTTCCGTCCTGCTTTCGGCTCGGCGTGGCCAGCCCTGGCTTGGCTCAGCATCAATGCCCCTTTCGCCCGGCTGGCGCTTGGGGTGGCAGCCGGGGCGGAGGGGAGGACCCAGGGGCCAAAAACGTGTCCTGCCCGCCCCCCTTCCCCGCCCCGCCTGGGGCTAGGCCACATCTGCACCTCCACCCGCGCGCCCACCCTCTCCACCGCCTGCCACTGGTCTTCCCTTTGCCCTTCGAAGACCTGTTCCTCACCGTACATCGCCCTCTGATGCTGCAGCTTCTAGGACTAGGAAATCGGAAGAGAAAAACCACAGGGACGATTTAGCCGGGGTAGTTGTCTCGCCCCCAACACACCCATGGGCCGCCGCCACGCAGCCTCCACCCTCAGACCACCCCAAGCCTGGATCTCCCCAGTCCCTCCGCTTCCCTACGCTCCTTCACTCCGCGTCCGCTCCCACCCTGTCATGCATCCTTCTTGCGACCTTGGGCCGGGCATCCAAGGCACTTCCCGCGCCCTCCAGCCCTTCTGCTTGGGGGCTCGGTGCGCCTTCTCCCTCTCAGCCAGTGCCCCCTCTACCCCACCACGTCCCCAGGGCCCTCATTCCTCCGCCGTTTCTCTCTGCTTTGCTGGCTGCGCCCCTGGGTCTCCGGCCTCTGTCAAAGAGGCGCATCCCCAACGCACGGACGCACCAGCAAGGGTGGCGGCCGGGAGCGGTGATCCCGTCCGAGGCCTTGCCTCTCCTCCACCACCGGCCCCCTGGAGCCGGCCCGGACTCCGGCTAAAGTCTACGGATTCTGCCGCGGGACCCCTCTCCCTACTCTTTGAGCGGATGAGTCGGGTTCCACGTGGTGGTGGTACTGGAGATGCTACCGTGCTCTGAACAGCCAGACGTGGTTCTTCCTTCTATTTTCCACCCTCCTCTCATCCTTCACCCGCTCGTTCATTACCTATTTCTTCTTGCCTTCTCTGACTGAGTGTCCAGACCTCCTTAGCTGCCCTCCTCCGAAGTTGTGTGCCCCTTTTAATCTCTTCGTCTTTCTTTGACCTCGCTTCCTCCTCCAGGTTGACCTTCTCTACCCTAGTGCTGCCTACATCAGTCTTCCATCTTCATGTCCCACCTCGAATAGGGATTACTTTATCCCTATTAATTTTCTTCTCTGGTCCCTACTTCAGGCTCCACCCCAGCCTTCCCCCGCACCTTTCCTTGGCTCTTTCTTCCTCCTCTCTCTTAGTGCCAACTCACTGCCTCAGGAGCCCCTCTCAGTTTCCCCCCATCCACTCATGCTCTGTCCTACGGGCTGTTCCAGTGAAAGGCACATTGTCCCATCTGCCCAGTTTGAGGCTGTTTCTTTATACCTGGGACGCTTTCCAAATTTGATGAGAACCCCATCTTATAGATCTAAGAACCTTGGTAAACCCTAAGCAAGATGAACACACACCCCCAGCACACTCAGCAATCGACTTGCTGAGAACCAGTGATAAGGAGGAAAATCTTTAAAGCAGCCAGAAAAAAGAAAGAAGGAAAAAAAAAAGACCTAGGTAATAGGGACAAAGGTAATAAGTACAACAGATTTCTCAGACGCTATGCAAGCCAGAAGAAAATGGGATGGTACATGTGAAGTGCTGAAAGAAAAAAATTTTCAACCAAGAATTTCACATCTAGGGCACCTGGGTGGCTCAGTCGGTTAAGAGGCTGCCTTCAGCTCAGATCATGACCCCAGAGTCCTGGGATCAGGCCCTAGATCGGGCTCCCTGCTCGGAGGGGAGCCTTCTTCTCCTTCTCCCTCTGCCTGCCCCTCCCCCTGCTTGTGCGCTCTCTCTCTCTCTCTCTCTCTCTCGAGCATGTGCTCTCTCTCTCAAATAAATAAAATCTTCTTTTAAAAAAATTTCACATCTAATGAAAATATCCTTCAAAAACGAAGGTGAGGAGATTGGTTTCCAGACATAATGGACTAAGATTCTGACAGACAGACACACACACAAGCAGAAAGCAATGACAAAACCTGGGAAGAAAATCTATCTGAAGTTACTAGAGAATGAACAGGAGCAAACAGTTACTGATGGGGAAATGGCCTTCACATAGCAGGAGGACATGGAAAGTTGTAGGCATAAGCACTCCTTTTCTGAGACTTTCAGCCTGGACAAGTGCAGTCCGAATAATGCACATAGCAGCAGAGACACATGTGAAAAATAAAACTTACCATAGTCCTGAAAAGGAAAGAGCCAGAGAGGGAATTCCTAAACTCTGTCTACCCATATCTCTGGATGACTCCTGAACAGCACATTATAGGAGACTTAAAGCAAGTCAGCTCAGACAAAGTTCTGAACAGACACAAGAAACAAAGTTTGAAGTTCAATCCCAACCAAGAAAATTGCCAGCTAAAACAAATAATATTCATAAGAGAAAAAGAATATAACCCATAATCTCTCCTACTTAGCATGCATAATGTCTGAAATTACCTGACACAGGAAAAATCAATTCAATGAAACACATTCTCAAGAGAAACAAAAATCAATCAAGTCCAATACTAAGATGAACCAAACTTAGAATCAGCAGACGAGGATTTTAAAGTAACTATTGTAATTGCAATAGTTTGCTAGGGCTGCTATAACAAATATCACAAACTTGATGGCTTAAACAACAGAAGTTTATTGCCACTCAGTGCTGGAGGCTAGAAGTCCAAGATCAAGGTGTCAGCAAGGTTAGTTCTTCTAAGGTCAGTGGGGGATAATCTGTTCCATGACTCTCCTCTTGTTTCTGGTAATTTGCTGGAAATCTTTGGCATTCCTTGGCATGTAGAAGCTTCATTTTCACATAGCCTTCTCCCTATGTGTATGTATCTGTGTCCAAATTTCTCCTTTTAATAAGGATACCAGTCATATTGGATTAAGAGCCCACCCTACTCCAGTATAATCTCATTTTAACCAATTATATCTCCCATGATCCTTTTTCCAAATAGGATCACATTCTTAAGTGCTTGGAGTTAGAACTTCAACATAGAAGTTTTGCGAGAGAGGGTCACCAGGGTGACTCAGTCAGTTAAGCATCGCACTCTTGGTTTTGACTCAGGTCGTGATCTCTGGGTTGTGGGATCAAGCCCCACATTAGGCTCTGTGCAGAGTGTGGAGCCTGTTTAGGATTCTCTCTCTCCCTCTTCCTCTGCACCCCCCCCAATTCGTGCTCTCTCTCTCTCAAAAAAAAAAATATATATATATATGGAGGGAGACACAACTTAACCAATAGCAATAATTAACCTCAGTAAAGTATAAAACAAAACATGCTTTCAGTACATGAAATCACAGTATAGAAATGGGAAATGATGAGAAATTGAAATGAGTTTTTAAAGATGGAAATTCTAATAATACACTATATGTTAATTAATTGATTTTAAATAAAATAAAGTAAAATAAAATAAAGATGGAAATTCTAGAACCAAAAAATACAATTTATGAAATAAAAAAATTATGGGATAGACATACAGCTGAACAAAGAAGATGGAAGGAAGAATAAGTGAACTTGAAGAGAGATTATTTGATAAAAGGCAGAAATTTACAAATTCAAATTATTCAATGAGAAATAAGCAGATAAACAAAAAAGCCCATACTGAGGCAAAGCAAATCATATTTAAGTTATTAAAGGTCAAAGATAAAGAATGAATCTTAAAAGTAATAGAAATCTTAGAAAAGATTAAAAGAAAGAGAATCTTAAAAAAATAGAAAAACAACATATACAGGAGGACAACAATCTGATTAACAGCTAACTTCTTATCAGAAACATGTAAATCAGAAGAGAGTGGAACATCTTTAAAATTCTGAAAGAAAAAAATCTCTGCCCAGAATTCTACCTATATCCAAAAAGTATTATTCAATAATGAAGGTGAAATATGGATATTTTCAGATAAACAAAAACTATGAGCATTCATAACTTCAGTATAATAAATGGTAAAGTCCTTGTGGCTGAAGGGAAAAGATAACTGATAAAAACATAAAGGATGGTGAGATATGAGTTTATAAGTTTGCAAGATTTCTATTTTTTTTTAAATGAAGTACTACATTGCAACTATAATTATACTGTGACAGTTGTGAATGAAGGTTGAAATCCATAGGGCAATCCTATAAAAAATTTAATAAAGAATAACTACTATATAGGGGCGCCTGGGTGGCTCAGTTGTTAAGCATCTGCCTTTGGCTCAGGTCATGATCCCAGGGTCCTGGGATCAAGCCCCACATTGGGCTCCCTGCTTGGCAGGAAGCCTGCTTTTCCCTCTCGCACTCCCCCTGCTTGTGTTCCTTCTCTCGCTGTGTCTCTCTCTGTCAAATAAATAAATAAAATCTTTTTTTAAAGCTATTTTTTTAAAAAAGAATAACTACTATGTATAAGGTTGAATGTTAACTAGTTTATTGTGGTGATCATTTCACAATACATACAAACATTGAATCATTATGTTGTACTCCCAAAACTAATATAATGTTATATGTAAATTATACCTCAATTTAAAAAAAGAATAACTACAAATTCAATAGTAAAATTAAAATAAGAATATAAAAAGATAATCAAATAATCAGAAGGAGGGGACAGGAAGAGAATAACAAAAACAAAACAAAGAAGAGCTAAACGGTTGTAACAGCTTGGAAAGGAAGAAGTGAAACTGTATCTTCATAAATGACATGATCTTATATGTAAAACTCTAAGGAATCTACTAAAAAGCTTTTAGCACAAATAAGCGAGTGTACCAAGGTTACAAGATACAGGATCAATATACAAATATCAACTGAAACTAGCAATAAGAATCTGAAATGAAATTATAAAAACAATCAATTTACAATAGCACCAAAAAACCCAAAATACTTAGGGAAAACAAAGGAATGAGACAAAAAAAGGAATGGGACTTAAACACTAAAAACTAGGGGTGTCTGGGTGGCTCGGCCATTAAACATCTGCCTTTGGCTCAGGTCATGATCCCTGCATCCCGGGATGGAGCCCTGCGTCAGGCTCCCTGCTCAGCAGGGAGTCTGCTTCTCCCTCTCCCACTCCCCCATCTTGTGCTCCCTCTCCCGCTGTATCTCTCTCTCAAATAAATAAATAAAATCTTAAAAAGTTTAAAAAAAAAACCAAAACACTGAAAACTATAAAACATTGTTGAAAGAAATTAAAGAACACTTAAATAAATGGAAAGATATCCTATGTTCATGGATTGGAAGCCTTAATATTGTTAAGATGTCATACTCCCTGAGGTGCCTGGGTGGCTCAGTCAGTTAAGTGTCTGCCTTCGGCTCAGGTCATGATTCAAGGGTCCTGGGATTGAGCCCCACATCAGGCTCTCTGCTCAGCGGGGAGTCTGCTTCTCCCTCTCCCTCTGCTCACGCTCTCTCAAATAAACAAATGAAATCTTTAAAAAAAAAAAAAAAAAAGATGTCATATTCCCTGCTATAGACTGAATTGTGTTCCCCTAAAATTTGTATATTGAAGCCCTAACTCCTAATGTGATTGTATCTGTACCTGAATATAGGGTCTTTAGGAGGTAATTAAGGTCAAATGAGGTCATAAGGATGGGGCTCTAATCAGATGAAAGACTGTGGCCTTATGATACGAAAAAGATCTCTCTCTCTTTCTCCCTCTCTCTCTTTCTGTCAGTCTCTCTCTCTCCCATGTGAAGAAACAGTGAGAAGGCAGCTATCTGTGGCCCAAGGAGAGAACTCTCACCACACACCAACCTTGCTAGTACTCTGATCTTGGACTTCTATTCTCCAGAATTGTCACAATAAATTTAAGTTTATTGTCACCCAGTCTATGGTATTTTATTATGGCAGTCTGAGCAGACTAAGACACTCCAAACTGGTCTACGTATTCAATTCAGTTCCTATCAAAATCCCAGCTGACTTTTCAGAAATGGAAAAGCTGGTCCTAACATTCATATGCAAATGCAAGGGGCCAAGAATAGACAAAGCAATCTTTTAAAAGAAGAAAAAATTGAAGGACTTCTACATCCTGATTTCCAAACTTACTACAAAGAAACAATAACCAAGACAGTGTGGTACCAGCATAAAAATAGATATATAGATTGATGGAAGAGAATTTAGAGTCCAGATATAAATTCGCACATCTATGGTAAACTGGTTTTCTACAAGAGTGACAAGATCATTCAATGGGGAAAGAATAGCCTTTTCAAAAAATGTTGCTGGTATAAATAAATAGCCCCATGCAAAACAATGAAATTGGACCCCTAATTCACACCATATACAAAAATTAACTCAAAATTGATCAAGCACATAAATGTGGGTTAAAACTATAAAACTCTTAGAAGAAAATAGAGGTATAAACATGACCTTAAATTAGGCAATGGTTTTGGGCTCCCTGCTCGGCAGGGAGCCTGCTTCTGCCTCTGACCCTCCCCCCTCTCATGTGCTCTCTCTCTCTCATTCTCTCTGTCTCAAATAAATAAATAAATAAATCTTAAAAAAATAAAATAAAATAAAAAATTAGGCAATGGTTTCTATAACACAAAGCACTAGTAACAAAAGGGAAAAAAGATCAATTTGGCTTCATTAAGACTAAAAACTTTTCTGCAAGTAATACTACCAAGAAAGTGAAAAGTCACTATGCTGTGCATTAGATCTCCAGAACTTACTAAACTACTAGTCGCAACTTTGTACATTTTAACACCATCTCCCCAATTCTACCAACTTCCAGCCCTGGTAACCACAATTCTACTCTTTGTTTGGCCTTTTTACACTGCATATGTAAGTAATGTCATATGACATTTGTCTTTGTCTGGCTTATCTCACTTAGCATAATATCTTTAAGGTCCAACCATGTTGTCACACATGTCAGGATTTCCTTCTTTCTCATAGCAGAATAATATTCCATCATTATCACATCCTTGCTATCCATTCATCCATTGATGAACACTTAGGTTGTTTTCATATCTTGGCTATTGTAAACGATGCTGCAATAAACATGGGAGTGCAGATAATCTTCCTGATACCCTGTTTTCATTTCCTTTGACTATATACCCAGAAGTAGGATTGCTGGATCATATGGTAGTTCTATTTTTAATTTTTTGAGGACCCTCCATCCTGTTTCCCACTAGTGGTTGAACTAATTTTTAATATTCCCACCAACAGTACATGGGATTCCTTTTTTTCTCCACAAACTCACTGACACTTGTTATCGCTTGTCTTCTTGATGATAGCCATTCTAATGAGATGCTATCTTATTGTGGTTTTGATATGAATTTCCCTGATTAGTGATATTGAGCATCTCTTCATGTACTATTAGCCATTTGTATGTCTTCTTTGGGAAAATGTCTGTTCAGTTCCTTTGCCCATTTTTTAACCAGACTTTTGTTATTAAGTTGTATGGGTTCTTTATATATTTTGGATATTAACCCTTATCTGATATATGGTGTGCAAATATTTCCTTCCATTCCACAGGTTGCCTTCATTTTGTTGATTGCTTCTTTTGCTGTGTAGTAGCTGATTTTAAATTTGGTGTAGTCCCACTCGTTTATTTTTCTTTTGTTGCTTGTGCTTTGGTGTCATATAAAAAAAAATCATTGCCAAGACTGATGTCAAGAAGCTTCTTCCCTATGCAGTATGTTTACTTCTAGGGATTTGATGGTATCAGGTCTTATGTTTAAGTCTTTAATCAATTGCAAGTTAATTTTTGTGAGTGATATGATAGGGTTCCAATATTACTTCTCTACATATGATTATTCAGTTTTCCCAGCACCATTTATTGAAGAGACCATCCTTTCCCCATTGAGTGTTCTGGCTCCCTTGTCAAATATTAGATGACTCTGTAACCAGGGGTTTATTTCTGGTCTCTCTATTCTATTACATTGATCAACTTGTCTATTTTAATGCCAATACCATACTGTTTTAATTGCTATAGATTTGTAGTACAGTTTGATTTTCAACAAAAGTTACCAAAACTATCCAATGGAGAAAAAAGGGTGCTAGAACAATTGGATCTCTCTTTGTAAAAGATGAACGTCAACTCTTCCTCCACATCATGTACAAAATTAACTGAAAATACATTATAGATCTAATTGTATGAATTAAAACTATTAAAATTCTAAAAGGAAACCCAGAATAACATCTTTGTGATATTGGGGTAGGTCAAGATTTCTTAAACAAGACACTCCAAAGAACAAAGTACAAAAATATTGATAAATATCAACTTCATTAAGATTAAAAACTTTTGCTTTTTCTAAAGACACAGTTAAGAAAACTAAATGGCAAGCCATACATTTGCAGAAAATTTTCGCCACACATATATTCAACAAAGGAATTATATCCAGAATATACAAATGACTCTTATAATTCAATAATTACATGACAAGCAACCCAATTAAAATGGGCAAAATATTTTAAAGCCATTTCACAAAGAAGATCTACAATAGCCAAAAGGCACATGAAAATATGTTCAACATAATTAGTCATCAAAAAATGCAAATTAAAGCACAATGATGGGGCGCCTGGGTGGCTCAGTCGTTAAGCGACTGCCTTTGGCTCAGGTTATGATCCCAGGGTCCTAGGATCGAGCCCTGCATCCGGCTCCCTGCTCGGCAGGAAGCCTGCTTCTCCCTCTCCCACTCCCCCTGCTTGTGTTCCCTCTCTCGCCGTCTCTCTGTCAAATAAATAAATAAAATCTTTAAAAAAAAGCACAATGAGATATAACTACATACCCACAAGAGTGATTAAAATTAATTAACAACAAAATCTCATATATTGCTTGATAGGGATGCAAAATGGTACAGTCACTTTGAAAAACTGTCAGCAGTAACTTATAAACATACATTTACCATGTGACTGAGTAATTCCACTCATTTAAGTATTTACTCAAAAAGAAAGGAAACATATGTCCACATAAAACATGTATCTGAGTGTTCAAAGCAACATTATTCATAATAGCCAAAAGCTAGACGCAACCCAAATGTTCACTCAACAGGTGAATGGGTAAAAAATATATATATGTATAAATATCATGGACCACTACTCAGCAATATAAAGAAACAAAATACACACGCAATAACATGGATGAATCTCAAAAACATCATGCTATAAAGTCAAATACAAAATATTAGGTAATACATATCAATAGCATACACACTCCCAGTTGTAACAACCAAAAATATGTCCAAAGAGTGCCAAATGTCCCCTGGAGAGGCAAAAGTTCCCCAGTTGAAGATCACTGGTTTAGACATATTTGAGTTTCTTGTACTTAACATATATATAAATACCTAATACTGTTCTATAAGCTTGCTCCATTTAATTAAGATTTCATTTACAAGACATCTTTTAATTTCCTTTGGTGAAAGACAATTTATACCAATTTGTTTTCAGATAGAAGAAAGAAAGAAAGAAAGAAAGAAAGAAAGAAAGAAAGAAAGAAAGAAAGAAAAAGAAAGAAAGAAAGAAAGAAAGGGAGAAAAGGAGGGAGGGAGGAAGGAAAGAATATTTTATCAACTCTTGTACAGACCACAAGAGTAAGTTGGAATAAAATAGCAGCATATAAAAGAGAAATAGAGAAGCAGTATCTATTTAGAATACTGATCAAAGAAACAAGAGAGATTATTAAGCAACATTAGGTCTCTCAAAGGAGAATCATTATAAAACCTGAGTTTTTCAAAATTTTCTTCTGAATTTTATCAGGAAATCAGATTGGGTTTTTTGGTTTTGTTTTTGGATTGGGGGGTTTGGGATTTTTTGGTATCCAAATCCTTACAATAATGACCACCTTCTTTCTTTAGCCTTAATCAGAAATTTCTAAAGAGGCATTTGTCTGGATTTATTCATTTGTTAGTAGCCTCCATCGATAAGTTTTAGAGCTAACAATGTAATGTATGGTGACTAACATAACATAATAAAATAAAAATTTTTTAAAATGCATGGTAATCGCATGCCAATACTAATAATAAAAGGCAAATTTTTAAAAAAATTTTAAAAATATAGAGTTTTAGGTCAGTTTCTGTTGCTTGCATCCAACAGCCCCTAAATAACAGTGGATCATATTGAAAATAATTGATTGTGAGTTTGCCTCAGAACCAAGTCTTGTTCACCTTTCAAGCCCCCAAATTTATAATAATTTCTGGCCCGTTAGACATGCTCTATAGATGTTTTCTAGGCAGAGAAGTGTATCTAGCATGGATTTGACTTTGTTCTCTCTGGGTCCTCCTTGCTACTTCTTTTCTCATGCATCTTTGGAAACATCACCCATGCTGCTCATTAACTCAGCTCCATTTTTTGAACACTCTAGACTAGGAGGGACAGTTTTTTTCTCTTCCTAAATTTCTATTTCACCCCATAAAATAGAAACTTTTAGGAAGTATAGAGAAGAGAGCTCCAGTCCTCTCCCTTCACTTATTCTCCCTAAAGAGAAGGTACATAAAGGGGGTGGGCAGGGCTGATATATCTGATGCGGAGATGTGGAGAAACTTAACTGTATATGCAGCCCAGGCTCCTCTCTCTCTTGTTTTCCGAGTAGCCCTCCTTGGGACACGAGGAGTCTTCTTTCTTCCAAGTGTTGCTTAGGGAAATGGGCTCTGGCCCGGGGGTTGGGAGAGAAGCCCTGAGTTGTCTTAGTTCCTCCACCTTAGTTTGGGTAAACCAATTCAATTCAATTCAAGAGAAAAATACTAGGAAGTATAACTGGAGCTACAGGTCAAAGCTGTGTTCTCCAAAGCAACTTTACCAATAAAACTAATATTTTGATGTTGTTGTTATTGTTGTTTTTTTGTTTTGTATGCAAGAGCAATTTTTAAAGATTGATTACAGAGAAATATTCCACTAATAGATGAATGTTATAAATATCTAAATTCTTAGATTTAAAGATTCTTATTTCTATAACACCAAAACTCATCTGCTTGGAAAACTCCTAATCATGCTTCAAAACCCAGCTCAAACTTACCTCTCCTGTGAAGCTTTTCCAGGAAGAATTAATTACTCCTGTTCTATGATTTCATGGTACTTTCAGCATGTATTACTGTATCACTTGCCACAGTTTTCACATTTCTTTTTTTTACTTGAAAAAAGTTTTTTTCTTTCTCCAAATTTTTATTTAAATTCTAGTTAGTTAACACACAGTGTAATATTAGTTTCAGACGTAGAATTTAGTGATTCATCACTTACATGTAACACTCAGTGTTCTTCACAAGTGCCCTCCTTAATACCCATCGCCCATTTAGCCCATACTCCTCCCACCTCCCTCCAACAACCCTCTGTGTGTCTCTATAGTTAAGAGTCTATTTCCTGGTTTGCCTCTCTTTCCCCCACCAGACTTTGTTCATCTGTTTTGTTTCTTAAATTCCATATTACGAGTGAAATCATATGGAATTTGTCTTTCTCTGACTTATCTCTTAGCATAATAGTCTCTAGCTCCATCCATGTCATTGCAAATGGCAAGATTTCATTCTTATTGATGGCTGAGTCACATTCAATTGTGTCTATATAACACATCTTCTTTATACATTCATCACTTGATGGACATTTGGGCTCTTTCCATAACTTGGCTATTGTTGATAATGCTGCTACAAACATCAAGGTGCATGTACCCTTTAAATCAGTATTTTTGTATCCTTTGGATAAATACCTAGTAGTGCAGTTGATGGGTCGCAGGATAGCTCTATTTTTAACTTTTTGAGGAACCTCCATACTGTTCTCCAGAGTGGTTGCACCAGTTTACATTCCCACCAACAGTGTAGGAGGGTTCCCCTTTCTCTGAATCCTTACCAACACCTCTTGTTTCCCGTGTTGTTAATTTTAGCCATTCTAACAGGTGTGAGGTGATATCTCATGATAGTTTTGATTTGTATTTCTCCGATGATGAATGATATTGAGGATCTTTTCATGTGTCTGTTAGCTAACTGGATTTTTTTTAGAAAAATGTCTATTAATGTCTTCTGCCTATTTTTTAACTGGATTATTTGTTTTTTTGTGTGATGAATTTGATAAGTTGTTTATAGACTTTGGATACTAACCCTTTATCAGATATGTGATTTGCATATATCTTCTCTCATTCCAAAGGTTGCCTTTTAGTTTTGGTGATTGTTTCCTTCACTGTGCAGAAGCTTTTTATTTTGATGAAGTCCCAATAATTTATTTTTCCTTTTGTTTCCCTTGCCTCAGGAGACATATCTAGTAAGAAGTTGCTACAGCTGACGTCAAGGAGGTTGCTGCCTGTGTTCTTCTCTAGAATTTTGATGGTTTCCTATCTCACATTTAGGTCTTTCATCCATTTTGAATTTATTTTTGTGTATAGTGTAAGAAGTGGTCCAGTTTCATTATTTTGCAAAGCAATCTACACATTTAAAGCAATTCCTGTGAAAATACCACCATTTTTTAAAAAGAGCTAGAACAAACAATCCTAAAATTTGTATGGAACCACAAAACACCCTGAATAGCAAAAGCAATCTTGAAAAAGAAAAGCAAAGCTGGAGGCATCACAATTCTGGACTTGTTATATTACAAAGCTGTCATGATCAAGACAGTATGGTACTGGCACAAAAACAGACAGAAAGATCAATGGAACAGAATAGAAAACCCAGAAATGAACCCACAACCATATGGTCAATTAATCTTTGACAAAGCAGGAAAGAATATTGAATGGAAAAGACAGTCTCAGGGTGCCAGGGTGGCTCAGTCAGTTGAGCGTCCAACTCTTGGTTGCAGCTCAGGTCATGATCTCATGGTCATGGGATGGAGCCCCGTGTCAGGCTCCCAGCTCAGAGTCTGCTTGGAGATTCTCTCCCTCTGCCCACCCCCCACTTTCTCTCTCTCTCTCTCTCAAATAAATAAATAAAATTTTTTTAAAAGTCTCTTCAACAAATGGTGTTGGGAAAACTGTACGGCGACAAGCAAAAGAGTGTTCACAAGTTTCTGTTTACATGGCTGTTCCCCTGAAGGATATGAGCCCCTTGAGGGCAGTATTGCATAACTGCTAAGATCATCGGCTTGAAGTCAAATGTTGATTCTTTTTTCTACTATAAAGAGCTGTATAACCCTGAGCATCAGACTTAAACTCTCTGACAGAGATTTTCTACATCATTAAAATGGGTATAATAATACTACAATGAACAGTAGTTTTTACGATAAAAATTGACAGAAATCTAACTCAAAATATTGTCACTAGACTCTCCTATCCATCATCTATAAACTCTAATTTCTTCTGCTTCATTTTCAGGAAGGGTATTCTAGAAGCTCCAGATTCATCCAGGCCTTAGTTCTCGCAATCTAAGTAGATTCCTCTGTGAAGAAATCATTCCCCTAAGAAAATTCTACTCCTGCTTAGTTCATATTCCTGGAAAAGATAAAGGCTACTCTTTTTCTTTCTTTTTTTTTAACTTTAACAAACTTTATTTTTTTAAATTAACATACAATGTATTATTGGTTTCAGAGGTACAGGTCTATGATTCATCACTCTTATATAATACCCAGTACTCATTATATCACATGCCCTCCTTAATGTCCATCACCCAGTTACCCCATCCCTCCACCCCCCTCCCCTCCAGCAACGCTCAGTTTGTTTCCTGTGATTAAGAGCCTCATGGTGCACCTGGGTGGCTCAGTTGCTTAAGCGGTTAAGCATCTGCCTTCAGCTCAGTCATGATCCCAGAGTCCTGGGATTGAGCCCCACATTGGGCTGCCTGCTCAGCAGGAAGCCTGCTTCTCCCTCTGCCCCAGCCCCTCGCTCAGGCTCTCTTTCTCTCTCTCTCTCTCTCTCAAATAAATAAATTTAAAAAATTTTTTTAAAGTCTCATAGTTTGTCTCCCTCTCTGGTTTCGTCTTGTTTTATTTTTTCCTCTCTTCCCCTATGATCCTCTGCTTTGTTTTTTAAACTCCACATATCAGTGAGATCACATGATAATTGTCTTTCTCTGATTGACTTATTTCATTTAGCATAATACCCTCTAGTTCCATCCATGTCATTGCAAATGACAAGATTTCAATATTTTTGGTGGCTGAGTAATATTTCATTATATATATCTCACATCTTCTTTATCCATTCATCTGTCAATGGACATCTGGGTTCTTTCCATAGTTTGGCTATTGTGAACATTGCTGCTATGAACACTGGGGTGCAGGTGCCCCTTCGGATCCCTACATTTGTATCTTTGTGGTAAATACCCAGTAGTGCAATTGCTGGGTGTAGGGTAGCTCTATTTTTACTTTTTGAGGAACGTCCATACTGTTTTCCAGAGTGGCTGCACCAGCTTGCATTCCCACCAACAGTGTAGGAGGGTTCCCCTTTCTCTGCATCCTCTCCAACATCTGCTCTTTCCTGACTTGTTAATTTTAGCCATTCTGACCAGTGTGAGGTGGTATCTCATTGAGGTTTTGATTTGGATTTCCCTGATGCCGAGCGATGTTGAACATTTTTTCATGTGTCTGTTGGCCATTTGGATGTCTTCTTTGGAGAAATGTCTGTTCATGTCTTCTGCCCATTTCTTGATTGGATTATTTGTTCTTCGGGTGTTGAGTTTGATAAGTTCTTTACAGATTTTGGATACTAGCCCTTTATCTGATATGTCATTTGCAAATATCTTGTCCCACTCTGTCGGTTTTCTTTTGGTTTCGTCAACTGTTTCCTTTTTTGTGCAAAAGCTTTTTATCTTGATGAAGTCCCAATAGTTCATTTTTGCCCTTGCTTCCCTTGCCTTTGGCGATTTTTCTAGGAAAAAGTTGCTGCAACTGAGGCCAAAGAGATTGCTGCCTGTGTTCTCCACCAAAAAAAAATGGAAATCTTGCCATTTGCAATGACATGGATGGAACTAGAAGGTATTATGCTAAATGAAATAAGTCAATCAGAGAAAGACAATTATCATGTGATCTCACTGATATGTGGAATTTAAAAAACAAAACAGAGGATCATAGCGGAAGAGAGGAAAAAATAAAACAAGACGAAACCAGAGAGGGAGACAAACTATAAGAGACTTTAAAAAATTTTTTTTAATTTATTTATTTGAGAGGATTTTGATGGATTCCTGTCTCAAATTTAGATCTTTCAACCATTTTGAGTCTATTTTTGTGTATGGTGTAAGGGAATGGTCCAGTTTCATTCTTCTGCATGTGGCTGTCCAATTTTCCCAACACCATTTGTTGAAGAGACTGTCTTTTTTCCATTGGACATTCTTTCCTGCTTTGTCAAAGATTAGTTGACCATAGAGGTGAGGGTCCATTTCTGGGCTCTCTCTTCTGTTCCATTGATCTTGTGTCTGTTTTTCTGCCAGTACTGTACTGTCTTGATGATTACAGCTTTGTAATAGAGCTTGAAGTCAGGCATTGTGATACCCCCAGCTTTGGTTTTCTTTTTCCAACATTCCCCTGGCTATTGGGGGTCTTTTCTGGCTCCATACAAATTTTAGGATTATTTGTTCCACCCCTGTGAAAACAGTTGATGGTATTTTGATAAGGATTGCAGATTGCTCTAGGTAGCATAGACATTTTAACAATATTTGTTTTTCCAATCCATGAGCATGGAACGTTTTCCCATCTCTTTGTGTCTTCCTCAATTTCTTTCATGAGTGCTCTGTAGTTTTCTGAGTACAGATCATTTGCCTCTTTGGTTAAGTTTATTCTGAGGTATCTTATCATTTGGGATTCAATTGTAAATGGGATCAACGCCTTAATTTCTCTTTTTTCTGTCTCATTGCTAGTGTATAGAAATGCAACTGATTTCTGTGCACTGATTTTGTATCCTGCCACTTTGCTGAATTCCTGTATGAGTTCTAGAAATTTTGGGGTGGAGTCTTTTGGATTTTCCACATAGAGTATCATGTCATCTGTGAAGAGTGAGAGTTTGACTTCTTCTTTGCTGATTTGGATGCCTTTTATTTCTTTCTGTTGTCTGATTGCTGAGGCTAGGACTTCTAGTACTATGTTGAACAGCAGTGGTCATAGTGGACATCCCTGCTGTGCTCCTAACCTTAGGGGAAAAGCTCTCAATTTTTCCCCATTGAGAATAATACTTGCTGTGGGCTTTTCGTAGATGGCTTTTATGATATTGAGATATGTTCCCTCTATCCCTACCTACACTGTGAAGAGTTTTAATCAAGAAAGGATGCTATACTTTGTCATATGCTCTTTCTGCATCTATTGAGAGGATTATATGGTTCTTGTCCTTTATTTTATTTATGTAGTGTATCACATTGATTGATTTGCAGATGTTGAACTACCCTTGCAACCCAGGAATAAATTCCACTTGGTCATGGTGCATAATCCTTTCAATGTACTGTTGGATCCTACTGGCTAGTATTTTGGTGAGAATTTTTGCACCCATGTTCATCAGGGATATTGGTCTGTAATTCTCCTTTTTGGTGGGGTCTTTGTCTGGTTTTAAGATCAAGGTAATGCTGGCCTCATAGAAAGAGTTTGGAAGTTTTCCTTCCATTTCTATTTTTTGAACCAGCTTCAGAAGAATAGGTATTAATTCTTCCTTAAATGTTTGGTAGAATTCCCCTGGGTACAGGCTATTCTTAATGAGGTACATTTTGTGCCCAGCTTATGGCCAGGAGGCCTCTATTGATAATCCCATGAAACCTAGAATTCACATGGTTGTGTGTATACGTGTGTGTACATGTGTGCACACGCATGTGTGCATGCACATACAGGGGTGGGAGTTAGTCATAATTCAGTGCAAAAACCAATAGTATTCAAACTACTTCAAGCAGAAAGGCCTGTCTTGCAGGGAATTACAAAGTTGTTGGAAGGGGCTCCAACAGCTAAAGTCAAGACACTGCTGCTGGGCTGCAAATTCACCTCACCATTGACTTCAAAGTCACACCATTACAACTGACATGCAGAGGTCAGCCTCTTAGTGTGGCCCATGAAGTTGGTGAACATACTCTGGAAAGTGGGTTCTGGCAGCTGCAGAGACTCACTTCTTCAGAACACTCCAAAAGCCACCACCAGGACAAATAAGCTGACCTTCCCTTCCCTTTCACATTCTAAGCTTCGTGGGAGTACATCTCACTAGCAGGAACTAAATCACATCTAGAACCCTAATTGCAAGGTAGTGTTAGACTACTTCTTGTAATACAAGGAGATCACAGGAGGGAGGGACATGGAAACTGACTATCAATAAATAACACTTAACACTGGCAACCAAAAGTAACAGATAACAGGTTTTCAATATCTATTTTAATGCACATTTCACAGTTTAACACTTGAGCAACTGAAACATAAGAACTATAATTGCTAATTTTTTTCCATGTGTAATTGTAAATTCTTACTGTACTTTCAGTGTGAGGGAAGTTTGTTCCCATGATTATTGTTATATAGTAGCTAAAAATTATTATAAATGAAAATATCAGAACTTCTATTTGTCACCTAACAACTTTAATTCATTCCTAAAAAATGTGCTAAGTAAACAGATGTTAAATAGGCAAAAATTCCATTAATTTTAACAAGAAAAATCAAGATGAATTCCAAACCAAGACTGGACAAAAAAAGCTGACGAAAAAGTCAACTGAACACCGAAGTAACTTCTTATACATAATACATAGCAATTTTTAAATGAATACGTGAAGTTTGGACATAAAATGAAATTTAAAGAAGGTTTATTGTACTCATTAAAGAAAGTAAGGAAAACCTGATAAGAGGTGGTAACTGATGTAGGAGGAAAGCTACAACAGAGTAATTCTTTGGAAGGCACATTTTTCTCTCTGCACCATTTTGTTCATAAATATTTCAATCTTTCGGTGGCTTGTGGTTATCTTAGATTCAAGATGCACTTAATGTAAAGAAAAAAATAGAATGAAATAAACATAAGAACATTTTGAAATGCATGGAATCATGTACACATACATGAGACTTGAAAAACCACGCTACTTCTTCACCCTTCTTACCTAGCATATACACAAAAAGCAAAATGTCTGGGGCTCATCCAAACATGATGTACAATTCAAATCTGTTCTGAATGCTATTTCCTGATTAGAATTTTTGTCAGGGGCACCTGGGTGGCTCAGTCGTTAGGCATCTGTCTTTGGCTCAGGTCATGATCCCAGGGTCCTGGGATCAAGCCCCTCATCGGGCTCCCTGCTCAGCGGGAAGTCTGCTTCTCCCTCTCCCACTCCCCCTGCTTGTGTTCCCTCTCTCTCTGTCTCTCTCTCTGTCAAACAAATAAATAAAATCTTTAAAAAAAAGATAAGAAAGAAAGAAACTTTTATCAAGTACACTGATGAATCTTTGCCTAAAATCATAATGTTGAAATATTACTTCTTAGCATTTACTTAGTGTGCTTCATGGTGAAAACATATACAAAAAATTATCCAAAAAGCAGTCTATGTTTTCAACAGTATGTCCCAAGGTCCTTAGTTGAACAGTTGTGTAAGCTAAGTCTATCCTTGAAAAACCCAAAGTGCATAATTTCAGTAAATTCACTTGCAGTTAAAAAATGACCTTAGGCTTATAGAATCACTTTAAGAATTAAATGAATTAATATATGTAAAGTACTTGGAACTGGGTTTGACACTTAGCAAGGGATTTATTAGTATTAGATAATATTAGTCTCAAATTATACTTTAGTCACATTTTAAACTCATACAGTTCTTTGTGTGATGTTCCTCGGCCAATTTAAAATCAAATTAAAAGCCTAACTGGTGCCTGGGTGGCCCAGTTGGCTAAACATCTGCCTTCAGTTCAAGTCATGATCCCAGGGCCCTGGGAACCAGCCCTGTGTTGGCTCCCTGATCAGTGGGGAGTCTGCTTGTCCCTCTCCCTCTGCCCCTCCCCCCACTTGTGTTCTCTCTCTCACTCACATTCTCGCTCTCAAATAAATAAACAAAACTTTTATAAAAAATAAATAAAAATAAAAAATAAAAGCCTTACTGGTGAAACTTATTTACACTAGACTGGTTTGGGGGCAGGACAACAGAAAACACTGCCCCAACACCAATATAGCAAGCACTGAATTATAAGCAATAGCAGTCTACCAATGGGGAAAGGGCAACAGTGTATAAAGAGATATGTTCTGTGGTGTAGGCATATAGGAAAGGCTAGAAGCTGAGACTGGACCAGAAACATCAGCATAAACTTACTCACATCCCTTCACCCAACACACAGAATAACACACGGGGATTTGAAAACAGTGATGCACTAAAGGTAAGCATAACAGCAACAATAGCCAAACCTCATTTTCTGAACAGACTGACTCAACTCACAAACATGAACAGCCAAGCAGAATAAACTATGTTCTCATTTCCAGGCATAAATATTATTTACCTCAGATTCTAGTGTTCTACATACAATGTCAATCATTCAACCAAGAAATCAGACACACAAAAAAAGCAAGAAATAACCCAGGAGAAGAGATAGTGCAATCAACAGAGACAGACACAGAGATAACTCAGATGTTGAATGTATCAGGCAGACAAGTTAACGTAACTACAATTAATATGCTAGTCTATCATGGAAAAGGTGAACAGTATGAATGAACAGGAAATTTTCACAAGAGTGATGGAAACTACAAGAAGTTAAATGGAAAGCTACCAATAAAACATATGAAATTAGAAATGAAGAATTGTTTTGATAGGCTTATTAGTAGATTGGATTCCAAGAAAAAAATTACTGAGCTTGGAGATAGGCTTACATAAATATAGTTTTAACAATCTATTTTAAGCTGATAATTTTTCTTCCATCACATACAAAAACTCTAAACTGTTACTTCTCCTCCTTCCATACTTTATGCTACTGATGTCACACTTCATGTCTTTTTATATTGTGCATCCATTCACAAGTTATTGTAGTTATACTTTTTATACTATAATATATATACTAGAGATAAATAATACTAGAAAAATAAATATCTAGAGATAAAACTGATTTATATACCACCATTACATTCTGAATTTGACTATATATTTACCTTTACCAGTGAGTTTTACACTTTTATATGGTTTCATGTTGTCACTTAGTGTCCTTTTGCTCCAACTTGAAGAACTCCTTTTAGCATTCCTTGTGAGGCAATGAACTCCCTTAGCTTTTGTTTGTTTGGGAATGTCTTTATTCTCCATCATTTGTGAAGGAGTTTTACCAGGTACAGTATTTTTGGCTAGCATGTTTTTTACTTTCAGCACTTTGGATATATCATCCCATTCCCTCATGGCCTGCAAAGTTTCTGCAGAGAAATCCACAGATAGTCTTATAGGGGTTCCCTTGTATGTGGTGAGTCATTTTTCTCCTGCTTTTTCAAAATTCCATCTTTGACTTTTTTTTTAAGATTTTATTTTAGAGAGAGAGAGAAAGAGAATGTGTGTGAATGGGGAAAGGGGCAGAGGGAGAGAGAGAATCTTAAGCAGACTCCACACTAAGCTCAGAGCCCAGTGCAGTGCTCAATCCCACAACCATGAGATCCGGACCTGAGCCAAAATCAAGAGTCAGGCATTCAACCAACTGAGTTGGTTGGACAGGCACCCCTCTATCTTTGACTTTTTTTTTTTTTTTTAAGATTTTATTTATTTATTTGAGAGAGAGAATGAGAGACAGAGAGCATGAGAGGGAGGAGGGTCAGAGGGAGAAGCAGACTCCCCGCCGAGCAGGGAGCCCGATGCGGGACTCGATCCCGGGACTCCAGGATCATGACCTGAGCCGAAGGCAGTCGCTTAACCGACTGAGCCACCCAGGCGCCCCCTGTCTTTGACTTTTAACATTTTTTATTATAATGTGTCTGAGTAATCATCTTTGGGTTGATCTTGGTCAGGGTCCTTTGAGCTTCCTGTACCTGGATAGATCTTCTAAGATTTATGATTTCTCTTCTCCTACTGGGATTCTCATGACACAAATGTTCATTTGCTTGATGATGTCCCATAATTAATGTAGGCTTTCTTTACTCTTTTTCATTCCTTTTTCTTTTTATTCCTCTAAGTGGCTACTTTCAAATGATCTGTCTTTGAGCTTGCTGAGTCTTTCTTCTGCATAATCAAGTCTGTCACTGAAGCAATCTATTAAATGCTTCAGTTCTATCATTGTATTCTTCAGCTCCAGGATTTCCATAAAAATATGGTTCTTTATGGTTCTTTTTTAGAACCATACACACATACTTATATGTGTATTACCTGATGCACATTAAATCTCTAATCTTTTCATGCATTGTTTTCCTGATTTCAATTAGTTGTTTATCTGTTCTCTTGCATTTCACTGAGTTTCTTTAAGATTTTTATTTTTAACTATTTGTCAGGCAAATCATAGATTTCCATTTCTTTGGATTCAGTTATTAGAGTTTTATTAATTTCTTTTGGTGGTGTCATATTTGTCTGATTCTTCATGATTCATGTAGATTTGCATTGATGTCTGCATTTGAAGGAGCTAGCACCAGTCTTTACAGACTGATTTTGACAGGTATTAGCTGTCTCCTTTCTATTCCCTAGGGCAATGGGATTACCTCCAGAATCACAGTTATGCTAGAGTGGAGCAAATTTTGAGGCTATCACTGGGTCTGCAATGAAGTCCATGGGTGTGGGTCTGGCTTCTCAAAATGGCTCTCCTTAGCCTTAGACTGCCTGGGGTTTTGCAATCTCCTACCTGGAACCCAAAGCTCCCACAAAAGCACTCTTGTCCATGGATGGATACTAAATTCTTGTTGTTGAGGGAGAATATGAGTAAGGGACGTCTTATTTGGCCATCCTGCCAATGTCACTCCAGAATTGTTTCATTCTTTCTAACAAATGCATAAGGGTTTATTCTATGGATGTGCCTAATTTTTTATGTACATGTAGACCATTTCTACCATTTTGCTATTACAAATAACCTTTTGTATTCATGTGTACATATTACCTTGCACAAGTATGAGTGTGTTTGTAGGATGAATTCCTAGAAGTAGAATTGGGCCAAAGGGTGCATGCCTGTTTTATTTTGCTAACAGTACCAAATTGCCCTCTTTACAGGTTTCTAACAATTTACATCCCATTCTCAGCAACATATGAGGATTATTCACTGTGAAACTGCTATGTGAGGAGGGTTAAATTGCCCAATATGTAAATTAAGCGTGTGCCAAATGCACCAGCATAGTAAAGGCATTTAAAAATGAGAAAAAATGTTTTATAAATCTGTTATTTGAATTTTCAAAAGAAGAATTTAAATAGTCATCATGGAAAAAATAAAAACTTTACTTATTTTGTGGTTTAGTACTGTTTTCTATTTGAATTACATGTATGAGGAGATATAATATGTTTCAACGGTTAAACCACTAAAGGTCTAGTCCAACCATATGTATGTGGGTGATTCCCTTAGTAAACAAGTGACCCTAGTAAGTCACCCAGAAACCACATTTCAACATAACAATAACATCCACAGTTTGAAGCTTGAGCTAGCCAGAGTTGGTTTCTGTTGCTTGTTATGGACCCAATTTCATGCCAGCCACATAAAAGGCAGTCAGACTCCATTCCTATCAACCTATATGTGAGTTCTCTTTAACATACATTAGTCGTTGGACCAACAGTTAGGCCAGAGTCACATCTTCTTAAAAAGAAAAAGACTGCTCCAGTTCACTTTCCTCAAAAGAGGGCAGTTTAACTTCATGGATGCTTCATGGCCTTTTCTGGTTTGAACATCTATGAACTTGAACCTAAATATCATTAGGAATACTGCACTCCTTTCCTTCAGACATATAAACTTTTCTAAGCTTTAATTCTATTTGAGACTTCCAATTCACAATATGAAAATATGCTTCACCCTCTGGGTAGCATTATTGAACATTTATTTGCTATTTTTTATACAGTTTTACATGTGTCAGTTGCCATGGTACCTACATTCTTAGGAAAGACTAGCAGAAAACAAAATACCCTTGGAGGTCCTCTTAGATATGCTTTTCTTCCTTGGGTTTCCCACTTTGATCAGTGACTGGAATTCACAGCCCTCTAAATAAACAGGTGCCTCAATTCCACAGATGGACTGTGTATTTATTTCTAGAACCCAACCATGTCTCCAACATATTTTCTAGTACACATTTCTAATTTGGAGTGGATTGTTGGTCAATGCTTCTATCTCTCCCATAGTTTAAGCAGCTCTTGGCTATTCTATTTCCCTTGGCCTTAATCTTAATACTTTAAGATTTTTTTACTCAGCCATACTTCTTGGAAGAGAAAGAATGACAATCAGTTGACTCAATACCTTATTGATTACCTATATTACAGAGATATACCACTGACTCCTGACATATTAGACAGGATGATTCCTGTTGTAAGCAGTTGACACCCAATTCTCACTCCCTTGTATATTCACCTGTAGGCTTCTGATTTCCCAATGAGAACATTTAAAAATTAAAAAATAAATTTTAGCCCACATGAATGTATTTGCTTTTAGAGATTAAGATAAAATAGTCAAATATCTATGTATAATACTTGTCTTGTTATTTTTATTACATATATATTTTAAATTATATATAAAATAATAGAAATTACCATGTTAAGTATTTTTAAAGACATTCTATGTATTTCTTTAAATCACTTTATCTAAATTCCTCTGATGCTTCTTCTTACTAAGTGACTCAACACCACTTTCCCAGTGTATATTATCATTTCTGGGTTTTTTCAAATTTAGAATTTTTTTGGATCTGTATATGATACTATCTCTGGAAGTTTTATCCCAATCCATAAGCATTATCACATAATGTAGAACAGGAGAGTTTTTTCCCCATTCACCCTAGAAGTGTATATTTCTAAAGCCCAAAATAACATTTCACTATATTGTTATAATGACCAAAACTGTGTTAAATTTCTCTGTCCTTTTAAAATCATTTCTAATCAAACACACTATATCAGAACTCAAAACTAGTACTGGATTGAGGTTATTTCAACTCATGTGAGCCCTGAACAGTAGATTGTTATCCAAAATGAAGCAAATAAGAGGATGCCCTAAATATGACAAACTCTTTTCTGAGTTATAATTATAGGGAGAAAATCCTTGCTTTACAGTAGGGCATATATAGCTCCTCAAACAAACAAAAAAGCAGTGAGGGGGTTACAAAATTGGGAAAGGGTAGGAGAAACCTAGGAGAATTATGGGATGGATCACTAAAGTGAAGAAAGAACAGTAAAGACTAGAGCAAGAGTTCAAGATGGTGACATAGGAGATCCTGAACTTATCTTCTTTCATGGGTACACCAAATCTACAGCTACATTTGGAACAATTTCCTCTGAAACAATCCCCAAAACTAGCTGAGTGAATCCTATGCATCAGGCTACCAAGGAAAAACCACTATTGAAATGGATCGGAGAGGCTGAGACATAATCTCACCTTAAATCTCACCCCTGGTGCAGCAATGCACAATAAGGAGAAAACTCACAATCCCAAGCTTCTACCTGAGGAGTAAAGGGGTTGAACCCCATATCTGGTACCTCAATGTTTAAGATCTGCATTAGCAAGACAGGTTCCCAAAACATCTACCTTTGAAAGCCAGCAGGGTTTGTGTCCACAAGATCCACAAGGCTATAGCAGTCTGAGAAACAGTTCTTGAAGGATTCATGTGTACTTACTCACCCAAGACCAAGACGCAGCACAGAGACAGCCTACTGAAGAGCACCCAGTCTTTCTGTGAAAGAGTTCTATTTGCTTATCTTAAATCTTTGGCATTAGGGGCAAGCATCCAATTTAACACACATCTAGAAGCCTACTGAAATACTCTCCAAAAATGGAGGCCACCAGATGCCATCTTTGCCTCTCCCTCTGCCTTGCTCCAGGTCACCAGGATCTCCCAGAAAGGCACTGACGCACTCATTTGGCACCCTAATATTTGCAGCTGCCACCCAAAGAAAACTTCCTAATCATCTGGCTCTGGTGCACGGTGGAATTTGTGCTAATGGTTACCACAAGACTGTAAAATATAGATAAAGTGTTCTTAACTGGCTATATACTCCAGGGCACAGCACAGAGACAATAGACTGAAATGCCCAATCTTTCTGTGAAAGAGGACTACTTTCATAGCTGCAGCCTGAAGAGCAGAGTCCTAATTAATCACACATCTAAGAGCCAACCATAATCCTCTCCAAAGACCTTGGAGAGTGGGTGTTATCTTCACACTTCCCCTCTGTGTTGCTCCAGGTCACTTATCTCCCAAAAAGAAGTTTTCACATACCACTGATGCACTGGTTTTTGTGGCTGTTACCTAAGGAACACACCTTGATTGACTGGCTCCGGTGGCCAGTGGGGCTGACAATAATGGGTTCCATAAGACTGTAACATACAGAGAAAAAGTTCTTAACCAGCTATCCCAGTGCATAGTGCAGAGACAGGTATTATAAAATAGCCAATAAAACATTTAACAAAGTGGCAATAAGAACATACTTATCAATAATTACTTTAAATGTTAATAGACTAAATTCTCCAATCAAAAGTCATAGAATGGCTGAATAAATTAAAAAAAAAAAAAGCAAGACCCATCTATTTGCTGCCTACAGGAGACTCACTCCACATGTAAGGACACACACAGAGTGAAAGTGAAGGGATAGAAGATTATATCCAATGCAAATGGAAACCAAAGCAAAGCTGGGGTAGCTATACTTATATCAGACAAAATAGACTTTAAGACAAAATCTGTAATAAGAGACAAAGAAGGAAAGCAGTCAATCCAGCAAGAGGATATCCATTTGTAAATATTTATGTATCCAACATAGGAGCACTTAAACATATAAAGCAAATATTAACAGACTGAAAGGAAGAAAGAGACATAGATCGATAACAATAACAGTAGGGGACTTTAGTACCCCAATGTCATCAATAGATAAATCATCTCGACAGAATATCAATAAGGAAACAGTGGCTTTAAATGACATATTAGACCAGATGGACTTAACAGACATATATGGAATGTTCCACCTGAAAGCAACAGAATACACATTCTTCTCAAGTGAACATTCCTGAGGACAGATCATATGTGAGGTCACAAAATAAATCTTAATAATTTAAGATTGAAATCATATCAAGCATCTTTTCCAACCACAATGGTAATCAAACTAGAAATCAGTTATAAGAAGAAAACTTACAAATATGTGGAGATAAATTCACAAATATGTGGAGATAAAACAACATGTTACTGAACAACCAATGGATCAAAGAAGAAATTAAAAGAAAATTCAAAAATACATTGAGACAAATGAAAATAAACATATGACATACCAAAACTTCTGGGATGCAGCAAGAACAATTTTAAGAGGAAAATTCATAGTGACAAATGCCTATATCAAGAAACAAAAGAAAATCTTAGCTAAACAACCTAATTTTACACCTGAGGGAAAGAGAAAAAGAGGAACAAACCCAAATTTGGAAGAAGGAAGGAAATAACAAAGATCAAAATAGAAATAGATGAAACAGGAACTAAAAAGATGATAGAAAATATCAATGAAGCTAAGAGACGATTTTTTTTTCTTTTTTTAAATTTATTTATTTTTTTTATTCTTATGTTAATCCCCATACATTACAACATTAGTTTTAGATGAAGTGTTCCATGATTCATTGTTTGTGCACAACACCCAGTGCTCCATGCAGAATGTGTCCTCCTCAATACCCACCACCAGGCTAACCCATCCTCCCACCCCCCCTCCCCTCTAAAACCCTGTTTGTTTTTCAGAGTCCATTGAAGAGACGATTTTTTTGAAAAGTTAAACAAAATGTGTCAACCTTTAGCTAGACTTTCCAAGAAAAAAAGAGAGCATTCAAATAAATAAAATCAGAAATGAAAGAGGACACATTACAACTGATACCACAGAAATACAAAGGATAATAAGAGCTACAATGAAAAATTATACACTGATGAATTGAACAATCTATAGGAAATGGATAAATTCCAAGAAACATAAAATGTACAAAGACTGAATCATGAACAGAAAATCTGAATAGACTGATTACTAGTAAGAATGAATCAGTAATCCTCCCAACAAACAAAAGTCTAAGACCAGAAGGATTTACTGGTGAAGTCTACCAAATATGCAGAGAAAGAAGAATTAATACTAGTTCTTCTCAAACACTTCCAAAAATTAGAAAAGGAGGGAACATTTCCAAATTCATTTTACAAGGCCAGCATTACCCTGATACCAAAACAAGACAAGAATGCTACAAGAAAAGAAAATTAAAGACCAATATCTCTGATGAGCATAGATGCAAAATTCCTCAACAAACTATTAAGAAACTAAATTCAATATTACATTAAAACCATGATGAAGTGGGATTTTTTCTAGAGATACAAGGATGGTTCAACATTTGCAAATCAATCCATATAATACACCACATTATCGAAATGAAGGACAACAATCATATGAGCATCTCAATAGATGCAGAAAAAGCACTTGACAAAATTCAACATCCTTTCATGATTAAAACTCTAAACAAATTGGGTATGGAGGGAAAATATCTCAACATAATAAAGGCCATATATGACAAGCCCACAGATAACAACACACTCAATGGTGAAAAGCTGAAAGCTTTTCTTCTAAGATCAGGAACAAGACAAGAATGCCATTCTTTCCACTTTTACTAAACATAGTATTGGAAGTACTAGCCAGAGTGATTAGGCAAGAAAAATAAATAAAAAGCATCCATATCAGAAAGAAAGAAGTAAAACTGTCACTATTTACAGATGACATTATATATAGAAAACCCTAAAGACTCCACCAAAAAACTATTAGTAACAAATTCAGTAGAGTTGCAGTACATAAAATCAATATATAAAAATCTGTTGTATTTCTATGCACTAATAACAAACTATCAGAAAGAGAAATTAAGAAAACAATCCCGGGCGCCTGGGTGGCTCAGTTGGTTAAGCGACTGTTTTTGGCTCAGGTCATGATCCTGGAGTCCTGGGATTGAGTCCCGCATCGGGCTCCCAGCTCAGCGGCGGGCCTGCTTCTCCCTCTGACCTTCTCCCTTCTCATGCTGTTTCTCTCTCTCTCGCTTTCTAATACATAAATAAATAAAATCTTTAAAAAAAAAATTTATAAAAAAGAAAACAATCCCATTTACAAATGCATCAAAAAGAATAAAATACCTAGAAATAAATTTAACCAAGGAAGCGAAAGACTTATACACTGAAAACTCTAAGACATGATGAAAGAAAATGAAGAAGACACAAAGAAATGGAAAGATATTCCATGTTCATGGATTGGAAAAAAATTAATATTATTAAAATGTCCATACTACACAAAGAAATCTACAGATTCAATGTAATCCCTATCAAAATTCCAATGGCTGCTATAAACATCGGGGTGCATGTATCCCTTTGTTTGTTTTTTTTTAATCCTTTGGGTAAATACCTAGTGGTGCAATTGCTGGATCACAGGGTAGTTCTATTTTTAACTTTTGAGGAACCTCCGTATTGTTTTCCAGAGTGGCTGCTCCACTTTGCATTCCCACCAACAGTATAAGAGGGTCCCCCTTTGCATCCTCGCCAGCACCTGTTGTTTCCTGTGTTGGTAATTTTAGCCATTCTGATTGGTGTGAGGTGATATCTGTGTGTGTGTGTGTGTGTGTATGTGTGTGGCTAAATGCTATATATTTATAGCCATAAAAAAAGAATGAAATCTTGCCATTTGCAATGATGTGGATGGAGCTAGAGTTATGCTAAGTGAAATAAGTCAGTCAGAGAAAGACAAATACCATATGATTTCACTCATATGTGGAATTTAAGAAACAAAACAAATGAGCTTGGGGGAAGAAAAAGAGAAGAAAACCAAGAAACAGACTCTTAATTATAGACAACAAACTAATGGTTACCACAGGGGAGGTGGGGGGGATGTGTTACATAGATGATGGGGATTAAGGAGGGCACCTGTAATGAGCACTGGGTGTTGTGTGTAAGTGTTGAATCACTAAATTCTACACCTGAAACTAATATTAGTATGTTAACTACCTAACTGTAATTTAAATAAAAACTTGAAAGAAAAAAAAGAAAAACTCCAATAGCATTTTTCACAGAACTAGAACAAACAGTCCTTAAATTTATATAGAACCACAAAAGACCCCCAATAGTCAAAGAAATTTTGAGAAAGAAGAATAAAGCTAGAGGCATCATACTTCCTGATTTCAAACTATATTATGAAGCTATAGTAATCAAACAATATAGTACTGGCATAAAAACAGACATATAGACCAGTGAAACAGAATAGAGAATCCAAAAATAAACACACACACATGGAATCAATTAATTTATGACAAAGGAGCCAAGCATATACTATGGGAAAAGGACAGTCTCTTTATTTTTACTTAATTAATTTATTTTTTTAAAGGGGGTGTGGATCGAGCCCACCCTGGAGGGCTGCTGAGGGATTGGCCAAGTGCAGGCTTGGCAAGCCCCAGGTCCGTGACCATCAGCCACTCTCCTGTTTAGAAGTGTGGTTCTTTTTACTGTTTGTTTTTTTTTTAAGATTTTATTTATTTATTTTGACAGAGAGAGACACAGCGAGAGAGGGAACACAAGCAGGGGGAGTGGGAGAGGGAGAAGCAGGCTTCCCGCCGAGCAGAGAGCCTGATGTGGGGCTCGATCCCAGGACCCTGGAATCACGACCAGAGCCAAAGGCAGACACCTAACAACTGAGCCACCCAGGTGCCCCAAGGACAGTCTCTTTAATAAATAGTGTTGGAAAAACTGGACAGCCACATGCAAAAGAATGAAACTGGACCATTTTCTTAGATCTCTTACACAAAAATTAACTCAAAATGGATTAAAGACTTGAACATAACACCTGAAGCCATAAAACCCCTAGAAGAAAACATAGGCAGCAAGCTTCTTAACATAGGTCTTGCTTATGATTTGAAACAAAAAGAGAAACAAAAAGTGAAGGCAACAAAAGCAAAAATATACAAGTAGGACTACATCAAACTAAAAAGCTTCTGCACAGCAAAGGAACTCATCAACACAATGAAAATGTAACCTACTCAGTGGGAGAAAATATTTGTAAATTATATCACTGATAAGGGACTAATATCCAAAATATAGAAAGAAATCATGAAACTCAATAGTAAGATCATCATCATCATCATCATCTTCCAATTAAAAAATGGGCAGAGGATCTAAATAGAGCCTTTTCCAAAGAAGAGATATAGCTGGCCAACAGGTACACAAAAAGAGGCTCAACATCACTAATTATTAGGGAAACACAAATCAAAACCACAATGAGATATCTCCTCACATCTGTTTAAAGGGCTGTTATAAAAAAAATAACATGTTGACGAGGATGTGGAGAAAAGGCAACCCTTGCACTTTGTTGTTGAGAATGTAAATTGGTGCAGTACTGTGGAAAACCATGTAGCTGTTCCTCAAAAAATGAAAAATAGAACTACTGTAAAATCCAGCAATTCCACTTCTGAGTATTTATCTGAAGGAAACAAAACACCTCCTTGAAAAGACATATGTACCCCCATGTTCACTGCAGCATTATTTACAATGGCCAAAATATGGAAGCAACCTAAGAAAATGAATTTTATTTATATATATTTAGGAATATTATTCAGGGCGCCTGGGTGGCTCAGTTGGTTGAGCGACTGCCTTCGGCTCAGGTCATGATCCTGGAGTCCCGGGATCGAGTCCCACATCGGGCTCCCTGCTCAGCAGGGGGTCTGCTTCTCCCTCTGCCCTCTTCCCTCTCGTGCTCTCTGTCTCTCATTCTCTCTCTCTCAAATAAATAAATAAAATCTTTAAAAAAAAAAAAAAAGGAATATTATTCAGCCATAAAAAGAAGGAAAACTTGCCATTTGTGACAGCATGGATGGATGGATGAATGGATGGATGGACCTTGAGGGCATTATGCTAAGTGAAATAAGCCAGACAGAGAGAGAAAAAACTATATGATCTCACCTATATGTGGAATCTTTTTTTAAAAAATAAACTCATGGATACAGAGAACAGTTCAGGCAGGAGGTAGGGTTGGGCAAAAGATAATTAACTTCCAGTTGTGAAATATATAATTCCCAAGGATGTCAAAGTACAGCATGGTGACTATAGTTAATACTACTAAATTGTATATCTGAAAGTTATTAAGAAAATATATCTTAAAAGTTCTTTTTACAAGAAAAAACATTTTGTTGCTATGTGTTGTAATGGAAATTAACTAAATTTATTGTGATTATTCTATAATATATACAACTTTCAAATCATTATATTATACATAATATAACATAACTAACATAATGTTATATGTGAATTATACCTTTATTTTTAAAAAGAAGAAGAAAAAAATAAAATAAAAAATAAAAAGAAGAAGAAGGCAGAGTGTTGCCTTCTTTGACCTCAGTTGGGAACATGCATATTAGGCAACTCAAATTTTTCACCATTCTGTGCATGCTTGTGAGTGACCACAAAAGTGCTACAAGTATTGATTTGGGGGTTAGAAATAAATTTTAGAGGGAGGCAAATTTGAAAATACAGAATCCACAAGTAATGAGAATCAACTATATAGTTGGAAGTTAGAAGGCAAGTTAGAAGGCTATTTGATACTTCATTGGCTTGATTTATAACTTTTAAATATTTAGACATATGGAATTGGGACTTCAACTTGACTCTTGCCCAGATGTTGGGGGAAGGCCTGCTCTTCGCCCTAAGGGCCAGCCCTGGTCAGAATTGTGAAGCAGGCAGAATTTGTGGCTAATGCCTTTCATCTACACATTTTGGGGCATGTAATAACTTAACTCTTGTCCTCTTATTCATAAACCATCATTACCTCCCTATGCTTGGAGACACACACACACACAAACCTACACACTCACCTATGCATCACGACTTTCTTCAGAAACTTACTCTACCCAGAAAAGAAACAAACCTAAGCTAGTCAGAAAAGAAAACTGACATTCCATCCCATCCCTACATCAAAACCTACCTTACCTTGTCATTCCCTCAGGGCCCTATAAGATGCTAGATAAGAAAATGATTGGTAAATAAATTATTTTATGATAGTGGACTACTCAGCTCTGTTAAACTATGCTAATGTGCTACCACTCCCAGGTGATATCAAGCTTCAACAAGATTTAATTTTTGTTTCTGCAAAACCTTTGAAGAATGACTCTGTGAGGATTTTTAGACATGGTAGCAGATCTTTCTGGAAGATATTTGAGGGTTACACAGAGCTTTCAAATCATATCACCAAATTAGAATCTGTTCCATGGGACACTTTATGTATTAATGTGATCCTTTCCCCTAGTAGTCAGCCAAAAATATCATTAGGAAGAACAGGAGATAACCCCTTCTATGTCCTGAAGGGGAATGGACAGGCCATTAGTCAGGCAGAAGTGCAAACATCAAAGGATATAAGCTATGGGAGTGGACACACACCACAGCTCTGCTAGGCCAAGTTCACTGTGTTCTTGGAGAAACAAGTCCACATGAGGAAACTGGGTCAAGAGTAAGGGCAGATGAGGTCTAATAAAAGAATTGTGCATGTGGGAAGTAGGAGCTGAACGAATCTAGAAACGAGGAGCTTTAAACCCACCTCTTCTAAAAAGCACTTACTTCAAGTCCCAAGCATCTGGAAAACCAATTTTTCCTTGGAACATCAAAAAACAGTGGTTCCTACACTTTGAAATTTCACAGACTACACTTAATTTTTTAAATCGGGATACATGAATTGCCAACTTTTTACTTTGCTAATTGAATACATTTTTTAAAAACCTAACATTTGTCATTACAATAATTTCATATAAGAAAATAATATTTTGACATCAAAAAAGTAGAAAAATACAATTACAGAATAAAGGGAAATCTTTTCCATTCTATAAATAACAGCTGACACTGACACTTAGCAGCACCCCAATGGAAACGTCACTGTGGACTGGCATGGTCCCGGAAGTGAGCAGCTAGAATCTCTGTTCCACAACCAAGCTCGAGCTCTGGGCTCACTGTCCCAGGGCCATGTTCAACATCAGGAATCTGGCTTAGCTTTATTTTTATTTATTTATTTATTTATTTATTTATTTATTTATTTATTTTTAAAGATTTTATTTATTTATTGGAGAGAGAGAGAATGAGAGAGAGCACATGAGAGGGAGGAGGGTCAGAGGGAGAAGCAGACTCCCTGCCGAGCAGGGAGCCCGATGTGGGACTCAATCCAGGGACTCCAGGATCATGACCTGAGCCGAAGGCAGTTGCTTAACCAACTGAGCCACCCAGGCGCCCTGGACTAGCTTTATGATCGGGGGGAGTCCCTGTGGCTTCCTGGAACAGAAGCCTGTGGCCATTTTGGACCTCCACAATGGGCCTCCTTGTGCTTTCTCCAATAAGGCTTCCCGTAAACTTCTACCTTTGATGTTAATCAGAATTTGGGGTGAGTTCAGACCTCGAGCAGAGCTTGGCCCAGAAAGGGCTTGATACCAGATGGTTCTTACCTGGAAAGTAACTCACACTCTCCTCCTATCCTGCAAGAGAGGGCCTGGCTTGAATCCAGGGGGAAAGGGATGTTCAAAGCACCAAGGTGGCTATTGTTTCCTGGTGTGACTCAGTCTTTCAGGAAGCGAGGTTTCTAACTGTAGCCAGTAGACCCGTGGGGGGCACAAGCTAGAGGGAGCAGGTGCGCGGGCGGCCAGCTGAAGGTGTGCTTCCAACACCCCCTGGCTCTCGTTGCACCTGCTTGAGAGACGGTCAGGCCAGCAGAGGTTTTGGCACAGCCCCTGAGAGGCTGGGTGGGCTCAGATGCCGGGCAGCAGGATGGGAAGATGTGGAGGAGCCACTGTTGAACAATAGTCAAAGTGTTTCCCCTCTTCCCCGGGTGTTATTTAGTCGAGATCACACAGACCTGCTTTGGCCCTCAACTTTTGTTTTCCTCACTATAAACTAACCATGAGAAACCTTGACCTATTTCTAGCTTCTGGAGAAACATCGGGAGCTGAAAGCATGCTGGCATATATTTCTAAGTTCTAGTGTCAATTCCTCCACTGATCTGTGGTATTATATTTTGGGTATTATCACCTCACACTATCTCACCTCACCTCAGATCTATGTGCCTCAAGCTTGCTGTCTGTGAGGTCAGGGTAATAATTCGAGGAGCCCACCTGAGGTATAGCCATTGCTGTAAATGTGCATGCCATTCTATGCTTTCTATGGATAATTTTATTCCACATAGGCACCTAGAGAGAAGACGACTCTGTCAAGTGATGGGTGACATGATAGTCTTATTCAAAATGGTCCTTCAGAGATGGAGGCACTGGCAACAGCCATGGAGGAATGACTGACAGAGCCACCACAGCCTTAAGCAGAGCTTCTTAAATGACTTCTAACCAGACAAAACTTTCAGTCATAGCCCCAGTGGGGTTTCCTGTCTGGGAACCACCGGCCAAGAGCACTCCGCATTTGCTCAGTGCCTGGCTGGTAGCTACAGAGCAATGTCCCTGGGACTTTGAACTAACTTACCATCTAGAAGTTGAGCTAGCAAAAGTCTCATGATATCTTTACCTAAAGGAACATGATGATTGCTTGGTCAAAGCAGGAAGAATGACCTAGGAATCAAATCAAGGTATGAATAAACTTGAGGTGGAAAAAATTATCTCATTGACCCTATTAATGTATATGAACAAATGAAACCAAAGAGCAAGTTTTAGCAAATGTTAATCCCACTGGGTCCAAAGGAGGTACAGTGAAGGCACTGAACTGGATGAGCTGATGGTCTGATCACATAAAGTTATTCTACCCTCCTCGTCTACCCAACATTTTTGCTCTGAGGCAAAATTCACCAGGCAAAATGTTGGTAATGGTTTTGATTCTTTGTCTCTTGAGGACAGGATGCTCTGAATACAGGCACAAATATCTGGGGCCTCTGGACAGGCATGTCCTCCCCTGAAAACCAAAAAAATGGCATTCTGGTTTACAAAGAGATCTCTTGCAAATTTCACTGGGTGGATTGGGCCTGGACAGTCTTGTGCTCTCTGTGAACACAGACGAAACCAAGTTCCTTGCCCTACAAGACTAAATATGATTTAAGGATATCACGCAACCAACCTCCCTCGGTGTCTTTTTCCAGCAGCAACTTCTGACATCTGCATGCATCACTCATTTGCCCCCTCCATAGGCTGCCCTGTGTTACAGGTACTGTGACACCCCCAATTTTCCAAGTGAAGCACAATCTGGTCCTGAAAATGTTTATCCAAGTATGTTGCAAGGTGCATGAGAGCAGAAACATCTAAAAAACTTCTTGTATCACCAGGGAAGGGTCTGAATGGAGGCAAAGAATTTGGAGCCGGGGCGCCTGGGTGGCTCAGTCGTTAAGCGTCTGCCTTCGGCTCAGGTCATGATCCCAGGGTCCTGGGATCGAGCCCCGCGTCGGGCTCCCTGCTCGGCGGGAAGCCTGCTTCTCCCTCTCCCACTCCCCCTGCTTGTGTTCCTGCTCTCGCTATGTCTCTCTCTCTCAAATAAATAAATAAAATCTTTTAAAAAAATAAATAAAGTAAAATAAAATAAAATCTTAAGATTTTATTTATTTATTTGAGAGAGAGAGAGAGCAGGGGCAGGATAAGGGGCAGAGGGAGAAGAAGCAGACTCCCTGCTGAGCAAGAGGCTCAATCCCAGGACCCTGAGATCATGACCTGAGCTCAAGTCAGGTGCTTAACCAACTGAGCCACCCAGGAGCCCCCAAAATAAAATCTTTGAAAAGAAAAAAGTTTGGGGCACTTGGGTGGCTCAGTCCTTAAGCGTCTGCCTTCGGCTCAGGTCATAGTCCCAGGGTCCTGGGATCGAGCCCCACATCGGGCTCCCTGCTCGGCGGGAAGCCTGCTTCTCCCTCTCGCACTCCCCCCGCTTGTGTTCCCTCTCTCGCTGTGTCTCTCTCTGTCAAATAAATAAATAAAATCTTAAAAAAAAAAAAGAATTTGGAGCCAGTCAGTAGGAAGTATGGTAAGTTGAAAAGAGTTTGAACCCGACATGAAGAGAGCTGGGTTCTAGCCTCAGTTCTGCCACTAATGAATTCCTCACTTTCTCTGCATCTCAACATCTTCATCTGTAAAGGGAAGGATCACCTAGAATTTTCAGGTATCTACTACAGTGGATCTGTATATAATATGCTGAGGTTAAAAACTAGAACATCAACTATTTAATTACTGAAGTCTCGATTTCCCCCAAATCTGGTGTTTTCAGGGAAAGATACAGTTATTTCATTTTATAAAGGAGGTTCATGCTTTCTCCCAAGCTCCTATGCTTCTACTGGGCCAGAGATACAAGTATGTGAGGATAAATGACTTTCAGGGCTAAAGATAACAAATAATTAACCCCAACTGAGCCTGCCTAAAGGGGTACAGGGAAGACCACAAGCTGCAAAAGTCCATCTGAACGATGGCTCCCCTGTTTAAGGGACTTCATCCAGGACAGTTTGACCCCAGTAAGACAGTACTCAAAGCCTCAGGGCAGGAACTGAGAAAGAAGTCCTCAGACAGACAGTCACAGCCTGTGATCTATGTCCTGGCCAGTTGTCCTGCTGGCCACTATCCAACCTTGTGATTGCGGGCCTCGAAGCTCGCAGCCAGTGAAGGAACAATGCTATCTCTGTAGCCAATAACTTCCAGTTCCCTCGCCACTAATCTCAAAGACAAACCAGGAACATTCAGGCAGCCAGACATTTCAGTTGTCAGACATGTTCAGCTGCAAAACGCTTTTTAAATTTGTATTATTTCAACATTCAAACATACAAAAGAGCAGAGAATATGATCTAATGAACACACATATACCCATCACCTAGACTTCAAAATTGTAAATGTTTGGCAATATTCGCTTCTTTTTGTTTTCTTCTGTTATTTTCAAGTAATAGATATTATAATCTCTCACCCCTATATATCTAAGTATGCATCTCTGAAAAAGTAAGGACCTATTTATATAATTACAATAGCATTTTTCACACATAAAAAAATTCGTAATACTCTCCTAATATCAACGAATACCTAATCTACACTCAAATTTTCCAGTTACCTGTAACCTCCCCCCAAAAAATATCTTTTATAACTGGTTTATTTGAACCAATGTCCAGGCAAGTACCACGCACTACATTTGGTGGCTGTGTCCCTGAGGTCTCTTTTACGTGAGAATAAGCACCCTTTCCTTTCTTCTTCTGTTACTGAAGAAACCAAAGTGACTGTCTTTAGAACAGCCACATCCTGGCTTTGTCTATTGGTTTCCTAGTGGTTTAAATTTTTTTTTTTTCTGTACCCTCTGCATGTCTTATAAAATGAAGTTAGATCAAAAGGCTTAATGAGATTTTGTTTAAACATTTTTGACATAGGTGATCACAGGTGATACTCTGTGTGTCGCCATGCATCCCGGCTGGAAAGAGCATGTGGCATCTGGTTATCCCACCGTCAGGTACTGATTTAATCATCGGGGTGAGGTGGGAATTACCAGATCCCTCCACCATAAATTCTTGTTTTTGCCCTTGGGACTAGCTCTGGCTCTGGACAGTAATATTTTGTAACGGTCTAGCTCTTCAACTCTTTTTAGTTTTTAGTAGACATTCTTCAGTGAGAAAGAGTTTGCCCTTAAGAACTGAAACAATGCAGTTGTCCTGATATAAATCCTTACTCTGTGCTTGATCCTTTCCCTTTAATTACTATATCCAAGGTAAGGAGTAGCTGTAGTAGTCACCCCCAATGATTAGTAAGCAAGGTTTTGTTTGTTTGGGATTTTTTTCAGTATGATTAGAGATTTACTGACTTTTCATATGTTTAATATGTTTTAATCATCTATAGTCATTGGGGTTTTGGGGGTTTTTTGTTTTGGTTCTTTTTTTGGATCCTCAAATTGTCCCAACTTCGGCCAGTAGGAGCCCTCCAGGCTGCCTCCTGACTCCTTTTGACATGATTCTGTTATACTTGAGTGCTTACCTGCTTTCTGCAAAACAAGTTATTCCAGGCTCATCTTATACATTCTCTGCCCCAGACCCAAAACCAGCCACCTACCCCAAGGAGTCCTGCTTCTTTTTGTGGAAAATGGTATTAATAGGGCGCCTGGGTGGCTCAGATGGTTAAGCGTCTGCCTTCGGCTCAGGTCATGATCTCAGGGTCGTGGGATTGAGTCCCGCAGTGGGCTTCCTGCTCCTTGGGAGCCTGCTTCTCCCTCTGCCTCTCTCTCTCTCTCTGTCTCTCATGAATAAATAAATAAAATCTTTAAAAAAAAAAAAAAAGAAAATGGTATTAATAAACCAGAATCTGGCCACTGGGAGTACTCTGCTACTGTGGTGTCATTAAATAGTATCTTTAGTACGTATCTTGGCATATTTAACCTTAACTTGGCTTCTACTATTAGATTTGACGAGTTTATATCATATTCTTTCATTCCCACGTGTGGCAATCACTTAGCTTGTTTTATTTCCCTTTTCCTTTCCTCCTTCTCTCATATTTTTATAGTTTTGATGTTTTATCCTTTACCATACACAGAGCATTTAGATACTATTCTTCCACTCTTACTTCCTCCTTTGATTTAATCTTGGGTCTACAGTTGAATGTATCCAGTGCTTACCATCAATTCTTTGGCCTTTGTTTCTCCAATCATCACTTGGTTGGCTGAAGCTTATCTTCTAGTAGATTACACAGGATAAGCCAACAAGTACTTGCATATTCAAAACAGATTTTATGTATCCTTGATACTTGAAGAATAGATTGGTTGGTTATGCCATCATTGGCTCATACTTATTTCCTTTTGTATCCTACAGAATTTCCTCAGCAACTTTCTGCATTGAATGTGGTTGTTGAGAAGTCTGATGAAGCCCTAATATTCTTCCTTCTGTAAGTGATTTTGGTTTTTCACCTGGAGGCCCAGATTTTTTCCTTTATCTTCAAGATCTAATCGTTTTATTAGGACATGTCTAGAGTTCACTGTCACTGTCACAGATATTCCCCCAAAGTCATGGTGTGTACTTTTCAACATGTAAATGCAGGTTTTATTTCAGCAGATTTTTTTCTTGAAATATAATTTTTATGTACTAGTTTTACTTCATTGTTTTGTTTTTGTTTTTTCACAGTCTTCAATTATATAAAGGTGAATCGTCTTTGGCTGTCTTGTAAATATATCATGTACTCCCTCTCTGTCAAGCGCACTCCGCCCTCCCAGAGCCGCCAGCCTGGGGCTTCTCTCCGCATAGGTTGCTTCTCCAGGATGGCTGCACAGCTGTATCATTTGAGGATTGTCCATTAGTGCTGTTCTAAATCGGATCCTCTGGCTCATACATCCTGTATCTTCTTCTTTCTTGGTTTATTCACTTACTTTGGTGGAGCACATTCTCTGGTAAATTCCTGATAAAATATATGTGGTAAGTCAATTTTCTGGGATCTCAAAAAATTTCTTAAAACTCTCTTTAAAGGGGCTTCTGGGTGGCTCACTTGGTTAAGCGTCTGCCTTCAGCTCGGTCATAATTCCAGGGTCCTGGGATCGAGCCCCATGTCAGGCTGCCTGCTCAGCAGGGAGTCCACTTCTCCCTCTGCCCCTGCCCCTTCCACAGCTCATGCTCTCTCTCAAATAAATAAATAAAGTCTTTAAAAAAAAATCTCTTTAAAAATGTCTGGTGATCCTTGGGTTTCCATCTTTATGTAAGAGAGGCACACTAAAAAAATGTAAGAGTTCTATGTGCATGAGCAGGATATGCCTGCCGGAAGTCCACTTTTCCCTGGAGACTCACTCATATGTCAGTATTGGTAGATATTTCCTCTGAAGATATTAGTATTTCCAGAGAAGTATCATCAAAACTCTTTGCTTCGGGAATGCTTTCTGAGAACCAGTTGAAGAAAGGGGATTGTTGGTCTCACTGTTTAAAAACACTGGGTGTTATACGCAAACAATGAATCATGGAACACTACATCAAAAACTAATGATGTAATGTATGGTGATTAACATAACATAATAAAATAAAATTTAAAAAAAAACTAGAGATAAAGATTAAAATTATATATATTAAAAAAAAAAAACATTCCTTATCCTTTCAGCTCAGAATCTCCACTTTGCCTTATGTCCAGAGACTCTCTGATTCTATTTTTCCAGAGATCATACCTCTTGCCTCTTGTGGAGTGGGAGATTAGCTTCTGAGAGTGAAAGAAAAGGTCAGGGAGCTAATGGTCTAAATGTTACTTTTGTAAGCTAATAAAAAATTACCTTGGGAATTTGGGGCTACGTATTCAAGTGGTCCAAGAACAAAGTGGGGGCCCAGGTCCTCCAATCCCTAACACTTTTGGTGACCAAAGAAGCACTCAAAGCATTGCACTGCTTACATTGGATTTCTGTCCCAGCAACTGCTGACTCTGAAAAGCTCCTTATTTTAAAATTCTTATTCCAGTTTTCAGGACAATGAAGGTGCACCAAACCAGGGAAGTTTAGAAATCCTTTCCTAAATTTTAATTCTCAAATTAGAATTTCCAGAGCTAAAATGGACAGTTAGAGTCTAAAATATATGTGGATAGGATAAGTTTTCAGGTGTGAACTAAAAAGTACCAACTTACCAATGAGTTTGCCAATGCTAGTCTAGGTAAAGCTGGGGAGAGGTGTGTATCAAGTGTCATGAAGCTAACATTTCCTTCCCAACTAAGATTTGAATTTGTGAGGTTTAAAATATAGAAAGAAATAAAATATATGACAACAAAATGCAAAAACAGGAAGGGTTTATATATAACTTGAGTGTTCTAAGGCTCTATTTTTTGTCAAGAGAATGGTAAACTTATTTATACTAAAGTGGTATTAAGTCAAGGAGGTGTGTTGTAATCTCTATGATAACCCACTAAAAGAACTTAAAAGAATATATAAGTAACAAACTAATACAGAGGATAGGAGTAAAACAATAGAAACATTATTTGATTAATCCAAAAGAAGACAAGAAAGGAAAGAACGAAAAACATAAAACAGGTAGGTCAAATAGAAAACAAATAGTAAGATGGTAGATGACCCAGATTTATCCACAATTCCACTACTTATAAATTGGCTAACTCTCTAGTTTAAAAAAAAATCAAATTGGATTTTTTTAAAGCTAGATGCTACTTATAAGAGACACATCTTCAGGACAGGGCCACAGAAAGATTGAAAGTAAAATGTTGGAAAAGGATATACTATGCACTCACCCCAAAAAAGTTAGTATAACCATAGTAATATCAGACAAATACTGGAGGACAAAAAATATTACTAGAGAAAAAAGAAATAACTTCATAATGATAAATCAATTTACCAAGAAGATATGACAATCTTGAATATATATGTATCCAAGAACCTAGCATGAAGCAAAAATTTAAAGACTAAAAACAGAAGCAGGCAGATCCAAAATCATAGAGAGGGATTTTAACATACCTCTCCTGATAGCTGACAGAACAAGTATCCAAGAAATCAGTAAGGCTATAGAAGACCTAAGGAACACAATTAACAAATTTAAGTTCATTAATATACATATAGAGAATATTGCACTGAACAATGGCACAAAATACAGTCTTTTCAAGTACACATGGAACATTTGGCAAAACTGAACATTTCCTGAATCGTGAAGCAAGTGTATTAGTTTCCTCGGGCTGCCATAACAGAGCACCACAAACTGGGTGGCTTAAACAACAGAAATGTATTATCTCACAGTTGTGGAGGCTAGGAATCTGAGATTAAGGTGTCAGCAGAAGTGATTCTTTCTGTGGTCTGTGAGGAAGAATTTGTTCCATGCCTCTCTCCTCGTTTCTGGAGGTTTGCTGGCAATCTTTGGTGTTCTTTGACTTGTAAACGCATTACCCCAATCTCTACCTTCATCTCTACATGGTGCTCTCCTGGTATGTTTTGGTCTCTGTGTCTAAATTTTCCCCTTTTTATAAGGACACAGTCATATTGGATTAGAGCCACCCAAAGACCTCATCTTAATTTGGTAATCTGCAAAGACTCTATTTCCAAGTAAGGTCACACTCACAGGTACGGAGGACAAGGACTTCAACATCTTTCGGAAAGCACAGTTGAACCTATAACAGCAAGCCTCAACAAATTTGAAAGGACAGAAATGACTCAGCACCCTAACCATAGTGAAATTAAACTACAAATCAACATGAAAATAATAACTAGATAATCTCTAACTGCTTGGAAATCAAGCAGTAATGCTGTTTTTGTTTTTGTTTTTTTCCCCAAAGAAGACATCCAAGTGGCCAACAGACACATGAAAAAGTGCTCAACATAAGTTGGCATCAAGCAGTAATGCTTCTAATAACCCATGGGTCAAAGCAGAAATTGCAAATAAAATTAGAAACTATTTTGAGGAGGGGCACCTGGGTGGCTCAGTCGGTTAAGCGTCTGCCTTCCACCCAGGGTCCTGGGATCGAGCCCCTCGTCGGGCTCCCTGCTCAGCAGCAGGGAGCCTGCTTCTCCCTCTCCCTCTGCGACTCCCCCTGCTTGTGAACTCATTCTCTCTCTCAAATAAATAACTAAATTTTTAACAATTTTTTAAAAACGAAAGTATTTTGAGGAAAGACTGAATAAATAAAAACATGACATCAGAACTTGCAAACACAGCTAAAGCAGTACTTAAAGAAGACTCCATAATATTAAATGTGTATATTAAATAAGAAGAAAAACTGAAAGTCAATTATTAAAGTATCAGATTCAATAGATTAGAAAAACAGAGCAAATTAAACCCAAAAGAATAAAAAGAAATTTCTTTTTTTTTTATTTCAGCACTTTTACTCCAAAGAGGGAAAAATTGTTGCATACCTTTGTTTAAAGTTTTGTAGGATATATTTTGGGTTTTGTTTTGTTTAATTTATTATGTTATGTTAGTCACCATACACTACATCATTAGTTTTTGATGTAGTGATCCACTATTCATTGTTTTCATATAACAGCCAGTGCTCCATGCAGTACATGCCCTCCTTAATACCCGTCACTGGGCTAACCCATGCCCCCATCCGCCTCCCCTCTAAAACCCTCAGTTTGTTTCTCAGACTCCACAGTCTCTCATGGTTCGTCTCCTCTTCCAATCTCCCCCCTTTCATTTTTCCCTTCCTTCTCCTAATGTCCTCCATGCTATTCTTTATGTTCCACAAATAAGTGAAACCATATGATAATTGACTTTCTCTGCTTGACTTATTTCACTTAGCATAATCTCCTCCAGTCCCATCCATGTTGATTTAAAGTTGGGTATTCATCCTTTCTGATGGCTGAGTAATATTCCATTGTATATATGGACCACATCTTTTTTATCCACTCATCTGTTGAGGGGCATCTCGGCTCTTTCCAGTTTGGCTATTGCGGACATTGCCGCTATGAACATTGGGGTGCATATGGGCCTTCTTTTCACTACATCTGTGTCTTTGGGGTAAATACCCAGGAGTGCAACTGCTGGGTCATAGGGTAGCTCTATTTTTAATTTTTTGAGACACCTCCACCCTGTTTTCCAAAGTGGCTGTACCAACTTGCATTCCCACCAACAGTGTAAGAGGGTTCCCCTTTCTCCACAACCTCTCCAACATTTGTTGTTTCTTGCCTTGTCAATTTTTGCCATTCTAACTGGTGTAAGGTGGTATCTCAGTGTGATTTTGATTTGAATTTCCCTGATGGCTAATGATGATGAACACTTTTTCATGTGTCTGTTACTAACTCTACACCTTAAAGAACTAGAGAAAAAGCAACAAACGATGCCTAAGCCATGCATTAGAAGAGAAATAATTAAGATTAGAGCAGAGATCAATGAATTAGAAACCAGAAACACAGCAGATCAGATCAACAAAACTAGAAGCTGGTTCTTTGAAAGAAGCAGAGCTGCAGAAAGACGGGAAGAAGTTGAGGACTGTGGGAGAGTAGCTGTAAGATTTCTCAGATAGAAGGCACTCAGAAATTAGGGGGTGGAAGGCCATCCCAGTGTTTCCAATGCTGGGCTCCATGTCAGAGATCCTGTTGTGAGGTTTAGTACAGTGTCCCTTAATCACTGATGTTACCCTAGAAGGTACCGTGCTAGGCAGTGCAGGGAAACAAGATGAGAAACACGGGATTCCTCACCCTCAAGGAACTTCTGATCCTGCAGCTAAGACAGAAACAGAAGTCAGCACAAAACAGGGTAACATTTAGTGGAACAGGTAAGAGACACCAAATGCTGGGAAGTCTGATGTGGGAGTGCAGTTATCTCCACAGGAGGGACAAAAAAATGTTCATGAAGGAGGCAGAATTCAAATTTGGTTTTAGAGCAGGAATAGGCATTGAGAGAACATCAGGAAGGGCATCCCTGGCGGAGGGGACTTGATGAGAGACGGCGTGGAAAGAAGCAAGCTCAGAGCATGTTCTCAGAACACTGTGAGGTTCTGGAATGGGGGTGAGGAGGAAGAGGAGGAGGAGGAGAAATGTGCAGGTCCATGCTCCCTGCGGTGTCCTGAGGCTGCTGGGCACAAACCGTGACCTTGAGGAAGTTCACCGGTCAAAGAACACAGCCTGCTGCCCACTGAGTCGTTTACCTCTCTGCATTTTTGCCCCCGCCTGGCAACCTTCCTCCTGTACTTTTTTAATGAGAACAAGGCAAGTTTTCATAGGCAACCACTAAAACAAAAGGCCTAACTTCTATCTCAAGAGAAACTTTTGTAAAAACCTCATCTAAAAAAGCTGACTCTTATAAACATTTGCTTTGATGCACGGTTGATCCTCAAACAACTCAGGGGTTAAAGGCACTGACCCCCGTGCAGTCAAAAACCTGCATATGACTTTTGATTCCTCAAAAACTTAACTACTAATAGCCTACTGTTGACCCGAAGCCTTGCCAAGAACATAAAGTCAATTAAGACCTATTTTGTATGTTATATGTATTATATACTGTGTTCTTACAATAAAGTAAGCTAGAAAAAAAATATTATGAAGAAAATCATAGGAAAATACATTTACAGTACAGTATCTATCAAAAAAAAATCCACATAGAAGTAGACCCTTGTAGTTCAACCTGAGTTGTTCAAGAGTCAACTGTACTTTTCTTATTTTCTACCCATGTACAGGAAATAGCAAATGAGAGACAGATAATATAAAGGTCTGAGATGTTGGGGTACCTGGGTGGCTCAGTCGTTAAGCGTCTGCCTTTGGCTCAGATCATGATCCCAGGGTCCTGAGATTGAGCCCCGCATCCAGCTCCCTGCTTGGCGGGAAGCCTGCTTCTCCCTCTCCCACTCCCCCTGCTTGTGTTCCTGCTCTATCTCTCTCTCTCTGTCAAATAAATAAATAAAATCTTTAAAAAAAAAAAAAAAGATCTGAGATGTTGGCAGAGAGACATGTGTTTGAGTTTGATCGGTGAAGCTAGCCAAGAAGGACAGAACACGGTCCAGAGAGCAAACCTCCATGGGAGGCATTTCCACCAGGAAGAACTCGATGCAGGAGATCTCGATGGGGCTCACAGGACCCTGGTTTCCTCCCACAGGAAGGCGCCTGCACAACTTCATAGGAAGCGCCCCAGAACAGAGCCTGGGGTCCTGGGACCCACCCTGGATCTGCTATAATTCCCCATGTGACTTCCAGGAAGTCACTTCACATCTCTGTGCTTTGTTTATTTCTCCCCAAGATCAAGCATCTTGCTGATCTCAAAAGCAATGTCAACCAAAGAGTGTTCAAATAAGTCTTAGCAAAGCTAAGATTTGGGGTGAGTTACTTAACCTGTGTGAGCCTCATTTTCCTTCTGTATAAAAGGAAATAATGTTACCCACTGGAGGTGGCTATCCGAAATAAATGAGATAATGCTTGTAAAAGTGTCTGGAATGCTCTCTAGAGAATAGTAGGTACTTGTCCCTTTCCCTGACTTTTGAAAGGGTCCTTTGAGTTACAACATTCTATATTTCTATCACAGTAAGGTGCCCACGTGTTACTACAGAGTCTGCAATCATGCTGGGGTGGAAATCACCAGGCACAAATCAAAGCACACATTTGCAGCAGAGGGCCAAAGGAAGAATAGGTTAACAGGCCAAACCCCCAGATTTAGGATGCACTTTCCTCTGTGCCTGTTTCCCAAATAAGACCGTTAAAAAGATTCTAGAGTCATCATCTAGAGATCAGAAGGCAGCACGTCTGGAGAGAGACCTGGGAATCCAAATACTTCACTAGCATCAACACCCTCCACATCCCCCCTCCCGTTGTGCCCTGAAGCCGGCAGCAGCCATGGCTGGTCCAGAGAAGGCAGAAATAGGAGGCTGTGATTTCAGGAGGAGCCACAGGAGTGCTGTTTCTCAGATTTACCACTCTGGGATAACCCCCACCTATCGCCTCCCGCTAGCATCCACGTGCTGTCTGGAATTGGTCCAGTTCCCACCTCAGTTCTGCTGCTTCTCGGCCAGTTCTGTATATTGGAGGACTGCCATTGCAGCATCAACATTTCAAAGGATGTGGCTACTCCTTCGTCCCCATCTAGAGACCAGGTAAGGACACATGCGTTACATCAGCCTTGACCCAGTCTGTCAACTAGACCCAGTGGCCCCAGGCACTTGACCCAAGGCTTATGGGGCCTCACCTATGGCAACGAACCACAGAGCACAGAGGCCAACGCAAAGACTGCATAACTCTGACTCAGAAGCAAATTCCTCCTCCCACCCGTTCCTCCTCATCTCCCCAAACCTATCCCCACGCAGAAACAGGAATTTCCTAATTAAGATTTCCAGACTGATAATCTTCACCAAGTTCATGGAGTACCTGCCTCTCTCCGGTTTTAACTTCAAAACGGATTGTGTTTTGTAAGATTTGATACATACAAAAGTATAAATGTATGTGTATGCCTATAAAACACATACTCATGAGCCCACTATCCAATCTAAGAACTGCAACATTAAAAACACATCTTCTGCTCTATTACAAAGCAGTTTTATAATTGCTCTTATTAAATATCAAGCACATATAGAAAGAAAACCATAAAGAGTAACTATAAAGAAAAATGATATAACTAACATCTCTGGCCCATCACCACCATCAGAAAAAGAACTCTGGGGTCCCTTGTGTGCCTCTCCCTAAATCTGTTCGTGATGATTTGCTACCATTGGAGATGTAATTCTGAGAACATGTCCCAGGTGAAAGTGTTCAGGATTTAGAACATTTAGAACATTCTTAATACTTTATATTTCACAGCATAAAATTTACTTAAAGTTGAAAATATTTATTAAGTTCAGTCCTCTTTTTTCCAATTAAAAGACGTTACCACTTTGGGCAAAGAGAGTGGAAGAGAAAGAGAGGTAAAACAACTTGCCTTGGCCCCGTATTTTGTGGCAGTCAGGGACCATCTTCTATTTTTCAGTATGTCTCTTGGGCAGTAGACTCTCCATACACATTTGCTCTTCTTCCTCAGGAGGTTATTACTACAGCAGAATCTTCTCTCGCTCCCACTTCTCAAACTTTTCATTTCTTCAGGTTCTTTCACGTCTGCATTTAGATATCCTCAAATCTCTCCCATCTTTAAGCAAAACAAAACAAACCTCCTGGGTATCTTAAGTCCACGTCCCTCTGGTTCTCTCCGTCCCCTCCTAACCAATGATCTTGAGAGACACTCATTGCCTCCACCCTTGCCTCCCACCAATTCCACAACCCAAGGCAACCTGGCTTCTGTCCCCCTTCCTCCCCTCGTCCTGACCCTGCAAAACTGTTTTCAGCAAGGTCATAAACAACCTCCTCCTTGCTGAACCCAGAAGATATTTGTGAGTCCTTAATGCACCTCTCAGCAGCATGAGGCACCGTCAATCACCCCCTCCCTCCCAGAAGCCCTTTCTTCCCTGAGCTCCAAATCACTGCCCTGTCAGTTGTCTCTCTGACTCTTTGTGGCTGCTTTTCAGTGTCTTCTATGGGATTCACTGCCTCTGTTCGTCCCTTAAGGGAGACACTCTTTTCTCTGGATTTTCTTCTCATTCTTTATATTCTCACCAGTGAGCTCATCAATGCCCTTCTCTATGAGTGCCTGCTTGGTTTATTCCCTAAGTAATTGAAATTGACTTTGCACCAGTTGAGTTTCCGGGAACAAGCAGGGCAGCCACAGGATCCACAGTCCACTTGCCCGGCATTGATGGTGCAAATGTGTTGCAAAATGTTGTGTGGTGGTTTCAGGATTTAACTTAGAGCCATTCAGTGGGATTGTTATTAATAATAGAAGATCAAGAAGAGAAGATCTAGTATTTATTGGGTGATTATTATATAACAGGCACCATGCTAAGTGCTTTGCGTGTATCATCATCTCATTTAACTTTCTCAACAACCATATGGGGTGGATGCTGCTATTCCCAGAAGAGGAAACGGAAGCTTGAAGAATTGGAGTAATGCTCACAAGATGCCAGAGTTAGTCAGAGGAGAAGCTGGGACTGTATCCAGGAGTTTGACCACAGAGCCTGCTCTCTTTCCACCACACCATTGACTCAGTTTCTTTTTCAGTCTTGAGTTCTTATTTCTCTTTACCAATGTTACCCACTAAAATATTAGTCACTCAAGGGCAAGGTTATTTATCTCTTTTGTTTACTACTATTGCCTTATGCTGGGCTCAGAACTGAGACATTCAAAATCAAACGTTCAACTTCTTTCAATCTCTCTATCAAATACATCTTTTGCCTACTTCTCTGTTGGGTTAACTTTTTCTTACTGATTTTAAGGGTTTTTTGTTGTTGTTGTTTTGTGGGTTTTTTTGCATTTCACATGTTATCCTTTAATTTTGTTATATATATATGAAAATATGTTCTTCTAGTTTGTTTTGTCTCTTCATTTTATGATTTTTTATGTACAGATTCCTAAAATTAATATCGTATTTCAGTCCTCTATTGTTGTTAAGGATTTTGTATGTTTTTTTTTTTAAGAAAGTCTTTCCTAGGGGCGCCTGGGTGGTTCAGTTGTTAAGCATCTGCCTTCGGCTCAGGTCATGATCCTGGGGTCCTGGGATCGAGTCCCTTATCGGGCTCCCTGCTCAGTGGGAAGCCTGCTTCTCCCTCTCCCACCCCCTCTGCTTGTGTTCCCTCTCTTGCTGTGTCTCTCTCTGTCAAATAAATAAATAAAATCTTAAAAAAAAAATCTTTCCTACCCCGAAGTCATAAAGAGACTCTCTAAGTTACTCTCTAAGATACTCTTTTAAGTTTGCCCTTCACATTTAAACTACAATCTATCTAGAATAGATTTTTATGTATGATGTGATATGGAAATCCAACTTCATTTTCTTCCATACGGAAAACTAATTGTCCCAGCCCATTTACTGAATGGTTTATCCTTTGCCTGTTTATCTGCAACACCATTTCTGTCATATATGAAGTTTCCATAAATTTAAGATCTCTTCCTGGGATCCCTAATCTTCTTCTTGGCTTGTTATCTATCACTGGCCAATACCACTGTCCTAATTACCATATCTTATAATAAATGTCCCCATCTGGTTCTATTTCAACTATGTCTTGGCTATTTATCACCCTTTTCCATGAAAAAGGTTTTTTCTGGCCCTTTCTTCCATATAAATTTTAAAATCAACTTGCTAAGTTGTATGAAAATTCCCACTGAAGTTTCCATAATCCAATTTGATGTGGTTTTCTGTGATTTTTATGAAAATTTCAAGCATACAGAAAGAATAGTACAATGACCACCTGTATAATCACCACCTAGATTCAATAATTTTTTTTTAAAGATTTTATTTATTTTTTTGACAGAGAGAGACACAGTGAGAGAGGGAACACAAGCAGGGGGAGTGGGAGAGAGAGAAGCAGGCTTCCCGCTGAGCAGGGAGCCTGATGTGGGACTCGATCCCAGGACCCTAGGATCATGACCTGAGCCGAAGGCAGAAGCTTAACCGACTGAGCCACTCAGGAACCCTAGATTCAATAATTTTTAATATATGACAAATTTGCTTTACTTATATGTGAGTGTATTTGTAGAGATTATTTTCATTTCTATACATTTGAAAATAGGCATTATGACATTTCACTCTTAAAGATTTCAGTGCTAATTTGCTAAAAATATGAGTCCCCTCCTCCATAACTAGAATGCCATTATCACACCTGAGAAAGTTAGCAATTCCCTATAATCATCTCATATTCAATCCATATTTAAATTTCCACAATTCTCCAAAAATGTCTTCAAAAATTAGTGGGTTTTTTGTAATAGGATCCAGTCAAGGCACATACATCATATTTGATTATTATGTCTCTTAAGTCTCTTCTATTCTAGAATAGTCCCCTTGCCATTTTTTTCATAACATTGACTTTTTTTTAGCTATCAGGTTAGTTATCCTATAGACTGTCCTACATTCTGGATTTGTCTGATAATTTCTGGAGAATGTTATTTAATTTTTTCCTCTATATCCTATATTTCCTGTAAGTGGGAAATTAGTCTTGAGAGTATGGTTAAATTCAGATTCAATACTTTTGGCACAAATAAGTCATATTTATTGTTGGGTACTTTATACTGCATCACATCAAGAGTCACATCATGATTGACTGTCCCACCATTATTGATGCTGAGTTTGTTCACTGGTAAGAGAGTAACTGCCAGACCTCTCCATTGTAAAAGTGCATTTCCCGTTGCAATTAGCAAATAAGCTGTGGCATGATACCTTGGCATTGTGTAAATATCCTTTCCCAACCACCTTTCACTTATTATATCATTGAGAATATTTGAGTGAATCAATTATCTCACTGGAATGCAAAAATTATTTCACTCAAATACAACATGATTAACAAGCTTGTTGAGGTTTTTTGTTTGTTTGAAAAGTGAATTGAATCTATAAATCAACTCAGGGAAAACGGACATGTTTGCAATATGGAATCTCCTTATGCATGAATATGGCATATGTCTCCATTTATTTAGATTGTTTAAAAAATAATTTCATTAAATATTATAAAAATTGTGGCATTGTCCATAATAGCAAAACTTGAGTATAACCCAATGATCAAATATTAAAACAAAAAAATGGAACTAGTGTTGCTATCACTTAGGAAATTATTTGCAAGGTTTTAGAAGCTCTGTGCCTAACCTCTGGAATGGGGGGGGGTACACAGACCAACATATATATTTTCTGTGATTTCATAAAGACTAAAATTTAAAAGTGTAACAATATCAAATGTTGGTAACGTGTGGGCAAATGGGGTTTCATAGACTCCTGGTGAGAGATTAAATTTCCAAGTTCTACTATCTTGGAAAATGTTTATCATTATTTATTCAAATTGAAGATATGTCCAACCTATGACTGAGCAGTTTTACTCTTGATGATATTCCCTACAGAAGTACTCACACATGTGAGCCATGTGCTTTACAAAAATTAGACACAAACCAAATGTCCATCAACAATTGTATATACAATGTTTTACTATATAACAATGAAAATAAACACTCTATGGCAAAAGAAACCAGACCAAAAAGTGCATACTTTTGATTCCTTTTCATAAAGTTCATAACCAGACAAAACTACAGTATGGTGTTTAAGGATGCATACCTCAGTAGTAAAACTAACAGGAAAAGTAAGGGTGTGATGGCTATTAAAGTTAATAATTATCTTTCGGGGAAAGAGAAGGGTTTATGACCAAAAAAGTGCTCAGGAAAGCTTCTGAGTTTCTTCCAATATTCTATTTCTTGACCCCAAAAAAGTTTTTCAAAATTAACATGATAAGTTAAAATCTAGAATCACATTCACTTTTGAGGGGAGGGGAGGGACATGGACAAGAGGGAAAAGGACATGGGAAACTGCAGTGTACTGGTAATGTTCTAGGTCTTAAACTGAGTGATGGGTTCATGGCTATTCACTTTATTAATAACTTACATACATGTTACACAGATTTTTCTATGTATCAAACATTTTATATAAAAATAACATCAATATAGATTTTAAATGTTTAAAAAGAAATTGATAAAAATTCGGCTTATCTTGTGTTGTTTCATTTGCATTCAGATCTTATCTCTTCTTTCTCTGTAGAAGCTTGGCAAATTATATTTTATGATGCCCATGGGATTGCTGGTTATGTCCATTACTTTTAACAAAGCTGAACTTATTGTGTGCAACCAGAAGCTTTGGTTAATTTCAAATAGAGTAAGAAGCAGCCACTTCCAAAGCTCATTTAAGACATCAAACGTGTGGGAAAGTTCATTGTTATTGTCAATCCCTCTCTCATTTAGTTCTGTCCCAGACTGCATCAGACCATCAGGAAAAATAAACAAAAATCACATTTCCTCAGTCCCTCTGAGAATTTATCTTACTTAGTTATGATTAATCTGTGGCCTCTTCTGTATTGAGGATTAACACAGGATTCACCCACTGGAGTAAGCAAAAATGCATGTTCCAAATATTACTTATTGTATGACTAATAGTAGTACATCCTAATACTACTGCTCCCACTCAAAAGCCATCTTCACATGATGTCCCTGATCCTGAGGAAAACACATTTTCTACTTTATCATGGCCACTTATTGATCTTAGAGCATCTCTCCAAATAATATAGTTACAATGTGTAAGTTTCTTAGAGAGATTATGTAGCCTACCTGGTTTTTTTTATCCCTCACAGTAGCAATTTATAAACAGTGATTGATTGCTCGATCTTGTGTCTTTCGCAGAGAGGCTCAAGGTAACAGGTAAAGAAAGTATTAGGGAAAGACGTCCAAGACGAAAAAAGTGAGAAAACTCGGGTGAAGTTATAGAGGGAATGCAACTCCACCAAACTCGTGGGGCTGCTAAGTGCATGGCAATGTGAAAGAAAAAAAACCAACTTCAAGGTACCAAAAATAATAGTAATATTAATGATAAAGAAATTATCCTAGATGTTTCCAGAGTGAGAGGAAAAAGGAAATAAAACAAGTCATCAAAAGGGAACAAAAATTTAAATGATATTAGGTTATCACATAAGCAACATTAAATGCCAACAGACAAAAAAGCAATGTATATAAAGCTCTGAGGGAAAAAGATTTCTAATCTTGAATTCTATAACTGAGCAAATACAAAGTGAACAATCTCTAGTTAGTGGAACCAGAAACAAAAAGATTAATATGTAATTGATAAACTTAAAAAAAAGAGTGATATAAATATTTAAGGTGGGAAATGAAATATAAATTCTCAACTATTATAACAGAAAACTAGTAGAAAATGTCTACTATTAACAAATAATAAATACAGGTTGAATCATTTAGAGATACCGAAGTAACCACCAGAAGAAATACCTAAAAGAATTGGTGCCTCTGGGGCGCCTGTGGATGGGAAGGGGTTTAGGCATGGGCCTGCCATTTGTGACCATCAGTACACAAAATCCAATAACATTTAAGTTTTTTTCTGTAAAAAGTCTATTCTCACTAGAAATAAGAACATAAATTAAAGTAATAATAAAATACTATTTTTTACTTATCGAATTGGTGAAGGCTTCTTGAAATAATACTCAATATTGGCAAAGATGTGCAAGAGAAGACATTTTCATAGAGGGCCAATAGGATACAAGCTTGCTACAGGGCAATTTGATAAAATGTGTCAAAAAGTGTCTAAAACATGCAAATTTTTGAGCACCAGTTCCCTTTCTAATAATTGATTTTGTTAAACAATCAAGCATGTATTTTTTTTTACAAGGATAATCACTAAAGGTCTGTGTTTAATAATAAAATACTAGAAACAATTTTAATGTTCAACAATAGAGCCTTGTCCAAATAAATAATGATACATTCATATGATGAAATACTATATCGCCATTAAAAATTAAGTAATAGGAAAATATTTAGTGACATGGAAAATATTCACAACATATTAACTGAAAAAAATAACTATGGATAAAATGATATAATATCTTGGATTTGCTTTAACAATGATTTAGGAGAGGGAGATATGGAGTAGGGTTTAGATAAAATAAGATGGACCATGGGTTGATAATTACAGAAGTGAAGAAACTGGGAAATGGAGATCATTATACTATTCAGACTGTTGTTGCGTATGCTGAAAATTCTCTACAATAAAGTTCTTTTTAAACTATGTACAATGCATTTAAATATGGAAATTTAAAAAGGAAAAAAATAAATGGTACACATTAAAAAGAATGATTATATCTGGTCACTTTTATTATCATTTGCTTGTTTCTATTTTTTAAATGATCTACACTAAATGCAAATTACTTTTATACTAAGAGCGTCCAAAATTCTAATATAAATTATGGCCTATTTCTAAGTTCTCTAGTCTCTGCTATTTCTCCATATTTTCACTATATTCCAGTATCATACCATGGTCACCATTTTGCTTTATAGTAGCATTCCACTTTTTTTTCCATAAGCACAAACTATATATGAAGCATCACAATTATTTTTTGTTTTAAGTTTGAAAAAATTCACCCATAAACTGAATTATGGGTCTTGCTTTTAGAATACGATGATAGATTTATTGCTAATTTCTCAGAATGTCCATCTTTTAGTATAGTGGTTTTCCTCACTTGGAGAGGAGTTCAGTTGCTTTATATTATAATCTCCTGGAAGTTTTTTTTTTTTTAAAGACACTATTGCCCAGACTATTCCTCAAAGGTTCTGATTTAATTGGTCTGAGACAGAACTCAAGCACTAGGCTTTTTTTTTTTTTTTTTAAACCTCCCCAGTTGATTCTAATGTGTAGGCATGACTGTGAGTCACTGCCTTAGTCCCTACTTTGGACAGCGACTCTCAACTTTGGCTACACATTTAAGTCACTGAAGGAGATGTAAAAAACACTGATGTCTGGAGCCCACCTCACCAAGATTCTCATTTAATTGGTCTGGGCTGTGGCCTGGGATTTGGAATTTTTATCTCTACCCACACTTCCCCACCAACATAAATATCATTTATCTACTCATTGATGTCTGAGATTTACTTCTTTGCTAAGAATTTGCTTCTGTTAAAATAGCAACACTTCATTAAGAAAATATGAATTAAGGGGCATGTCGGTGGCTCAGTGGGTTGAGCCTCCACCTCTTGGTTTCAGCTCAGGTTGTGATCTCAGGGTCATGAGATCGAGCCCCACATCCAGCTTTGCGCTCAGCGTAGAGTCTGATAGGGATTCTCTATCTCCCTCTCCCTCCCTCCCTTCCCCCACTTGCATTCTCTCTCTCTAAAATAAATAAAATCTTCAAAAAAATCATGACGTAAGCCAAAGGCAGATGCTTAACCAACTGAGCCACCCAGGTGTCCCTCTTGGACAGTTTAGTGAGAACAAAAATGTGTTTAATCTGTCTTTTGCATGAACATTCTGAAAAGCTTCACATGTGGGAAAAGAGATATACATCATATTAGAGATATAAACACCAAAGAAATAACTATATCTAACTATCTAAGTATACATATGATAGCTTATATGATATAATTCATATATATCATATAAGCTACCATATATATCATATAAGCTAATATATATTATATGTATATATTCCTCTATATTCATATATAGAGAGAGAGGGGAATATATTAGAGAATGTATATATGAATACAGAGGAATATACTAGAGGAATATATATATATATGGAAAGAGAAAGATAGAAAGAGAGAGAGAGGTGGGGGAAGCACAAGAGAGAAAAACTAGGGTATAAAACAAATTTTCCCTGCTTTAAAAGTGGAAGATGACACACAAAGACAAATACCAAATAATTCCATTTATATGAGGTACTTAGAGTAGTCAAAATCATAGAGACAGAAAGTAGCATGGTGACTGCCAGGGACTGGGAGGAGGGGAAATGAGGAGTTATTATTGTTTAATGGGCCCAGAGTTTCAGTTTCACAAGATGAAAAGAGCTCTGGGGATGGAAGGTGGTGTTGGTCATACAACAATGCAAATGTATTCAATAACACTGAACTGCACACTTAAAAATGGTTCAGATAGTAAATTTTGTGGAAGGTAGGATGTGCAGAGCTGTGATTTGGGGGAGAAATGGATTGCAGGTGCCGCAGAGGGGAAGGAGCCCTGGTCATGAAGAGAGGAGAGGGAGAGAGAAAAAAAAAGAGAGGAGTTCACAGGGGGTTGCACAAGGAAAACACATCCCCAAAGCCATTGACTGGGGAAATGAAAAGGGCTGATTTTCGTGGGGGGTGTTTTGTTTTATTTTTTTTCACAACCAGCGGGGCTCAAAGACTGGAGTTTTAGAGGTCTGTGGCATGGCCAGTGTGGAGCTCGGAGGGTGCTGCATGCTCCTATGAAGAAGGAGAGCAGAGAGCCTGGGAGCAGATGGCACAATCTGAGGATCCCCTGGGATGTACTGGCAGAAATGGTTCCCACTTCTTAGAGAACATCTGGGAGAGGTGGCATTACCTCTCCAGGGACAAACGAGTTGGCTGGCACCATTTCCCTCCCCCACCCCTTAGCATAAACTAACTTCAGTAAGCAGCACAACACCAATGGTGTCAGCCTAAACCACTTACACCAAGCCCCACCCCTTCACCCCCACCCCTGCATTCTGCAAGTGCCGCTCCTCTGGGGCAAGTGTGCCTGAGAACCAGAGCAGCGGGCCCCTCCCTCAGAAGACCAGCACAAACCCTGGCAGGCACCACATCCACTGACCATAAAGTTCTTGCAAAGCTTCAGCTCTAGTGGAAATGGCATCTTTCAAAAAGCAGACCAGAGCACACCTAGTTAAAACTCACCACACTCTGGCCAAGGTCCAAACACTCCCCACTGCAGGCAAGGAAAAACTCTGCAGAGGACTGACCTGAGGGAAGGAGCAGCCAAAACACAGCAGCCGTACCCAGGATACATCAGAGATACTTCCTGAAGTGCCAGTCGCTGGACAGTACACGACCTCTGCTTCGTGAAGCCATTACTCTCAGGGGCAGGAAATACAGCAGGCTTTCCTAACACAGAGAAGAAGACAGAGACCTAGACAAAAATGCTAAAATGGAGGAATTCATCCCAAAAGAAAGAACAAGGAAAAGTCATGGCCAGGGAGTTAATCTAAACAGATATAAGTATTATGCTAAGTGAAATAAGTCAAGCAGAGAAAGTCAATTACCATATGGGTTCACTTATTTGTGGAACATAAGGAATAGCATGGAGGACATTAGGAGAAGGAAGGGAAAAATGAAGCAGGGGAAATCGGAGGGAGAGACAAACCATGAGAGACTATGGACTCCGAGAAACAAACTGAGAGTCCTAGAGGGGAGGGGGGTGGGGGGATGGGTTAGCCCAGTGATGGGTATTAAGGAGGGCACGTACTGCATGGAGCACTAGGTGTTATACGAAAACAATGAATCGTGGATCACTACATCAAAAACTAATGATGTAATGGATGGTGACTAACATAATAAAATTAAATTAAATTTTAAAAAATAAACAGATATAAGTAATATGTGTGATCCAGAATTTAAAGGAACAATCATAAGGTTACTAGCTGGGCTTGAGAAAAGCATAGAGACACCAGGGAGTCCCTAACCACAGAGCCTGAAAACTAGTCAGGCTGAAATGAAAAATGCAATAACTGAGATTTGAAACCAACTGGATATAATGACCACAAGGATGGAAGAAGCAGAGGAATGAATAAGTAATATAGAAGATAAAATTATGGAAAATAATGAAGCTGAGAAGAAGAAGGAAAGAAAAATATTAGATTACGAATGTAGACTTAGGGAACTCAATGACTCCATAAAGCGTAGTAATATTTGTATCATAGGAGTCCCAGAAGAAGAGAGGGAAAAGGGGGCAAAAGGTTTATTCGAGGAAATTATAGCTGAAAACTTCCCTAATCTGGGGAAGGAAACAGACATCCAAATCTAGGAGGAACAGAGAATTCCCATCAAAATCAACAAAAGCAAGTCAACACCAAGACATATCATAGTTAAATTTGAAAAAATAAAGAAAACATCCTAAAAGCAGCAAGACAAAAGAAGTCCCTAATTTACAAGGGAAGATAAATGAGGTCAGCAGCAGATCTGTCCAAAGAAACTTGGCAGACCAGAAGAGAGCAGCATGATATATTCAACGTGCTGAATGGGAAAAATATGCAGCCAAGAATACTCTATCCAGCAAGGCTATCATTCAGAATACAAAGAGAGATAACGAGTTTCCCAGACAAACAAAAACTAAAGAAGTTCTTGACTAAACCAGCCCTGCAAGATATATTAAAGGGGACTCTTTGAGTGGGAAAGAAAGACCAAAATTGACAAAGACTAGAAAGGAACAGAGACAAACTCCAGAAACAATGATGAAACAAGTAATAAAATGGCACTAAACTAATATCTATCAGTAATTACTCTGAACATAAATGGATTAAATGCTCCAATCAAAAGATATAGGTTGTCAGAATGGATTAAAAAAAAAAGGCCCATCAATATGCTGCCTACATGAGACACATTTCAGACCTGAAGATACCTGGAGAAATATTTATCATGCAAATGGATGTCAAAAGAAAGCCAGAGTAACAATACTTATATCAGACAAACTAGATTCTAAACCAAAGACTGTAACAAGAGATAAAGAAGGGCACTACATCATAATAAAGGGGTCTATCAACAAGAAGATCTAACAATTATAAATATTCATGCCCCCAATTTGAGCACTCAAATATACAAAACAATAACAAACATAAAGGACCTGATTGATAATAAACAATAAGAGTAGGGGACTTTTAACACCCCACTTACAGCAATGGACAGGTCATCTAAGCAGAAAATCAACAAGGAAACAATGGTTTTGACCAGATGGACTTAACAGATATATTCAAACATTTCATCCTAAAGCAGCAGAATACACATTCTTTTCAAGTGCACATGGAACATTCTCCAGAATAGATCACATTATAGGTCAAAAATCAGTCCTCAAAAGTACAAAAAGATTGAGATCATACCATGCATATTTTCCAACCACAAGAAAATTTTCAGAAAGACCATAAATAATGGAGGTTAAAGAACATCCCACTATGGAATGGATGAGTCAACCAGGAAATTAAAGAAGCAATAAAAAAAATATATGGAAACAAACAAAAATGAAAACACAATGGTCCAAAACCTTTGGGATGCAGCAAAAATGGTCCTAAGAGGGAATTATATAGCAATGCAGACCTACCTCAAAAAGCAAGAAAAATCTCAAATAGGGGCACCTGGGTGGCTCAGTTGGTTAAGCATCCAACTCTTGATTTCAGCTCAGGTCATGATCTCAGGATTGTGAGATTGAGCCCCATGTCAGGCTCCACACTGGGCATAGAGCCTGCTTGAGATTCTCTCACTCCCTCTGCCTCTCCTCTCTCTCTCTCTCCTGCTTTAAAAAAAAAATAACTCAAATATGTAACTTAACTTTACACTTAAAGGAGCTAGAAAAAGAACAGCAAATGGAGCTTAAAGCCAGCAGAAGAAGGGAAATAATAAAGATTAGAACAGAAATAAATGATATAGAACAAAAACAAAAACCCCAGAACAGATCAATGAAACCAGGAGCTGGTTCTTTGAAAAAATTAATAAAATTGATAAACCCCTAGCCAGAGTTATGAAAAAAGAAAAGGGAAAGGACCCAAATAAATAAAATCATGAATAAGAGAAAAGAGATCACAACCAACACCACAGAAATACAAACAATTGTAAGAGAATATTATGACAAATTAGATACCAACAAATTGGGCAATCTGGGAGAAATGGATAAATTTCTAGAAACATATAAACTATCAAAACTTTAACAGGAAGAGAAAACTTGAACAGACTGAAAACCAGCAAAGAAATTAAATCAGTAATAAAAAATCTCCCAACAAACAAAAGTCCAGGGCCAGGTGGTTTCACAGGGGAATTCACCATTTAAAGAAGAGTTAATACCTATTCTTCTCAAACTGTTCCAAAAAATAGAAATAGAAGGAAAACTTCCAAACTCATTCTACAAAGTCATCATTACATTGATTCCAAAACCAGACAAAGATCCCACTAAAAAAGAGAACTATTAGCCAATATCCCTGCTGAACATGGATGCAAAAATTCTCAACAAAATAATAGCAAATTAAATCCAACAGTACATTAAAAGAATCATTCACCATGATCAAGTGTGATTTATTCATGGGTTGCAAGCGTGGTCCAATATTTGCAAATCAATCAGCATGATACACCACATTAATAAAAGAAAGGATAAGAACCATATGATCCTCTCAATGGAGGCAGAAAAAGCATTTGACAAAGTACAGCATCCATTCTTGATAAAAACCCTCAACAAAGTAGGAATAGAGGGAAAATACTTCAATATCATAAAGCCCATATATTAAAGACCCACAGCTAATATCCTCAATGGAGAAAAAGAGCTTTTCCTCTACAGTCAGGAACAAGACAGGGATGTCCACTGTCACCACTATTATTTAACATAATGCTGGAAGTCCTAGCCTCAGCAATCAGACAACAAAAAAGAAATAAAAGGCATCCAAATCCACAAGGAAGAAGTCAAACTTTCACTATTTGCAGAAAACATGATACTCTATGTAGAAAACACAAAAGACCTCACCAAAAAATTGCTAGAACTGATCACAAAATCAGTAAAGTGGCAGATACAAAGATCAATGTACAAAAATCTATTGCACTTCTATACGCTAATAATGAAGCAGCAGAAAGAGAAATCAAGGAATCAATCCCATTTACAATTGCACCAAAAACCGTAAGACACCTAGGAATAAACCTAACCAAAGAGGTTAAAGATCTGTACTCTGAAAACTACAGAACACTTATGAAAGAAATTGAAGATGACAGAAAGAAATGGAAAAACATTCCATGCTTATGGGCTGGAAGAACAAATATTGTTAAAATGTCTATACTACCCAAAGCAATCTACATGTTTAATGCAATCCCTATCAAAATACCAATAGCATTTTTCACAGAACTAGAACAAACAATCCTAAAATTTGTATAGACCATTTAGGACCCCAAATAGCCAAAGCAATCTTGAAAAAGAAAAAACAAAGCTGGAGGCATCAAAATTCCAGACTTCAAGTTATATTACAAAGCTGTTGTGATCAAGACAGTAAGGTAGTGACACAAAAGCAGACACATAGATCAATGGAACAGAATAGAAAACCCTGAAATGGACCCACAACTATATAGTCAACTCATCTTCGACAAAGTAAGAAAGAATATCCAATGGAAAAAAGACATCTCTTTAACTAATGGTGTTGGGAAAACTGAACAGCAGCATGCAAAGGAATGAAACTGGATCACTTTCTTACACCCTACACAAAAATAAACTCAAAATAGATGAAAGACCTAAATGTGAGATAGGAAACCATCAAAATTGTAGAGGAGAACACAGGCAGTAACCTCTTTGACATCAGCTATAGCAACTTCTTACTAGACATTTCTTCTGAGGCAAGGGAAACAAAAGCAAAAATAAACTATTGGGACTTCATCAAAATAAAAAGCTTCTGCACAGTGAAGGAAACAATCAACAAAACTAAAAGACAACCTTCAGAATGAGAGAAGATATATGCAAATCACATATCTGATAAAGGGTTAGCATCCAAAATCTATAAAGAACTTATCAAGCTCAACACCCAAGAACCAAATAAACCAGTTAAAAAATGAGCAGAAGACATGAACAGACATTTCTCCAAAGAAGACATCCAGATGGCTAACAGACACATGAAGAGATGCTCAACATCACTCAACGTCAGGGAAATACAAATCAAAACTATAATGAGATATCACCTCACACCTGTCAGAATGTCTAAAATCAACAACACAGGAAACAACAGATGTTGGCAAGGATATGCAGAAAGGGGAATCTTACATTGTTGGTGGGAATGCAAACTGGTGCAGCCACCCTGGAAAACAATATGGAGTTTCCTCAAAAAGTTAAAAATAGAAATGCCCTACAACACAGTAATTGCACTACTAGCTATTTACCCAAAGGATATAAAAATACTGATTCGAAGGGATATATGCACCTTGATGGTTTATAGCAGCATTATCAACAATAGCCAAATTATGGAAAGAGCCCAAGTGTCCAACTGATGAATATATAAAGATGTGGTAATGCATATACAATGGAATATTACTCAGCCATAAAAAAGAATGAAATCTTGCCATTTACAATGACACGGATGGAGCTAGAGAGTATTATGCTAATCGAAGTCAGTCAGTCAGAGAAAGACAAATACATATGATTTCGCTCATATGTGGAATTTAAGAAACAAAACAAAGGAACATGGGGGAAAAAAGAGAGGCAAACCATAGAATTCTCTTAACTATAGAAAACTGAGGGTTGCTGAAGGGGAGGGTGGGTATGGGCTAAATGGGTGATGGGGATTAAGGAGGGCACTGGTTGTGATAAGCACCAGGTGTTGTATGTAAGTGATGAATCACTAAATTCTGCACCTGAAACTAGTATTACACTATTTGTTAACTGAAATTTAAATAAAAACTTAAAACTTTAAAAAAGGTAAAAAGGAAAATAAGTAAATAAATAAAAACCTCTCTGTGGCTCCTAACATGATGAAATTGCCCACCCCATTAATCAAGATTTTCAAATTTGTAAAACATGCCTGGAGACATTTTCCTGGTGTTTAACACTGACGTTTAACGTTTAATGCTGATTTGCAAAGTCTCCAAGTAAAATCAAAGTTTACCCGGATTTCAATAATTTCATAATGCAACATGTGGTAGGCATTTAATGTTTCATTTGCTAATGGCACTGTTCTGGGAACTCACATTTTTTTCAGGTATCTTGTTCCAATATTTTGTTGCCACTTTCTCTCATCTCCAAAGTTTCCCTGTTTTCCTCTGAACTTGAAGCCATAAAATAAAATATTGTGAATTTTGCTTGTAAATCATTAAACTAACATTCAGTAAAATGGAAAATTTCTTCAAGCAACAAGGGAAACAATTACAGATGACTGGGAAAACCCCTCTGATATCACACATAACTTTCAGTGTTCCATTTTAAGACCAAAGTTTTCACGTAGCTTCGTAGTTTTTATTTGTCTTTCTCCTTGACACTCTTATCGGTGTTTCCTAAACTTGTCTAATGATACAGATCATTTTGGGTGCTTATAAAAAATGTCAAATCCCAAAACCCTCCTCTGGAGATTCTGATTCAGTAAGTCCAGGGTGGGACCCACGACTCTGTAACTACCTGCCTGTTTGTCTCAGGTGATTCTGCATGAAGCTAAGTTAACCTGCAGATACGACAGGAGAACAGCAGATACAGCTCTTTCCAACTCTCCCATGCCTCACTTCCTCTTGCAACCATTCCAGGCTCTCCCTGCATTCTCCCTGGACTTTGGTACCTGCTCTCGGTCTTGCTATTCAAACTGTGCTCCTCGACCAGCCCAGCAGCAGCTTCACCTGGGAGCTTGAGAGAAGCAGGATCTCAGGCTCCACCACAGACCTTCAGAATATGCACTTCAACAAGATCCCCAGGTGATATATATATATCTCCACTGAAGAGTAAGGAGCACTGAGGGAGAAGTGTTTCCCAAACATTTTGGTAAACACCGAAATCATGTGGGGCCTTCTTAAACATACAGCTGCCAGGTTCCACCCCAGACAAGGGGGTGATCCTGATGCATATCAAAATTTAAGAAACACTACATCTGAAATTAATATTACACTGTATGTTAACTAACTGGAATTTAAATTAAAACCTTGTTTAAAATTCATTTAAAAAAAAAAAAAAGAAACACTGCCCAAATGGCTTCTGCTCACAATTTTAACTTTGGCTGAGACCAGACTGTAATTTTTTTTTTATTTGTCAAGGAAAAGGGGAAATTTTAAATGTGTTCCTAAGCACTAAAGAAGTTATCGAATATAGTTTCTTCATCCTAGTGTAACAGAAACCTGGTTGAAACTTGGTGTGGCTGGCACAACACACTGGGCACCAAGGGCTCCATCACCCATATCCCAGTTGCGCCTTAGGCCAACTGTCTGAATACCCAAGCTGAAGGGCCTCTGGCCAGGCTTCACTGTGAGGTCTGATGAGATTCTCAATACCTCCTTTTTCTCTTTGTTGAGTCTCCCCATACACCTCCAGGTTAGGCAGGTGTACCCCTTGGCTTCTCTGTCCCTTTGTTCCTTTCATGAGAGTCCCAAGCACCCTTTCCAAACTTTCCGCACCAGAAGCTGAGCAGATGTTTCCTCTGATCTTCCTGAAAGTGCCTCCACCTTTATAGTCCTGTCTTCTTCCCCAGACACTTCCATACTCTCTCCCTGTCCCCCCCACCCCCCTCTCTCATCATATGGCCTTCAGGTAGCTAACACCCATATAGCACTTTCTACATGCCAAGCACTGCCCTTTGCCATTCACTTATATTAACTCATTAGTCTTAACAACAACCCTACAAAGTAGGTATGATTATTATCCTTCAACAGATAAGCACACTGAGAAACAGCAATTCATTAACTTGCCCATATTAAGTTTCTAGAGCTGGTAAGTCAGACAGCCAGATTCAAAACTAGCTTGTTTGACTCCAGAGTCCACTCTTCAGCCCATACATTCTAATGCCCCCGAGGCCCACTCCATCTTCGTGGAGTCTCTGCCTCACATCACTGACTAACCTCCAAAGCTAGAACAGTACATGTTTCCCCCTTTTCCTGACTTGAGAAATATCTACTGAGTTCCTCTCCTCTTTTTTTCTTAAGTTTTTATTTAAATTCCAGTTAGCTAACACACAGTGTAATACTAGTTTCAGGTATACAAGACAGTGATACAACACCCCAATACTCAACACAAGTATCCTTCTTAATCCCCATCACCTGTTTAACCCATCCTCTCACCCACCTCTCTACTGCTAACCACCAGTTTGTTCTCTATAGCTAAGAGTCTGTTTCTTGGTTTGCCTCTTTCTCTCTCTCTTTTTCCCCCTTTGCTCATTTGTTTTGTTTCTTAAATTCCACATATGAGTGAAATCATGTATTTGTCTTTCTCTAATTTATTTTGCTTAGCATGATACTCTCTAGCTCCATCCATGTCATTACAAACAGCATGGTTTCAGTCTTTTTTGTGGCTGAATAATATTCCTTTGTGTGTGTGTGCGCACGCGCGCACGCGTGAGCATCACATCTTTATCCATTCATCAGTCGATGGACTGATACGCAAATTCAGTAATCACGAGATATAAAATCAATGTGTTGCATTTCTATACACCAATAATGAAGCAGCAGAAAGAGAAATTAAGGACTCAATTCCATTTACAACAGCACCAAAAAAAATAAGATATCTAGGAACAAACCTAACCAAAGAGGTAAAAGATCTGTACTCTGAAAACAATAAAAACACTGATGAAAGAAATTGAAGGTGACACAAACAAATGTTTGAAAGATACTCCATGCTCATGAGCTGGAAGAACAAATATTGTTAAAATGTCTATACTACCCAAAGCAATCTACACCTTTAATGCAATCCCTATCAAAATACTACCAACATCTTTCACAGAGCTAAAACAAACAATCCTAAAATTTGTATGAAAAGAAGAACCCAGAAAGATAGGGCTGAAAAGTGGGCTGAAAGCTTGGGGGTGGAAGGACCTTTGTGGGTTTCCTGGTAGCTTCTTGGAGAAAGGAGGTTGTGAACTGGACGCTCTTTAGAGGTTGTATGAGGATACATTTGTCCTTCACTAGGTGGGAAGACCAAAGCAACCACCCTGGGCCAAGATGTAGGCATAAGGAAGTACACAGACCTGCCCACCTGGAGCCAGGGTTCCTGCAGGGGAGCAGAAGGAAAGTTGGAAAGCAGACTGAAGCAGATTGGGGGTGACATGTCTCCTCATGAGTGAAGGACCAGGACCGGAGGGAGGTGGGGACTCTGTGCCGGGGAAGCTATGCCAACCAAACCAATGATGTCAGACGGTCTTGTGATGTAGGGATACAGAAATTCTTCTCTGAAAACACAACTTCCCTTCATTTCTTAGGAAAGTTTGTTTTTAAAAATATCCAGTATTTCTTGGCCAAAGTAAGGAAAAGAAGGACAAGTTCATAGGGTATAGCATAGTGACTAAGAACACGATTTCTGTATTAGACTACCTGGGTTCAAATCCTGACTCCATCAATGACTGTGTGACTTGGAACAAGTTCTTTATTTACCCTGTGCCTCAGGTTTGGCTTCTACAAGAATTTGGGGGATGATAATAGCTCTCATCTTGAGAAATAGTGTGAACGTTAAATAAAATAAGACAGATAAAGCTCTTAGAATGATGCCTGGTATATAATAAGCATTCATTAGATGTTAACTTTTACTATTGGGTAAAAAGGAGAAGCCCTTGCAGAAGTGGGTCTCAATGGGACACCTGGGTGGCTCAGTCTGTTACGCTTCTGCCTTTGGCTCAGGTCATGATCCCAGAGTCCTGGGATCAAGTTCCATATTGGACTCCTTGCTCAGCGGGGAGCCTGCCTCTCCCTCTGCCTGTCATTCCTCCTGCTTGTGCTCTCCATCTCTCTCTCTCTCTCTCTCTCTGGCAAATAAATAAATAAAATCTTTAAAAAAAAAAAGAAAAAGAAAAGAAGTGGGTCTCAACTTTAATGTGTAAGAATCTTATCTAAATACAGATGTCAAGGGAATCCAGATTTGATATGAGGAAACCTACATTTTTAGTGCCACTCTGGGTGCCACAGATGCAGGTGGTCTGAGAGTACTCTGTTAGGAACCCTCCCCTCAGGGCTACCTGTAATGGTGGCAACTCCCCAGCCCAATCAAAAACCCATAGGCAATTTGTAAGGACAAATCCCAAAAGGAGGAGAGCTGGAGACAGTGGTGGTGCTGCTCTTCCAGACCAGAGCTTTCCTTTTACACTTGTGCTAGTCCTATTCTTCAAGCACCTACCAGAACATGGCCTTGCACAGAGCAACAGGAGTTTGACAAGGGTACCTCAGTACCGTTCATACCCAGCATCTTCCATTCTGAAAGAGGCTTTTTGCGAGGACTTCCCCTGATTTAATAGCTTTTCTGTTCCTCTACTCTGAATGCACTGGTTTTAAAGAGGGCTCAAAGATTTATGCTGTCCCAGTTTGGAATTGACATTCCATTCACAGGCTTGGGAAATTCTTCTGTAGTGCACTGAGAAGAAATGGCAGAGCTTTCTTGAGCACTTTGAGCAGCAAGGCAACCCTCCAGATGTACCCTCCAGTTCCTCCAGAACACCAGGAGCAGCCCTGGATTCCAAACAATAGTAGGCTGAGACCCAAAAATGCTCTTTGTGGTCTTGGATCCTTCCGAGCCCCATCCCAGACTGAAGAAAATTCAGAATTGTGCCTAAAATTTCCTTTGAAGTCTCATCTCACAATGTCCTAAGTAAACACTTAGCCTCCCACTCACTTAGCAATGACACAGCACTTGAGAATTACAAAGTGCATGAAGGACACATGGTTTTGTTGCTCTGTGGGCTCCATACTGGAATTACCTCCCTAAGAACCACATATACAAAAATGATTTGCTGGGGAGAGGAGGAAGGAGTGCACTTCCCTTTCATGCTAGAAGGCCCCACAGCTAGAGTCTCCTTCCCTGTGTTCCTTCTGTGCTCCTTGCCACAGGATTTGAAATTATGGCAAAATTATCCTACTGAGTTTTATTTTTATTTTTCCAGGTAACTGAAATGCCGCATGGACCATTTTCCTCATACCATCATTATGCCAACCATTTAGCTATCTTCTTTTAAACTGCATACCTGGGCCACCTAGGTGGCTCAGTCAGTTAGGCATCCGACTCATGATTTCAGGTCAGGTCATGAGCTCAGAGTTGTGGGATTGAGCCCCACATCAGGCTCCCTGCCCAGTGGGGAGTCTGTTTAAGTTTCTCTCCCTCTGCTCCTCCCCCTGCTTGTACTGTCTCCCTCTCTCAAATAAATAAATCTTAAAAAATAAAATAAAATGAAATAAAAAATAAATTGCATTCCTGTCTTGTCTTCTCTGGAGTAAGATTGAAGAAACATGGGCTTTAAAGTCTGACAGATCTAGTTTGAGCTTGGCCCTGCCACCTGACACCTGTGTGAATATAGGCAAGTTACTTAACTTCTGTTTATCTTGGTTTCCTTATTTGTAAAATTAAACTGATATGGAAGCTACTTTGGAGGTTTTTCAGTAGAAAGTATGTACAACTATTACAATCCTTGTTTCTACAACTGGTCCATCATAGGTATCTATAACTTCTTCCATTATCCATTCCATTGCTCCTGTCCCTCAGCCAGCCCCTCAGCTAGAAATGTTTCTTGATCTAATAGGATAATTCAAAGTTTCATTCCCAAAGAGTCTGAGTCACTAGTCTGTACTGGGTTGCTATAGTCTGCCATTAATTTTTACTACTGGGCATTGAGATGCCCTAGAGAACCTCTAAGATTCCTGATATACTCCTTCTTACTCACATTGTATAGCAACAACCCTGTTCCCCCTTAAAAATCAGGATCAATAACTCCATACAGTACAGTAATCCTCTTCTTTGTCTGTTGTTTCAGTGACATGATGAATCCAAAGAGACCAAGTGGCATTTTCAACTTCTAGCTTAATTGAGCCATTGTGTGTCCAGTAGTGGAAATAAGCCTCCATTGGAAATTAAACTTAAGACTTCTAAATGAATAGAGTCCAAAGTTGCAGAAATGGGAAGCAAAATGTATATTACTAGGTATAATAGAGAGAGGAGCCAGGCCACTTCCTCCCTTTTATGGACTATGGAATAATGGTAGAAAATGGAAGAAACATCACCTTATATAACTTACTGGTTCAGAGCATATACTATATCTTACAGGACAGCACCCTAACCCATCAGGTGTTTTCTTCTTGTGGACACATAAATGAGTAAACAATAGATAATTCTTTCCTTCCAGTCTTTCCAGTATGCCCATCAGTGGAACTATAATGATGTACCTGGTACCAGCATATCATGTGGAATATTCTTTAAGCCAGTTTCTTCTCCTTCATTAATTGGTCAAAAGGAACTGCCCAGGGGGCGCCTGGGTGGCTCAGTTGGTTAAGCGACTGCCTTCGGCTCAGGTCATGATCCCAGGGTCCTGGGATCGAGCCCCGCATCGGGCTCCCTGCTCAGCTGGAAGCCTGCTTCTCCCTCACCCACTCCCCCTACTTGTGTTCCCCCTCATGCTGTCTCTCTCTCTCTCTCTCTGTCAATTAAATAAATAAATAAAATCTTTAAAAAAAAAAAAAAAGGAACTCCCCAGGAGTCTGAGCTACTTGCACAATTTATTTGTACCTTTAGTACTTGTTCAAGCCTGATTTTGTAGGTAGATAGATATAGATAATTTGTATTATACATTTATATTACATATTATAATGCATGTTATAATGCGTATATATAATATATATATTATAATGTAATATAACATTATATATTATAATACCAATATAATATTTAACATCATATATTATAATATAGTATCACACCTATATGCGTGTGTAACACATGTGCGTGCATGCTAAGGTCCCTACCAGATACTTTGGGCATTATTGGACCAGCTGGATCATAAGGTCCAAGTAGCAAAGCAGCTTATGCTTATGGATTACTTAATAAATAAGTTAGAGCAGTAAACACAAATAAGATATCCCATTGAGTGCTATGCCTCTTTCTTAGTAACAGGACTCAAGACGCAGCAATGTGTCTTTCACTTTGAAAGAAATGATCTCCATAAACCCCAGACCACAGAATTCCTAGAAATTTCACTAGTGCAGTCAATTTATATCCCCCCCTCTGGCATGTATATGTCTAGCAAAGATACCTAGCATATTTGCTAGTTTCTGTTTACTAGGTCCATCAATACATGTTATCAGTGTAGTGGAGAGCATGATATTCTATAGAAAATTGACATGTTCAAGGTCTCTGCAGATTCGATTTTGACAGTTGACCCAGCCCTTGCATAAAACAGTAAAACCAAACTGTTGTCCCGACAACATAAAAAAGCCAAAATAATTACCTACTTCTTGTGTTCTTTTCTGTTGATTTAGAGAATAAAGCACATCCCAGAATTAAAGCTATACATCAGGTACCAGAGACTGATGTTGGCACTATTCTCTACCATGTCTCCAAAGACTTCTAACTGGCCTTTCCAATGATAATAGTACCTTTGCACAAGTCAGATACCCATTGTTGGGACTCTCCCAGTAGCCAAGAATATCTATTCCATCTATGAAACAGAAAATAATTGCTGAGTAGGTTCATAGGTCCACTTGGCCCAGTATTATAGGCAAAATTTCTAAAATGGTCCCCCAAAGATGTTCCACTCTAATCCCAGGAACCTGTGGATATGATGAGTTATCATCTTCATGATTATGATAGTTACATGGCAGAACTGCCTTTAAGACAAGAATAGTATCTGGCTGAACCTAATCTAATCACACGAGCCCTTAAAAGCAGAGCACTTTCTCCAGCTGGCGGCATAAGAAAAAGTCAGAGAGATTCAATGTGTGAGAAGAACTCGATGTGCCATTCCTGGCTTTGAATATGGAAAGGGGTAGTCACGTGCAAAGGAATGCAGGCAACCTCTGGGAACAGAGGAGAACCTCCCTGGCCAACAGCCAGCAAGGAAACTGAGATCTCAGTCCTGCAAGAACAAGGAACTGAATTCTGCCAACAACTTGATGAGTTTTGCACTGGGTTTATCCATAGAGCCTTCAAATAAGAGTCTAGTCTACATGATATCTTTGACCTTGGAAAACCCTAAAGTGAGATTCCAGCCAAGCCTACACAGACAGCTGATTTACAGAACTGTGAGCTAATAAATGAGTGTCATTTTAAGCCACTCAGTTTGTGGTAATTTGATATACAGCATAGAAAACTAATACACTACCCACTGTGAGCAGGACTCAGGTGAAAACTCTATCATCTGACACCTATAAACCCTACTCTGACAGACCACAGTAGCATTTTTGGTCGTCAGGGATTAGCGTCGCTTCAGAGTCACTGTACAATAACCCCTGGAAAGTTTAAGTATTTCCCATTTTCCAGTTCATAAACCCTTTAGGGAAAAGCTAAGAGAAAGATTTAGAGTACATACTTGTAGGTGTGTTGCAGGATCCTTCATGTTCTTCACTTCATTCAAGGGGCTCCTCTTTGAGAGCTGGCTTAGATCTTGGAATTAAGTGATAGATTGTGACTACATAAATTATTTCTCTGTTCACCAGAACTAGAATTGTTTTGATGATACATAGTAAATAAAACTTTAGGAGGTCATTGTATTTGTTTCCTATTGCTGCTATAATAAATAACTGCATACTTAGTGGCTTAACACAAATTTGTTATATTACACTTCTGAAGGTCAAAAATCTGAAAATGTGTTTTGCAAGGCTGTAATCAAGTGTCAGCAAGGCTGCATTCCTTCCGCAGACTGATACAAATTGGTAAAATCTTATAATTCTCCTCCAAATGTCAGACATTATTACCTGTCCCCTGAAATCCTTGATGATCTAACTCTGGCTATGGGTCTGGAGTAATAAAAGGTGTTAGGAAGAGTCTTGAGATGAATAAGCATCCCTGTGAAATAACTATAAATGAGGTCATGACAGAGACTTCAAGCAATGGAAGTTATTACAAGAACTCAGATCACTAAAATCCACCTAGATTTCTCTATTTCATTTATTAGGATCCCATTCTTTACAATGCCCCAACTTTTACAAAAAAAAAAAAATCTAGTGAGCCCTGAAGCCAAATTTCCTTTAATTCTGCAATCCACAGCATCAAATTATGAGTCTGATTTTTTTGATACATTAACGATGGCTATGAATACAAGAAATAAAAGGTTCTTTTAAGGCAGTCATAAAAGCTCTCTGTTTTTCTGACTATGCTTTCAGCCAAGAAAATTAGGTCCTGAGTTGAAAATTTTTCTTTTTAAATGTTCTCCAATGTAGTCAGAAGCAGTTATCCCACTCCATAGTCCTTGTGTTCCTCATATCCATGATAATACTCTATTGAAGCAGGACTTGGTCCCCCAAAGCCTTGCCTTCAACAGACATTTTTTTATAGACAACTACAGTTAGTAATTTAAGTAGATGTTTTGCCGCTATACGCCAATATCTGTGCTTCACCAATGGATGTGGTCATTACTGCTTCAAACCTAACCAGTTCTAATCTCCAAATGACTCTTTATCAATTTAAGCCATAGAGATTGGGGACTGTTTATTCTAGTAACATAATCTAACCTATTATGACTGATACATATATTGATAACAGAAGGGGTAAGGGATATCGCTAACCAATAATCTAAAATCTGTGGCCCTGGCTAAAAAATCACACCATGGGAGGAGAGGAAATGGATACTGGAGGCTGGAGAGAGAGCAATTCAAGTTATCCAGTGACAAATCATTGGGTAAGACTGTAGCTAACAGTAAGCTGGGAGGAGGCAACTATGTACTCAGTGAATTTGTACACAGAATTTGAAAACAGAACAAGAGTTGTGTGTATCACTGCATTTGGCAAAGAATTACAAAAACGAAATGAGCTCATAAAGCATTTGGCTTTTGTTTGTTTGCAAACCATAACAAAAAGAATATGGGGTCTAGCAGGACTGGAAGAGGCAACTGCTGCCCAACGCCAACAGGAAAGACATATTTGAGAAACAAGTTAATTAAAATCAGGCTTAAAGAAAGAAGCGAATCAAGAGCCATTATATCTACAGTTAACACCTGTGAGTGAATTAAGTCATCTCAAACAAACAAAAAATCCTATTAAAGTGTGCCACCAATGAAATTCTTTCAATTAGACAAAACAACTCAGGAAAAAGGTGCTAAAAGTGTGGTTGTCCCACTACAGTCCAATAAGCCATCAAGGCATCTGCAATTACAGTTAAGTCAAGAGAGAGATCAGGATGAGAAAGCAAATACAGAAAATCTGAGGACTGTGTCTTAAAAAAAAATGTGGATGTGACTATTTGACACATGGAACTGATTTTAATCATGCTAATAAAGAGGCTCCTAAGATTATGAGATAACTGAATGACCCAAGAAAGCATGGGCTAGGACTAAAAGAGTCTTTGTTCAAAACTTAAAACAACCCTTGGATTCCAAATATGACATCATATTTGGACAGCCCAAGTGGTCCAAGAAAAAACTGTCCCAATGCTCATTTCATGTGTGGCCATGAGAATTAACCATCCTCTTTGATGCTGTGAAAACACTACTTTTACACCTCTCCTGTATTACAGTCATGTATGTACATGCATGTCCCCCATCTAAACTGAGTTCCTTGAGGGTAAGTGCAAACTCTCATTTATCTACATGTCTTTAGGTAAAGGGCTCTCAAAAATATCTACCTAGGTGGATTTCAGAATCGCTACAGATCAATATCTACTGTTTCTATTTTTTTTTTTTTTCCCTTTCAGAATGGAAATGTTTATTCTGGTGACCCTATCCCTGTTACACCACTGGACACCGGCTAAGTTGCAAGGGAAGATAACTTGTATTTTAAGTTCATAAATCTCACAATCAAGAGCCACTACATGTAGAGACTCTAGTCATCACACAGGGATCCTTGGGTTTGGGGTCATCTCCCGTGTGGAGGGGATGGAAGCATTCTGGGTATGGGAAGGAGTGTGAACCAAGGATTTAGCATCCAGAAAGTGAGCTATAGTGGATATCAATTTATTCTCCTAAATTTCTATCTCTCCTCCTTCAATATATATGATAGGATTGACCATGTGACTGGTTCTGGCAATAATTTGGGAGCATATGTAATATAGGGCATTGATTTGGGAGCTGGAATATTTAATTGCTTGCCAGTGTGAAACACTGTTTCAGCAACTGGCAACATTCCAAATGATGGAGCTCCCGTAGCCTGGGTTCCTGAGTGGGGGCAATATAAGATGGAGCCCCTTGTCAACCTAAAATGGGTATGTTGTGCGAGCAAAAAATAAACCTGTTTTGTGGTGTTTTTGTTATCATCACCTTTATAGCATATCATGACTGAATTAGTATTCTTATGTGAGTTCTCCAAGTTATTTTGAAATCTTCTCAGTTTGTATCATTCAAAAATCTTCCTTGGAGGATGTCTACCCGCCCCCAATCTCCTATAAAAAAACAGAAATGCTCTGTGCCCCAATTCCAGCAGACAATGATCCTGTCCTGCCTATCCACCCTCAGTGATAGGCATGCACTATCTTGAGAGTATTGTGAAGTGCTTTCTAATGTGCAGCCAATCTGCCTCCCTATTATTTCTACCCTTCACTCTTTTTTAAAGAATTTTAATTCCAGTGTAATTAACATACAGTGTTAGATTAGTTTCAGACACACAATATAGTGATTCAACAATTATATATATTAGTACTCATCACAGTAAGTATGCTCTTAATCCCCTTCACCTGTTTCACCCATCCCCCACCCACCTCCCCTCTGGTAATCATCTGTTTGTTCACTATAGTTAAGAGTCTGGTTTTTGGTTTGTCTTTTTTTTTTCCTCTTTGTTTTCTTTTTTAAATTCCACATATGAGTGAAATCATTGGGTATTGTCCTTCTCTGACTGACTTATTTTGCTTATTAGCATTATACGTTCTAGCTCCATCCATGTCATTGCAAATGGGAAGATTTCATTCTTTTTTATGGCTTTGTAATATTTTATCCACTCATCTATCGAAGGACACTTGGGCTGCTTCCATAATCTGGCTCTTGTAAATAATGCTGCAAAAAACATAGGGGTGCATATATCTTTTTGAATTAATGTTTTCATATTCTTAGGGTAAATACCCAGTAATGCGATTACTGGGTCATGAGGTAGTTCTATTTAATTTTTTTGAGGAACGTCCATACTGTTTTCCACAGTGGCTGTACCAGTTTGCATTCCCACCAACAGTATATAAGGGTTCCTTTTTCTCCACATCCTTGCCAACACTTGTTTCTTGAGTTTTGTTGTTTTAGCCATTCTGACAGGTAATATCTCATTGTAGTTTTGATTTGCACTTCCCTGATGATGAGTGATGTAGAGCATCTTTTCATGTGTCTCTTGGCCATCTCTATGTCTTCTTTGGAGAAATGTCTGTTCAAGTCTTCTGCCCGTTTTTAATGGGATTATTTGGTTTGTTTCTTTTGTTTGGGTCTTTTTGTGGAGTTGAGTTGTATAAGTTCTTTAAAAATTTTGATACTAACCCTTTCTCAGATATGTCATTTGCAAAAATCTTCTCCCATTCAGTAGGTTGCCTTTTAGGTTTTTTGGTTGCTTCCTTTGCTGTGCAGAAGCTTATTTTGATGTAGTCTCAATAGTTTATTTTTGCTTTTGTTTCCCTTGCCTCAAGAGACATATCTACAAAGATGTTGTTAGCTATAGCCAATGTCAAAGAAATTACTGCCTGTGTTCTCTTCTAGGATTTTTACCATTTCAGCTCTCACATTTAGGTTCTTAATCCATTTTGAGTTTATTTTTGTGTATGGTATAAGAAAGTGGTCCAGTTTCATTCTTTTGCATGGAGCTGTCCAGTTTTCCCAGTACCATTTGTTGAATAGACTTTTTCCCATTGCATATTCTTTCCTGTTTTGTAGAAGACTAATTGATCATATAATTGTGGGTTTATTTCTGGGCTTTCTATTCTGTTCTATTGATCTATGTGTCTATTTTTGTGCCAGTACCATACTGTTTTGATTACTATAGCTTTATAATAAACTTGAAGTCTGGAATTGTGATACCTCCAGTTTTGTTCTTTGTTTTCAAGATTGCTTTGGATATTTGGGGTCTTTTGTGGTTCCATACAAATATTAAGATTATTTGTTCTAGTTCTGTGAAAGATGCTGGTGGTATTTTGATAGGGATTAAGTTAAATATGTAGATTGCTTTGAGTAGTATAAACATTTACAGTTTTACTTCATCCCTTCCAATTTAGATGACTTTATTTCTTTTCCTTGCCTAATTGCACTGGTTAGGACTCCAGTATTATGTTGAATAAAAGTGGTAAGAGAGACTTTGTAAATGTGATTAAGAATCTTGAAATGAGAGACACCTGGGTGGCTCAGTCAGTTAAGGAGCCAACTCTTGGTTTCTGCTCCCGTCATGATCTCAGGGTCCTGGGATCAAGCCCTGCATCAGGCTCCGTGCTCAACACAGAGTCTGCTAAAGTTTCTCTCCCTCTCCCTCTGCCCACCCCCACCCGGATTAGGACCTGGATAGCTCACAAGCTTGCTCTCTATCAAATAAATAAATACATCTTTTTAAAAAAAAAAGAATCTTGAGATGAGATTATCCTGTATTATCCAGGTGAGCCCTACATGTAATCACATGTATCCTATGGAAGAGAGAAGGCAATGTGTTTCCACTCAGTAGAGTGTAAAGGACACAGAGAGAGACAGAAAGACAGGCAGACTGAGAGATTTCAGGATGCTACACTGTGGGCTTTGAAGATAGAGGAAAAGGCCATGAGCCAAGGAATACAAGCAATGCCACTGTAGAAGCTGGAGAAAGGCCAGGGAAACTGATTCCATGACCCTCTGCAGAGAGTGTAGTCCTGCCAACACCTTGGTTTGGGGTCAGTGAAACTGGTTTCAGAGTTCTGGAAGCCAGAAATATAAGACAATAAGTGTGTGTTGTTTTAAGCCACTAAGTTTGTGGGAATTTATTAAGTGGCAATACAAAAATTTTACAATGATCCAAGGATTCCATGTGTCTGACCTTCTGACACAGTCTGAACAACACTCTAAGCATCTGGAACAAACCAGTGCCACACTGGACACCCACCTACAACTGGTGGGAGCCACCACATCTTCCAAGAGCAGAAAGGGCATCTTTTTCCCTTTATTTCAGACATACAAGCAGTAATTTCCATTCTTACAGGAATAAGTCATAAATTAAAATTTGGTTATCTTAAATTCACATCATGTCTCTGGCTTTTTCATAGTACTGGCATGATTTCAAGTATTGACCAGCTATCAATATTCATTTTATTCAAACTATACACAATTTATTAATTTAGAAATTATCACACTTTTAATATCATTGTCAGGATATCGTTTTATGAAATCAAAGGAGCTATGGCATTCTGGAGAATGGGGACATATTAGAAAAGGTATACTATCCTTAATGGAGATTTAAGGAGAAAATGAAAAAACTTTCCTTAGAATGTATTACCACTAAATGAGATCTTTATAAGGTGGCATCACCATTATCTCACCCACTTCTGTTTCCCTGTTGTGTGGTGCTATGAAATGTAATCAGCCAAAAAGAAAGGGGCACTTTGCTACTGTCTACTCCTGACTCACTCCTCTTGGCATGCCTTGGCTTCAATATCTTTTCCTGGAACGTGGAGTCAACTGAAGTCATTCTTTTTTAGAAAGCTCCTCCAACTTGGTCAGATTCCAGTACTGATATTTATTAGCTATATGATTTGAGGCACATTATTTAAACTCTTTGAGTAGATAGAGAAAAGAGCACTTACCTTTCAGGTCAACTGGGAGTTTTAGGTGGATACATCTTGTTTAGCTCAATGCGTGTCACACAGTGAGCAATCTGGTAAATAGGGCCTGGAAAGAGATAGAAGATAAAGGGAATATATCTTCTATGTCCCCGGGTGTCTTTGTATCACAGCTGTCTAAATGCTGACTTGCTCCTGCCTCCCATTTGGAGAATCCCTGAAACCCTTTAGAACCAACCCCCACAGTGCACCTGTCTCCTTCCTGCCGCTCCCTCAACTCTTTCGTGGGTGTGAATATTTGAATACGTGATTCATCTTCCCGATTTGATTGAAAACTTCCCGAAAGGCAGAGAACACACTTTACATATTTGTGCGGTCTACGCACTAAGCGCAATGCAGGATGCACGCTATATTTGATTTTTATTTATCAGCTAAATGAATAAAAAAATATTATTCAATGGGGAAAGAGGGCTGCAACAGCTTGTTTTTGAAATGTATGGTTTGTTGTTGTTTTTTTCCAGGGGGGGTATGCATTGACACCTCAGTGCCAGGTTAAACTCACTAGACCAAAACCAGTTCTTGACATTATGGACCATCCTGAGTGGTAAGCACAATCTCTACAGCCAGTAGGACCTCTAAGTCCCTCATTTGGAAATCTAATTGGGTTAAATTCACAATTATCTGAATCAGTGTGCTTGTTTTGAGTTGAGAGAACAGGTGGCTCTCTGACACACTCTGCAGTGTTACTTACTCTAGCAATGGTGACTATAGGCCTCAGAGTCCCCCTCCAGGCTGGAAAACCTCTGTTCCCTGGTGAGGATTAGGCTTTGGAGGAGCAAAACATAACATTCAACCTGCCTCCGACTTCAGTTGACGATGCAAAATTGGACCATGGGAGTTGTTCTGTATGAGCACAAGCCTTCAGTGCATTTGAAGACATTGTCAAGTTCTGTCCAAAGGGGGGCCCTGGAGTATAGGCCTGTATTGTGCTGCACAACAGAAGCTTACAGAAAATAAAAAAGCCCCCTTGCTAATCGACATGCCATCCTGGGTTGCACACTCATTCATCCTTTTGGCAAACAACTTTTTAAAATAGAAGACAAAAAAATTATCACACTTTCATTTCAGAAAAGTATAATTTGACATGGAAATTTTCACCTGAGTCCCTTCATCTTCCCATGAAAGGCAACAACAGCTCCAGCTGCTGATTTCTCACTTAAAAATCTAGCAAGATCTAGCAGGCCTATTGTCTCCATGTCATTACTTTAGTTTTTCCTTTTTCATTAATTTCAGTATACTAGGCAGGGAAGGAACAAAAATGTACAAGGGGCACTTCTGATGTCAGCATGAGGCATCAATAAAATTTAGACTCCTGAGCAATAAACTGTAGAAGCTATAGGGAAGTCATATTTGAGGGCTTGCTCTCCCAAAGCTAATGACAATCATTGATTTTTTTAAACTGAATTTCAGAGATAAAGTCATTAAGATTTAGATCTTTGGCATTTTTGATGGCTAGCTCTTTGGAACACTTTGTCCACATCTGTAATATTAAGACTATAAAATAAATCTTCACTTAAAATGAGCATCATCGTGTACTTTGGTGAGGCCAGCAAGATCCCATTTTTAATGATATTACATCCTCTCTTAAAACTTAGCCATGACCTAGGTCCTCTGCCTTTTAGGAAATCTTTGTGTTCTTTTCTTACTCTAGGGTATTTCACTTACTGATTCTGAGACCTATTTCTCCATGTCTGTTTAGATGCATTTATGGAAAGTATGTCAATAAACAGAAAGTTTGGTTGCTTAATAAGAAGATAGTTCTGAACAACTGCATCAAGTATATGAATATGAAAATGCTGCCTTTAAATGCAACAAACTCTCAGCTGCTGAAAGGACTAGACCACTTAAGTAAGACTCAGGATCCATTTCTCGCAGTGCACCTGCAAATCACAGTAGGCAATAATGAGGTGATGTCTGAAGGACCCTAAAGTCCAGTGCACGAAACCATGCAACAAGGCAAACATGACTGAATGCACACTAACAAAGATCATATGTCAATTTGAGGAGTTTGTAAATTAAGCTTAATCTTTGTTGAACTCTTTTTATAAGGAAAAAAAGTTTCTAAGTTTTATATTGACTCCTTGTTTTATTTTTTTATTTAAATTCAATTGAGTTAACATATAGTGTATTATTAGTCTCAGGGGTAGAATTTAGTGATTCATCAGTTGCATATAACACCCAGTGTTCATTACATTAAGTGCCCTCCTTAATGCCCATCACCCAGTTATCCTTTCCCCCCACCCACCTCCCCTCCAGCAACCCTCAGTTTGTTCAGAGACTCTGATGGTTTGCCTCCCTCTCAATTTCCATCTTATTTTATTTTTCCTTCCCTTCCCCTATGTTCATCTGTCTTGTTTCTTAAATTCCACATATGAATGAGACTGTATGGTATTTGTCTTTCTCTGACTGACTTATTTCACTTAGCATAATACCCTCTAGTTCCATCCATGGTGTTGCAAATGGCAAGATTTCATTCTTTTTGATGGCTGAGTTTTATATATATATATACACACACACTCACACACACACACACACACCACATCTTCTTTATCCATTCATCTGTCAATGGACATCTGGGTTCTTTCCATATTTTGGTTATTGTGGACATTGCTGCTATAAACATTGGGGTGCAGGTGCCCCTTCGAATCACTATTTTTAAGGAGAGACTTATTAAGTCGCTTAACCAAACTAATGGGAAAGCCTCCACTTTACTCATGGGTAGGGGGTGGATTCTTCAATCATTTCACCAGTAGCTAAGTTTCACCCATAGTAACATCTTCCAGGACATAAAAGAGCCTAAGACCTGATCCTTAGCACCCTCAGCCACATCACACGTCCCTTCATCAGTCCCAAAGTTACAATGAAAAAGAAACTGACTTTTCTCTCCTTCCTTATTCCAATTATTCCCAACAAAACCCACAAATGTTGGGGCGCATGGGTGGCTCAGTTGTTAAGCATCTGCGTTCAGCTCAGGTCATGATCCCAGGGTGCTGGGATTGAGCCCTGCATCAGGCTCCTTGCTCCGCGGGGGCCTGCTTCTCCCTCTCCCACTCCCTGCTTGTGTTCCCTCTCTCGTTGTGTCTCTCTCTGTCAAATAAATAAATAAAATCTTTAAAAAAAAAAAAAAACACAAATGTGGCCTGGCTGTTACAAGTCCAAGTCTCTATGAGCAGAGGTACTGTATACGAGTAATTCCTCTTTCCTGATTTTCATTTTCTCCTCTCATTTTTTTATAAGCAGAGAAGCACTGTGAATTTATAAACATTATCCTTTGGAAGAATCTGTTATCTTCAGTGAATGGTTCATAGACAGGCTTTTTAGCAATATCAAACAACCTGCTGTTTTCTTTACTTTCCCTTGTAACCACTCACCAGTGTGATTGCAGCCATGAACAACAGCTGGAAAATAAAACCATTTTCTCAAAAAAGACATTAAGGACTTGTGAATAATCAACAACTATAGTTTGTAAGAAAAGTAGCCTCGCTGTCCTTCAGTTCCTATTCCAATCATTGTGCACCGATTTTTAATAATAAGTTCTGTTCTTTGTGATTTATTCCAAAATTATTTTTATTCATCATGACCTGATTATTTCTCTCATAAGCTCAGCAAGCAAGATAAACTCCAACCATGAGGAGGAGAAAGGTGGTCAGAATCCAGACCTGCCCTTCACTCTCATGGGCTAGTTTATTTACTTCTGGGTGTTCTCATCCCCACACAGCCTTCTCCTTTCCTTTCCCTTCACCATTTCCCTAGATGAGGGAGAAGTAGCTCTCCAAGTGGCCATCCTCCAAGGATTCTTTTTCACTAAAAAATCCAACTTTATCTTGCTGCCCCACACCTTGACTTTGTTCGGGACCTCATCTTCTCATCACATCATCATCTCCCCTTCTGCATCCAGGTCCTAACATTCTTCCTTTCTCATATTGGAACCCTATAACCCATTCTACACACTGCAATCAGTTTAAGCATTCCACAGCCACAAACTCAGCATGTATGCCCCCTCCTTAAAGCCATCCAATGGATGGATCCCTGCTGCCTCCAGAATCAAGTCCAAATTCCTTTTTTTTTTTTAATATTTTATTTATTTGTCAGAGAGAGAGCGAGAGAGAGAGAGAGAGAGCATGCACACAAGCAGGGAGAGAAGCAGGCAGAGGGAGAAGCAGGCTCCCTGCTGAGCAGGAAGCCCGCATCGGGCTTCCTCAAGTCCAAATTCCTTACCGTGACTTATGTGACCCTTTGAGATCTAGCTCCTGCCTACCTTCCTTCACCACTCAGCCCCTCCTTGTTTCCCTTTGCATTCTTTGTCCCACTGAAGGATTTGCCTCCCAAACTCCCATCTCTGTTCCCCCCTTCTTTTCCATCATATTGCAGTGTTGAAGAAGACAAAGAGCTAAAGATGTGTCTGAAGTTTCTAGCTTGACTCATAGAGTGGAGAGTGCCATTCATGGAAACATGGAGGAGAAAGTCCAGATTTAATATGAGAAGTTATTTTTGAGACACCTTAGTTTCAAGGTGCCTAAGGGAGAAATAACAGGTGGACATAGTGAGCATACCGTTGGAAAGAAAGATATGAAGCTTAGGAGAAAGGTCAGCCTGGATGATAAAGATCAAGGATTCATCAGTCTGTAACTGGAAATAGAAGGCATGGAAGCCACCAGTAAAACTTGGACACAGGAGGAAATAATGCTAATGAAAGAACACTTGGGATGTGGGTGGAAAAACAAGAACCAGAGAATTGAGAAAAATCATTCAAGAGCTGGAACATATAAAAGGCAGAGGTCATAGTGATTATAAGCCTGTCAAATGCAGAAAGGTCCTATATGATGAGAAATAAGGAAAAGCTATTAAATGTGAGACTTAGGAAGTAACTAGTGGTTGTCTATCTGTTTAGGACCTTGCTCTTTAAGGATTTTCCATGTATTATCTCTCATAGTTACCACAACAACCCCAGAAAATATCCAGAAAGCTGCCCAGAGACAATGCTGCCCAAGTGGTATTTGAGATTAGGACTCAAAGTTTCTGACTCCTATATCAGTGCTTTTTCTACTACAGCACACTATGCCTTCAAGACACATTGGCAACGTAGGCATTTTTAAAAAATAAGAAGTACTCATAGACTAGTGGAGAAAACAGACATGAGGAGATCGCATTAAAGCGGTGAGTGTTACGAGAGGGATGTTAAGGGACCAGACATAAGCTGCCAAACCCAGCCTGGACTCCTGGAGGAGCTGAAGCCTGAGTGCAATTGGGAATGATGGGATGAGTCAGGCAGGGTGGAAGAAAGAGCCAGTAAAGGGCCTGGGAGGGCACTGGGGCAAAACTGTCAACAGAAACAAAGCAGGAACTTGGTCGGTGAGTGTGGAGAGTTGCAAGCAATGTGAAGCCAGGGAAGAGAGAAGGCTGTGGGAGAAGAGGAGTCAGCCTCTCTCACTGCTGCAGGGCCTCTCCAAACTTATCTCAGAGAAGAATGCTCCATATCCCCCATATGTTGGCCACACTGAAGTCCATACAATTTCCAGGATTCTCCCTGTGTCTCCCACCCCTCTGCTCATGTCCTTATTATTATGGTTTCTTCACCCTCCCTCCTCAAAACTCCATGTCTGCTCTTAACAGTCATTCATCAGCCAAAGTTTAGCAGCATGGCCTCTTTGCCCTGGGGCCTCTCCAGATGATCCCAGTCAAAAGTACTCCCTCCTTCCCTCTCCAATCCCACTTTATAATTATTCAATAGCACCTTTCTTACTTGGTCTTATGTCATAGTTTCTCATGAGTAGATCTGTCTCTGTTCCCCTCTGCCCATCCCCCATCACTCCCACATACACACCCACACGTCATTATGGGTCCCTAAGAATCCAGGGCTCTCTGTTATTCACCTCTGCACTCCTCACAGGGCCTAACACAGATCTGGACACATGGCGGAGTCTCAAGAATATCTGGTAAACCGAAAGGCATCACGATCCATACGAGGAAAAAGACACAGACACAAAGAAATCAGCAAACTACAGACTATTACTGTGGGAAGGAAACTTAAAAGTCATCTCCCCTTATTTCATAGAAATAAGTCATCGCCTTATTTCATAAAAAAGGGCCTCAGGGTTAGATAGGCAGAAATGCAAGAGGTGTGGAGGTGTGGAGGACCATATAAATAATTGATGTCGTGTCAGCATGGAGGAGGCCAAGCATTATCTGAGAAGGTAGAACTTAACCAGATTTTGATGGAAGAGCATGAATAGGGCATTCCATGAAGGAAAGATGGAATCAGCAAAATGTGGCAATCAGAAAAAAACATGGTGTATTGAGGAAAATAATAACTAAGTCAGTATGGAGGGGCCAGAAGTTTCTTTAAGGGAAATAGTGGGAGATAAGGCTGGGAGGGTAGGTTGGGGTAAAAATCTAGGGCCGCTTAAAGGTCAGAGAATTCAGACTCTAACCTGAGACACTGAGATTCTCTTAAAAGTGCTTTAATATTGAGTTGACTTGAACAAGATGGTAATTTTGAAAGATGGACCAGGAAGGTGAGGGGACTGCACTGGAATCAGAATGACTCGTTAGGAAGTTGGAAATAATGAAGTCTAGACAGAGAGACTACAAAGGAAACCAAAAAGAGGAAAGAGACTGAATCACCATTAAAACTTGGGAAGGATGAGGTGAAAAGGGGGGGGATGAGGTGACAAAGGGAAACATCAAAAATGCTTTAAAGATTTCCAGCTTGCATGACTGGAAGGGTGAAGATCTGAGAGGGGGCAAGAAGGAAGGCAGAGAAAAATAAACTGTTAGATCTGGAGAATTCCTTACAGATTATCTTGTCCAAGTAGTGAGTTTTATAGATGATGACTCTAGGCAAAAGGTGGTGCTGGAGTTGAAACAGAAAAGCAAAGCTGGTGGCATCACAATTCTGGACTTCAAGCTCTATTGCAAAGCTGTCATCATCAAGACAGTATGGTACTGGCACAAAAACAGACACATAGATCAATGGAACAGAATAGAGAGCCCAGAAATGGACCCTCAACTCTATGGTCAACTCATCTTTGACAAAGCAGGAAAGAATGTCCAATGGAAAAAAGACAGTCTCTTCAACAAATGGTGTTGGGAAAATTGGACAGCCACATGCAGAAGAATGAAACTGGACCATTTCCTTACACCACACACAAAAATAGACTCAAAATAGATGAAAGATCTAAATGTGAGACAGGAGTCCATCAAAATCCTAGAGGAGAACACAGGCAGCAACCTCTTTGGCCTCAGCTGCAGCAGCTTCTTCCTAGAAACATCGCCAAAGGCAAGGGAAGCAAGGGCAAAAATGAACTATTGGGACTTCATCAAGATAAAAAGCTTTTGCACAGCAAAGGAAACAGTCAGCAAAACCAAAAGACAACCGACAGAATGGGAGAAGATATTTGCAAATGACATATCAGATAAAATCTATAAAGAACTTATCAAACTCAACACCCAAAGAACAAATAACCCAATCAAGAAATGGGCAGAAGATATGAACAGACATTTTTCCAAAGAAGACCTCCAAATGGCCAACAGACACATGAAAAAGTACTCAACATCACTCAGCATCAGGGAAATCCAAATCAAAACCTCAATGAGATACCACCTCACACCAGTCAGAATGGCTAAAATTAACAAGTCAGGAAATGACAGATGTTGGCGGGGATGTGGAGAAAGGGGAACCCTCCTACACTGTTGGTGGGAATGCAAGCTGGTGCAGCCACTCTGGAAAACAGTATGGAGAGTCCTCAAAATTTGAAAATAGAGCTACCATACGACCCAGCAATTGCACTACTGGGTATTTACCCCAAAGATACAAATGTAGTGAAAAGAAGGGTCATATGCACCCTAATGTTTATAGCAGCAATGTCCACAATAGCCAAACTATGGAAAGAGCCAAGATGTCCATCAACAGATGAATGGATAAAGAAGATGTGGTATATATATACAATGGAATATTATGCAGCCATCAAAAAAATGAAATCTTTTTTATTTAATTTAATTTATTTATTTGACAGAGAGAGACACAGCGAGAGAGGGAACACAAGCAGGGAGAGCTGGAGAGGGAGAAGCAGGCTTCCCACTGAGCAGGGAGCCCAATGCAGGGTTCGATCCCAGGACCCTGGGATCATGACCTGAGCGGAAGACAGATGCTTAACAATGGAGCCACCCAAGCACCCCCCAAAAAACAAAATCTTGTCATTTGCAACGACATGGATGGAACTAGAGGGTATTATGCTAAGCAAAAAATCAGAGGAAGACACGTATCATATGATCTCACTGATTTGAGGAATTCTTAATCTCAGGAAACAAACTGAGGGTTGCTGGAGTGGTGGGGTGTGGGAGGGATGGGGTGGCTGGATGATAGACATTGGGGAGGGTATGTGCTATGGTGAGCACTGTGAATTGTGTAAGACCGATGAATCACAGACCTGTACCTCTGAAACAAATAATACATTATATGTTAAAAAAAAGAAGAAGAAGATAGTAGGAAGGGAAAAATGAAGGGGGAGAAATCAGAGGGGGAGACAAACCATGAGAGACTATGGACTCTGAGAAACAAACTGAGGGTTCTAGAAGGGAGAGGGGTGGGGGGATGGGTTATCCTGGTGAGGGGTATTAAAGAGGGCACGTATTGAATGGAGCACTGGGTGTTATACACAAACAATGAATCGTGGAACACTACATCAAAAACTAATGATGTAATGTATGGTGATTAACATAACATAATAAAATTAAATTAAAAAAAAAAAGGTGGTGCTGGAGTAAACAGGAGGACTTTGCTTTTAGTCAGAGTTCTTAGAACATGGCTCTCGCATCACATTAAAGGCCAGGAATGGAAACACCCAGGGATGGAGAACAGCACCAGCCCTAGGCAGAATCACATCTGGCCCCTGGGTGAGGTTCACCCTGCTTCTCCTTCTCCCTCTGTGCTGCCCAGGATCTGCCCTGGGCATGGAATCATCTTCTTCCCTTGGATCTCCATGGCTTCCTTCATTCTCTGCCTGTAGTCACCTCTTACCTCAGTCTAAGCCTTTTACTCTGGCCCCAGATTTCATCACACCTGCTTAGACCACCCTGAGCAGATACATGCTAGCTCCACGACTCTCCTTTCTTCCTTCATCCACTCCTTCCCATTCATTCCTTCAACATTTTTATAAATCCTAGAAATACAATGGTAAGCAAGACATGGTTACTGACCTCATAGGGTTTATATTCTATAATTGAAGGCAGGTTATCCCTTCAAAAAAGGGCTGAGATGAAAAATAATGGAGGCTTATAATCTATGTGGAGAATCAGAGTAGCCAGAGAAGGTACTTTCAGTACATGTCACCTGAGTTGAGACCTGCAGGATGAGGAGACCGTAGTCCGGCCATATGCAAAGGTCCCAAGACTTGATACACTCAAGCAACTGAAAGGAGCCCAGAGAGACTGAAGCACAGTGAGTAAGGGGGAGATTGACACAGGCAGGAAACCAGGTGATAAGGAGAACTCTTTAAGAAAAAAAAATACATTTTTTAGCCTTTGTATACTTTATTTCACTGAGTCCTCACAATCACCTTGTGATTTAAATAATAGTATTCACACTTTATGGATGAGAAAACAGAGATTTGGAGATGTTACTCAGTTTATACTAAATGATAGAGCTGGGATTTGATCCCAAGTCTGGAGGATTCCAGTGCAAGCATCTCTTTTTTACAGTATTTTGTATCTCCGTAAGTGGACAGGTTTAGTTATTGAGAAATGCCCCCCAAAAAAGTGTTGTTAAAGGATCTGCTTCTTTTTTTATATAATTTTTTATTATATTATATTATATGCAAACAATGAATCATGGAACACTACATCAAAAACTAATGATGTACTGTATGGTGACTAACTAAAAAAATACATTTTTAATACAGAATTAGGTACAAAAGTAAGTTGGTTTAGGATAAGAAAATAAATCCCACAAATTACAAATTTGTAAACATTTACAAGAACTAAAAGTTTAAAATTATTAAATCTTTCTAGTGATTTGAACCTTTTATCATTATGTAGTGACCCACTCTAAAAATGGTCTCTTTTTTTTTTTAAGGGTTTTTTTTTATTTATTTGACACACAGAGAGAGAGAGAGCATAAGCACAAGCAGGGGGAGGTGCAGAGGGAGAAGCAGGCTCCCCACTGAGCAAGGAGCCCGATGCAGGGCTCCATCCCAGGACCCTGGGATCACGACCTGAGCCAAAGGCAGAAGCTTAACCAACTGAGCCACCCAGGTGCCCCCAATGCTCTCTATCTTAAAGTCCACTTGCCTGATAATAGCTACACCAGTGTTCTTGTAGTTTTTCCCATGGTATCTTTGTTCACTTATTTTCAACCTTTTTAAAACCTTGTGTTTTTAATCTTTCTCTTATAAACAACCTATAGTGGATATTTCTTAAATTCTATCTAGAAAAACTTTCATCTTTTAACTGGAACACTTGGTCCCTTTAGGTCCTAGCGCTAGCCCAGTTGGATTTAAACCTATCATTTTCTTGTATCCTTCTATTTAAGCCACCTGTTCTTTGTTCCTAAGGCTCTCCTTTCATGCCTTCCTTTGAATTAATTATTTTTTATCATTCTGTTTTCCATCTATCAGTGTGCAAGTTACACACACATTTTTCACTCTCTTAATGTTTATCTTAATGTAAAGATAACCTCCTTTGGTGGTTAAGCATCTCCCTTTGGCTCAGGTCATGATCCCAGGGTCCTGAGATAGAGCCCCGCATTGGGTTCCCTGCTTAGCCAGGAGCCTGCTTCTCCCTCTCCCACTCCCCATGCTTGTGCTCGCTTGCTCTCTCTCTGTGTCAAATAAATAAATAAAATCCTTTTAAAAATTTGGTGAGGTCCAATTTATCTGTTTTTTTGTTATGCGTTTTGTGTCATATTTTAGAAATTATTGGCTAATCCAAGACCATGAAGAGTTACTCCTATTATTTCTAAGAGTTTTGTAGTTTTAGCTCTAACATTTAATTTTTATGATCCGTTTTGAGTTAACTCAGAGTATAAATTCATTCCTTTGCATGTGGATTTCCAATTGTCCCAGTAACATGTTTTGAAAAGATTATCCTTTTACCATTGAATTATTTTGATACTTTTGTCAAAAGTCAATTTACCAGAATGTAGGGTATTATTTCTGTATTTGCATTTCTATTCCATTGATCAACATGTCTATCCTCATTACTCAGCTTTGTAGTAATGTTTTAAATCAGAGAGTATGAGTCCTACAACTTTGTTCTTTTTCTAGTTTGTTTTGGTTATTATGAGCCCCTTGCGTTGCCATATGAATTGTTTTTTCATGTTTTTTTTTTAATTCCAGTGTAGTTAACATACAGTGTTATATTTGTTTCAAGTGTACAATATAGTAGTTCAACAATTCCATATATTATTCAGTGCGCATCAAGGTAAGTATACTCTTAATTATTCCCATATGAATTTTAAGATCAACTTGTCCATTTCTGGAAAAAAGCCAGCTAGGATTTGGATAGGGATTGTGTTGAATTTGTAGATAAATTTAAGGAATATTGATATCTTAACAACATTAAGTATTCCAATCCATGAACATGGAATATTTTTCCATTCACTTAAATTTTTTTCATTTCTTCAGCCCATGTTTTGCAGTTTTCAGTGTATGAATTTTGCACTTCTTTTGTTAAATTTGTATCTATTTTACTCTTTTTGATGCCATTATAAATTGAATTGTTTTCTCAATTTTATTTTCAGAATGCTCATTGTTAGTGTATGAAATGCAATTGATTTTTATGTATTGATCTTATATCCTGCAACCTTGATGAACTTGTTTAGTCCTAATAGTTTTTTTGTGGGTTCCTTAGGATTTTCTATACACAAGATCACTTTATCTATGGATAGAGATAATTTTACTTCTTCCTTTCCAATCCAGATGCTATTTATTTACTTATTTACTTACTTATCCTAATTGCCCTTGCTAGAACCTCTAGTACAACGATAAATAGGAGTGACAAGAGCAAATACACTTTTTGAAATTGTTCCTGATGTTGGAAGGGAAACATTGAGTTTCACTCTTTATAGTATCTAGCTCCCTGCTGGAATGTTCACATTTCAAATTTATCTCCATGAATTTAGTAAGTATAGTAGTTCTGTAGCCCATATCTGATAATTCTGAAACTGGCATCTCTGTGGTTTGTGTTTTTTTGCTGGTTCTGGCTTCCATTGTTTTATCCATTGGTGTATCTCATTGTTTCTTTTTTTTTTTTTTTAAAGATTTTATTTATTTATTTGAGAGAGAGACCATGAGAGGGGTGAGGGTCAGAGGGAGAAGCAGACTCCCTGCTGAGCAGGGAGCCCGATGCGGGACTCGATCCTGGGACTCCAGGATCATGACCTGAGCCGAAGGCAGTCGCTTAACCAACTGAGCCACCCAGGCGCCCCTATGTATCTCATGGTTTCTGATAGTTTTCAGACCTTTTCTTTTTTTAATTATCTACAGAAATAATTTGAGACCTTAGATGACCTTAGATGGTCTTATCTCCTTCAGAGAGGTATTTTTGTTTTTTCTCCTTTTACCAGGTACCTGAGGGTCCTAGCTACTGGGAACCAAGGTTTTCTGAGTCACCAAGATGACCTCCCAAAGTAAAGTCATATCCCCATTCCCAAGGCACATCCTGTTGAGTTCTCAGGCCTGAGTAGGGAATGTTTCAAGTTTTTTTCCCCCTTGGAGGGTGCTGGACTCCAATCCTTGTCTCTGTCTTTCATCCTTTTCCCTGGAATGGTCACGTGCCCCCAGGGCAAGAACATTTTTGAACAGTGCAATTCTTCAGGGTCTCAACCTCCTGACTAACTCTTGTCCCCTTCCCACACTAAACTGTCAAAAATGTGGCTCTGCCCTGGAGGTGTCTATTGAACACCTCCAGGGCAGAAGCAGCTGAGGTTCATCTCTCAGAACTGTCTCATAATTATTGCTTTTCCTCATTGTTAATTTTTAAAAATTTATTTATTTATTTATTTATTTATTTGAGAGGCAGAATGAGAAAGAGAGCATGAGAGCATGGAGGGTCAGAGGGAGAAGCAGACACCCTGCTGAGCAGGGAGCCCGATGCGGGACTTGATCCTGGAACTCCGGGATCATGACCTGAGCTGAAGGCGGTCACTTAACCAACTGAGCCACCCAGGCGCCCCTCATTGTTACTTTAAGACTTTTTTGGGGGGTGCGCCTGGGTGGCTCGGTGATTGAGCGTCTGCCTTCGGCACAGGTCATGGCCCCAGGGTCCTGGGATTGAGCCCCACATTGGGCTCCCTGCTCGGCGGGAAGCCTGCTTCTCCCTCTCCCACTCCCCCTGCTTGTGTTCCCTCTCTTGCTGTGTCTCTTTGTCAAATAAATAAAATCTTAAAAAAAAAAAAAGACTATATTTTTTTCTGTCCAGCTTTTTTAGTTGTCTTCAGAGGGAGGGATATTGCCAAAGCCAGATTCCTTGTCATTCTGGTAACATTGCTCTCCAAAAAGTAGATTAGAGGACATTTCTCTTTATAGATGTAGCCCATCTAATTAATGAAAAAGAAATAATAATTTGAATATCATTGTCTTATAACTCCTAATGAAGTAATGAATCTGAGTATTGAATTAATATCTGCTAATATGACAAAAAGAGGGACAACTAGACATCACAAGTCTCCTAGTGGAAAAACACAATGCCACTATGGGGTAGTCATCTCTAAAAACTCAAACCTTAATCTAGTCAAACCTCTAGATCTATCTACCAATCTATAAGAAATACTGAAGACAAAGGGACAGGTTTAAATATATCATAAAGATGCAATAAGAGATATGAAGGAGAAAGGGGTTCGGCAGGCTCAGAGGTGACCGTGAAGTTTGCTGTATTTAAAAAGACAGCGCAGGGGCGGAGCACGATGGCGGAGGAGTAGGAGACCTGGATTTCGTCTCCTCTCAGGAATTCAGCTGGATAGGGATCAAACCATTCTGAACACCTACAAACCCAACAGGAGATCAAAGAAAAAAATAGCAACAGCTCTCTCAACAGAAAAGCGACCACTTTCTGGAAGGTAGGACGTGCGGGAAAGTGAATCCGAGGCAATATTCGGGAGGATAGACGGCGGGGGAGGGGCCTCCATTGGCCGCTTCTGGCAAGTGATAGAGCCGCGGAGCACAAAATCGGAACTTTTAAAAGTCTGCTCCGCTGAGGGACGTCACTCTGGTGGCTAAGCGGGGGCTGGAACCCTCCGGGACAGTGTGGTCTCAGGGCCCTCGGGGTCACAGAAAGACCGGGGGTGCCTGAGTGCGGCAGAGCTCCCAGGTATCGGAGCGGGGAAGCCGGCTGCAGAGGTGGAGCCCAGGCGCGGGGTCTCAGCTCGGGGTGGCCATAAACCGTGATCCGCGGCACAGTCGGGCCACTGCTCCTCCAGCAGGGACCCGACAAGCGGCAGATCCGGGGAGACTCACCTTCCTCCCCCGGGAGGAGCCGCGCGGGAGTGCACCGCAGGGATCTGCTGGGTTTGGAGACTCCACCCCGGGTCAGGTGCCAGAGATAGAAACGCGCGGTCACAGGCCGGGTGAGCACGGAGTGCGGCCGGAGACTGGGGAGACGGGAGTGACTGGCGGCTTTTCTCTGGGGCTCACTGAGGAGCGGGGCCCCGAGTTCTCGGCTCCTCGGGGCGGAGATTGGGAGGCCGTCATTTTCACTCTCCGCCTCCAAAGCTGTACGGAAAGCTCGCAGGGAACAAAAGCCCTGGAGAGCAAACCCGAGCGGATGACTTCGCTGGGAGGGGGCAAGGGCGGGGCAATTCTGCCTCCGGCGGAGACATTTGGAAACCACGGCAACAGGCCCCTCCCCAGAAGATCAGCGAGAACAGCCAGCCAAGACCAAGTTTACCGATCAATGAGAACGGCAGAACTCCAGCGCTAGGGGAATACTGCACATAGAAATCATGGCTTTTTTACCATGATTCTTTAGTCTTTCAAAGTTAATTTTTTTTTAACTGTCTTTTTTTCTTTTTTTTTCTTTTTGAATTTTTCTTTTTCCCTTTTTCAACTAACATCTTATCAATCCCTTTTTTTAAAAAAAACATTTTTATTTTTCATTTTTAGAGTCATATTCTATCCCTTCATAGTAGTTACCCATATTTTTGGCTTATATATATAAGTTGTTCTCTCTTTAAAATTTTGAGATAGTTTCTTCTAACAAATTAAAATATACCCTAAATCTCTAGTATATGGTGTTTTCTATTCCCCTGCCTGATCACATCCTCTCCCTTTTTTTTTCTTTTTTCTATTTTTAAATCCTCTTCTTTCTTTTTCCAAACAACTTCTTATCAATTCCTTTTATAAAATTTTTTATAATTTCCATCTTTACAGTTATATTCCATCCCTTCATCATATCAACCCTTATTTTTGTACATATATAAGTTTTTCTTTCTTTAAAATTTTGGGAGGCACTTTCTCCTAAAAGACCAAAATACACCCCAAATCTAGTGTGTGGCACTGATCTATATACCAGCCTGATCATATTTGATCACATTCTGGTTTTTTGTTGTTGTTGTTTTGTTTTGTTTTGTTTGTTTTTGTTTTTATCTTTATCTTTATCTTTTTCTTTTTTTTTTTTTTCTTTTTTCTCTCTTTCCCTTTCTTTTCCCACTGCTTCAGGTCTTTTCTGATTTGTTTAGAGTATATTTTCTGGGGACGTTGTTACTCTGCTAGCATTTTGTTCTCTCATTAATCTATTCTCCTCTGCACAAAATGACGAGATGGAAAAAGTCACCTCAACAAAAAGAACAAGAGGTAGTACCGACTGCCAGGGACCTACTCAATACAGACATTAGTACGATGTCAGATCTAGAGTTCAGAATCATCACTTTAAAGATACTAGCTGGGCTTGAAAAAAATATGGAAGTTATTAGAGAAACCCTTTCTGGAGAAGTAAAAGAACTAAAATCCAACCAAGTAGAAATCAAAAAGGCTATTAATGAGGTGCAATCAAAAATGGAGGCGCTAACTGCTAGAATAAATGAGGCAGAAGAGAGAATCAGTAATATAGAAGATGAAATGATGGAAAATAAAGAAGCTGAGAAAAAGAGAGATAAACAACTACTGGATCACGAGGGCAGAATTCGAGAGATAAGCGATACCATAAGACGAAACAACATTAGAATAATTGGGATCCCAGAAGAAGAAGAAAGAGAGAGAGGGGCAGAAGGTATATTGGACCAAACTATAGCAGAGAACTTCCCTAATTTGGGGAAGGAAACAGGCATCAAAATCCAGGAAGCACAGACAACCCCTCTCAAAATCAATAAAAATAGGTCAACACCCCGACATCTAATAGTAAAACTTACGAGTCTCATAGACAAAGAGAAAATCCTGAAAGCAGCTCGGGAGAAGAGATCTGTAACCTACAATGGTAGAAACATTAGATTGGCAACACACCTATCCACAGAGACCTGGCAGGCCAGAAAGGACTGGCAGGATATATTCAGAGCACTAAATGAGAAAAATATGCAGCCAAGAATACTATATCCAGCTAGGCTGTCATTGAAAATTGAAGGAGGGATAAAAAGCTTCCAGGACAAACAAAAACTAAAGGAATTTGCAAACATGAAACCAGCCCTACAGGAAATCTTGAAAGGGGTCCTCTAAACAAAGAGAGAGCCTAAAAGCAACATAGACCAGAAAGGAACACAGACAATATACAGTAACAGTCACCTTACAGGCAATACAATGGCACTAAATTCCTATCTTTCAATAGTTACCCTGAATGTAAATGGGCTAAATGCCCCAATCAAAAGACACAGGCTATCAGACTGGATTAAAAAACAAGACACATCTATATGCTGTCTGCAAGAGACTCATTTTAGAACCAAAGACACCCCCAGATTGAGTGTGAGGGGGTGGAAAACCATTTACCATGCTAATGGACACCAAAAGAAAGCTGGGGTGGCAATCCTTATATCAGACAAATTAGATTTTAAATCAAAGACTGTAATAAGAGATGAGGAAGGACATTATATCCTACTTAAAGGATCTATGCAACAAGAAGATCTAATAATTGTAAATATCTATGCCCCTAACATGGGAGAAGCCAATTATATAAGGCAATTAATAACAAAAGCAAAGAAACACATCGACAACAATACAATAATAGTGGGGGACTTTAACACCCCCCTCACTGAAATGGACAGATCGTCTAAGCAAAAGATCAACAAGGAAATAAAGACTTTAAATGACACACTGGACCAAATGAACTTCACAGACCTATTCAGAACATTCCACCCCAAAGCAACGGCATACACATTCTTCTCTAGTGCCCATGGAACATTCTCCAGAATAGATCACATCCTAGGTCATAAATCAGGTCTCAACCGGTACCAAAAGATTGGGATCATTCCCTGCCTATTTTCAGACCACAATGCTTTGAAACTAGAACTCAATCACAAGAGGAAAGTCGGAAAGAACTCAAATACATGGAGGCTAAAGAGCATCCTACTGAAGAATGAATGGGTCAACCAGGAAATTAAAGAAGAATTAAAAAAATACATGGAAACCAATGAAAATGAAAACACAACTATTCAAAATCTTTGGGATGCAGCAAAGGCAGTCCTAAGAGGAAAGTATATAGCAATAGAAGCCTTCCTCAAGAAACAAGAAAGGTCTCAAGTACACAACCTAACCCTACACCTAAAGGAGCTGGAGAAAGAACAGCAAATAAAGCCTAAACCCAGCAGGAGAAGAGAAATAATAAAGATCAGAGCAGAAATCAATGAAATAGAAACTAAAAGAACAGTAGAACAGATCAACGAAACTACAGCTGGTTCTTTGAAAGAATTAACAAGATTGATAAACCCCTGGCCAGACTTATCAAAAAGAGAAGAGAAATGACCCAAATCAACAAAATCATGAATGAAAGAGGAGAGATCACAACCAACACCAAAGAAATACAAACAATTATAAGAACATATTATGAGCAACTCTATGCCAGCAAATTAGATAACCTGGAAGAAATGGAGGCATTCTAGAGATGTATCAACTACCAAAACTGAACCAGGATGAAATAGAAAACCTGAACAGACCTATAACCACTAAGGAAATTGAAGCAGTCATCAAATATCTCCCAATAAACAAGAGCCCAGGGCCAGATGGCTTCCCAGGGGAATCCTACCAAACATTTCAAGAAGAATTAATACCTATTCTTCTGAAACTGTTCCAAAAGATAGAAATGGAAGGAAAACTTCCAAACTCATTTTATGAGGCCAGCATTACCTTGATCCCCAAACCAGACAAAGACCCCATCAAAAAGGAGAATTACAGACCAATATCCCTGATGAACATGGATGCAAAAATTCTCACCAAAATACTAGCCAATAGGATCCAACAGTACATTAAAAGGATTATTCACCATGACCAAGTGGGATTTATCCCTGGGCTGCAAGGTTCGTTCAACATCCACAAATCAATCAATGTGATACAATACATTAACAAAAGAAAGAACAAGAATCATAGGATCCTCTCAATAGATGCAGAAAAAGCTTTTGACAAAGTACAGCATCCTTTCTTGATCAAAACTGTTCAGAGTATAGGGATCGAGGGTACATACCTCAATATCATAAAAGCCATCTATGAAAAACTTACAGCGAATATCATTCTCAATGGGGAAAAACTGAGACCTTTCCCCCTAAGGTCAGGAACACGGCAGGGATGTCCATTATCACCACTGCTATTCAACATAATATTGGAAGTCTAGCCACAGCAATCAGACAACAAAAAGAAATCAAAGGCATCCAAATTGGCAAAGAAGAAGTCAAACTCTCACTCTTTGCAGATGATATGATACTTTATGTGGAAAACCCAAAAGACTCCACCCCAAAACTGCTAGAACTCATACAGGAATTCAGTAAAGTGGCAGGATATAAAATCAATGCACAGAAGTCAGTGGCATTCCTATACACCAACAACAATACAGAAGAAAGAGAAATTAAGGAGTCAATCCCATTTACAATTGCACCCAAAACCATAAGATACCTAGGAATAAATCTAACCAAAGAGACAAAGGATCTGTACTCAGAAAACTATAAAATACTCATGAAAGAAATTGAGGAAGACACAAAGAAATGGAAAAACGTTCCATGCTCATGGATTGGAAGAACAAATATTGTGAAGATGTCAATGCTACCTAGAGCAATCTACACATTCAATGCAATCCCCATCAAAATACCATCCACTTTTTTCAAAGAAATGGAACAAATAATCCTAAAATTTGGATGGAACCAGAAAAGACCCCGGATAGCCAGAGGAATGTTGAAAAAGAAAAGCAAAGCTGGTGGCATCACAGTTCCAGACTTCCAGTTCTATTACAAAGCTGTCATCATCAAGACAGCATGTACTGGCACAAAAACAGACACATAGATCAATGGAACAGAATAGAGAGCCCAGAAATGGACCCTCAACTCTATGGTCAACTCATCTTTGACAAAGCAGGAAAGAATGTCCAATGGAACAAAGACAGTCTCTTCAACAAATGGTGTTGGGAAAATTGGATAGCCACATGCAGAAGAATGAAACTGGACCATTTCCTTACACCACACACAAAAATAGACTCCAAGTGGTTGAAAGACCTCAATGTGAGACAGGAGTCCATCAAAATCCTAAAGGAGAACACAGGCAGCAACCTCTTTGACCTCAGCCAAAGCAGCTTCTTCCTATCGCCAAAGGCAAGGGAAGCAAGGGCAAAAATGAACTATTGGGACTTCATCAAGATAAAAAGCTTTTGCAAAGCAAAGGAAACAGTCAACAAAACCAAAAGACAACCGACAGAATGGGAGAAGATATTTGCAAATGACATTATCTGATAAAGGGCTAGTATCCAAAATCTATAAAGAACTTCTTAAACTCAACACTCAAAGAACAAAGAATCCAATCAAGAAATGGGCAGAAGACATGAACAGACATTTTTCCAAAGAAGACATCCAAATGGCCAACAGACACATGAAAAAGTGCTCAATATCGCTCGGCATCAGGGAAATCCAAATCAAAACCTCAATGAGATACCACCTCACACCAGTGAGAATGGCTAAAATTAACAAGTCAGGAAATGACAGATGTTGGCAGGGATGTGGAGAAAGGGGAACCCTCCTACACTGTTGGTGGGAATGCAAGCTGGTGCAGCCACTCTGGAAAACTGTATGGAGGTTCCTCAAAAAGTTGAAAATAGAGCTACCATATGATCCAGCAATTGCACTACTGGGTATTTACCCCAAAGATACAAAAGTAGGGATCCGAAGGGGTACGTGCACCCCGATGTTTATAGCAGCAATGTCCACAATAGCCAAACTATGGAAAGAGCCAAGATGTCCATCGACAGATGAATGGATAAAGAAGAGGTGGTATATATATACAATGGAATATTATGCAGCCATCAAAAGGAATGAGATCTTGCCATTTGCAACGACGGGGATGGAACTGGAGGGTATTATGTTGAGTGAAATAAGTCAAACAGAGAAAGATATGTATCATATGACCTCACTGATATGAGGAATTCTTAATCGCAGGAAACAAACTGAGGGTTGCTGGAGTGGGGGTGGGGTGGGAGGGATGGGGTGACTGGGTGATAGACACTGGGGAGGGTATGTGCTCTGGTAAGCGCTGTGAATTGTGCAAGACTGTTGAATCTCAGATCTGTACCTCTGAAACAAATAATGCAATATATGTTAAGAAAAAAAAAAAGAAGAAGAAGAAGGTAGCAGGAGGGGAAGAATGAAGCAGGGGAAATCGGAGGGGTAGACGAACCATGAGAGACGATGGACTCTGAAAAACAAACAGGATTCTGGAGGGGAGGGGGGTGGGAGGATGGGTTAGCCTGGTGGTGTGTATTGAGGAGGGCACATTCTGCATGGAGCACTGGGTGTTATGCACAAACAATGAATCATGGAACACTTCATCTAAAAGTAATGATGTAATGTATGGGGATTAACATAAGAATAAAAATTAATTAATTAATTAATTTTTTTAAAAAAGATGCAATGAGAAAAATCCAGACTGCGAGACAGTCATGAGAAACAACTTGATTTCTTTACCAAATAAATTACAGGGGAAAAAAAGAGGATTGGTGGACCTAGAGATTAAAATAGATTTATGAGACATATCAAAGAATCACAATGCATAGATCTTATTGGGATTCTGATATTTTAAAAACTGTTAAAACTATGAAATTTATGATATAGTTGAAAATTTGAATAGTGGCTCAAAAGTAACTGATGGTATTTTTAAGTATTATTACATTTTTAAGTAAATAATACTATTGTGGTTAAGTTTACCGAAAAGGAATATGTGTGCATATATATATTACACTATACCCATATACACATATATGTACATAGATCTATAATGTTTATGGATGAAAATTAAGGTGTCTGAGATTTGCTTAAAACTAACAAAGGAAGATGAGAAGTAGATAAGAGTGTGAAAACAAAACAAAACAAAAAAGAATATTGTGTAGAGAATGGGAGGATGGGTTAGTGGGAATAAGAATACAAACAAGAAGACCATTCAGGAGCCTCTTGTATCCAGATAAGAGGTGATGGTGACTCAGACTAAAATAATGAAGCAAAGTAGAAGAATTTGAGACACATCTGGGACATGGCCTTGATGGCAAATTGAATGTCTGAGTCAGAGAAAGGAAAGAACCACACGTGACTTCCCCGTTTCCAGTTTGAATAAGTGAGTAGATGTGGTGTCACTCACTGAGATAAGAAAAAACTTGAGGGTGGGTGTCACGAAGGGCAGGTTGGTGGGGAATAAACTTCTGTTGGCATTTTTTACATTTTGACTTTGAAATTTCTATGAGAAATTCATGAATGTATCAAGTAGATAACTGCTAAGGAGAGATCATATAATCTAGGATAAAATTTTATCAATGAGAAGATGGTTTTTAAATCTAGAGGAATTCATCAGCCTGGTCAGGTGGAGAATATAAAGGCAAACATTCATTGAAGCCTAACACATCAAGCACTCAATAGATTTATAGTCTAGTGGAAAGCCACATCAATGGTAAATGCTATGATAAAATATGGGCAAAACAGTGTTGAGTGGGGGTGAGAGAAAGCATCCCTTTCTATCCTAGCTCTCATCCAGTTACATGGGATGGACCATGAAAAAGAGCCAACAAATGTAAACTGAATGACGTATGAAATATTATCACAGTCTGAACTTTCCAACTTCCTCCAAAGGAAATCTCCATTTTTATTGATAACATCATTCTTTCAGTCTTGTCTTCTTACAGACTGAATTTAAAGGGCTGTAGGCACTGGGTAAGATGTCATGCCCAGCATTTGGGATGTCCTCAGTATTAGGAACAGATGGAGCCTGAAGCTGCTGGTCAGAGCAGCCATGAGCAAGCTAGACTCCGATTTTCCTTGGTAGAGGACACTAGAACAGCCAACAAGGCTCAGGGCAGAAGCCCAGCCCAGAGTGCGCTCTTGCTGGCTCACAAGGCCTGATTATGCAACCCCCCATGCCCTTCAAGTTTTCTCCTGCCCTGAATGCACAGTCTGTGAATGAGTGCTAGTTTACAGGCACAGCTGATCCCAGTCTCTTACTTGTCATGTCCTAATGTTTTACAATGTGTTGAGAAGACCCCTGGCAAAAAGCCTCTGTTTAAATGCCTTTTATTATTTTCTTGTTTGTGATGTATCAAGCCAGAGGATCAGGTTTACTGATCAACCTAGTAAAAAATTTTAATCTTTCCATTTTTATGGCCTCCCAGGAAAAATTCCATTTAGGGGGAAAGTAATGACTTTCAGAACTAATTCTCAAACATCCTATTAGCATGTTACCAAAATTGGGGCCCAGCCCTGTCAGGGACTTCAACTCCTCTAAAATATTCCTAATAGTTTTTGTTGGGAAAGTGGTGTGTTCAAGCATTTGGGAAGCAGAGGCTTGGGTGGAGGGGTCCCTGAAAATGTGTGTGTTAGTGTGTGGGAGGGATGAAGGAAGAGACTTGTGAGTTAAGGTCATTCCAACATGCTATCAGGATGCCATTTTCCAGGGACCTTAGCCCACTGAAATTAAAGGTCTTTCTTGCTACCAGATTTTCAAAGAGCAATCACAGCTAGAGGTCACAATCTCCTTTGGTTCTTGCAACGAGCCTGTGAATCAAGTATACCAACCATTACCCACACTAAGAAAAGGGAACTAAAGCTGGGGAAAGCTAAGTGACTTGCTCAGAGTCGTACAGCTTAATAGGTAGCAGCTTCAACCTGGTTGCTTCTGACCTCTGTGTCTACTTTGGTTCCTGCCCTGTGCATGGGTCAAACTACTTTCTGCATAGAGTTTTGCTCCCAGATATAAACAACTCCCACCTCTATTAAAGAGTCTGGAACCCAATGGAAAGGAGATTTGAGAGCATATGCACAAGAGTTGCAACATCCTTCTGCACACAGCATCTTCACTCTGGTGGTTCTTACCTGGTTTCCACTTAAATTCCATGATAGTCAATGTACCTCTTGGATCACTTCATCTGGAACTCCAGTCCTTCAAAGGAACACCCATCTGTAAATCCAGTACTTTCTTTCTAACTTAAAGTGAACATAGCAGAATCCAAGTAAGAGTAATATTAAGAGTGATAGTAAAATCTGCTCTAATTTATCTTCATGTAAGTCATTCACAAACATTGCATTATTAGTAATAACAAATAATTAGTAGCACAAATTACTTGCGATATAGTTTCAAATTGTCACCAAAAGTTGATACCAGGTTTTTTGCCCCATGATATTCTCTTTCATACCTACTACTGTGCCCTATCTACACCCACCCAAGCTCATCTCCATCTACCAACCTCTCAGCCTCTCATGGGGGTAAAAGAGAATGGGATCTGGAGTCAGACATACTTGGGTCTGCATCCTGGCTTGGACACTTTCTTACTGTGTGACCTTGGCAGGTTACTAAGTTTCTCTAAGATGCAGTTATCTCACATGTAAAAGGGAGATAGTAAGAGTATCTGTCTCATATGCTACTGTGAAAACTAAGTGGAGATGAAGATAGATAGATAAATATAGATAGATATGGATGAATAGATAAGAGTAGATGATAGATCGATCGATAGATAGATAGGTATTGTATATGCAAGCTATCACAATGTCTGGCACACATTAACCACTGAACAAATCTTAACTACACTTTTATTACTTCATCCCATATCTATCTAATCCACTTTCTCCACTCTCCTTTTCTGTCAATTTTTCGTGGTCCTGTGTTTACTGTGGAGAGAAACTTATGTTCTGAACTCTCTGGTAAAGAAAACAGTAAGATATTATAAACAGAAGCAGAATGGGAGCTCAATCAAATGAAGCAACATTTGTAGAAGCTCTCCTGGAACCTTATCAAGAGCTACATTAGTAATCCGATGGACTACAAGTTCAATCATTAGTCTCCACTTGGTGCATTGTTGAAGCAATACCTCTCCTTTGCATTTCAAAGACTTACCCACTGGGCCACCCACTGGGTTAGTTTCCTAGACTTTGGGAAGGACTGCTTAGAGGCAAAATGGTGTTTCCTCTCTACTCACCAGCATCAACACTTCAGATTGGGTCCCAAACATTTGCCCCAGCAGAAAGAAGCGGCCCTAGCCGTCAAGAATGCTTCTAGAACACTAATTGAGATCAGATCATGTGTCTGGTCCAAAACATCCCAAGAGAGAAAAGAGACCTATCCCCATGGAGGAGTCTATGCATCAGTGGAACAACAGCAAATGACTCATAAACTGTGAATCCCAACATTGTAAGTGCAGGTGTGTCAACAAGAGATAAAGCAGTAATGGATAAGGCAAAAGCCCAGTGAAAGGTGAGATCATCTCAGGATGACATGTTAATGAGTTATCAAAGGATGCATGAAATTCTGCCAGAGGAGCTAGTTATAGTCCTTTTATCAGCTGTCAGATCCATTTTTAAAATCTTAATCTGACATTGATCTACACTCAAAATCTATAATGGCACCATGCTGTTTTACAAGGGATCATCTGGTGTTCTTCATATCGCAAAGATACTCTATCCAGCCACAGCTAGACCTCCAGGGCAGCTCTCCTGCCCCTTCATCTCTCTTCCTCGGTTGACTCGCCAGCCCAGCTGTACAGTCTTCACTCCAGACTTTTTTCCACTCTCTTTAAGCCCTCAAATAGAAACTCACATGGCATTCTCCCACACCCCACCTCCAAATGCACACATGACCTAAAGCTTACACAACTTAGGGAGAGGAATTCTTTAAGGAAAAGAATACAAAACTGTGAATACAATATTTTGTGTTCATAAGAAATAACACAGAGCACAAATGTTTTAAAAGTGGAAAATACCACAATGTCATAATATATAGAAACATTACACAATGTTTTTAGTAATTAATTGCCTGACACACCTCTATAATACTTTTTCTTACAATTTTTTGCCTGCATACTCTTTGATCATCTCTTCATATAATAATGTCTTTATAATATTATTTTCTACAGAGAGAACAAAAAGATAATTCAGTCTTTCCCTTAGCATGGTTGATAAATTTCTGGAGGGTTTTAATTGATATTTTTAAAAGTTTCTTTCAATTTCCTAATTCTGTTATTGTTTATGTCACACAAATTTTTAGGATCATTGTCAAATTTAGGAAAAACCTCTGTTAATTTTCTTTCAGATATAACCTATAAGATATGGAAGAAACTCCTACAGATTAGCTTCTGACTCCATATTTTTCAAAGTTTGTTTCTCTTCCACCATCCACATACTTCTGATGGCAAGCACCATAGAAAATGTTCATGTTGGCCTATGATCTTTGGTCCTGTACCTACATGTTATGATGCCAGATTAAGTTAATTCAATGGTTGACAGAGTATTCCGGAAGCTATTCCTATACCAAGATTGCTAGAAATTGCTTAACTATACACAGAAGTAACTGAGAACAAAACAAATATATCCCACTAAACCCAAGTTTAACATAGCCCCAACTCAACTTCCATTAACCAGATCCCAAAAATGCTTTTGCCATTTCATTGCCAATCCAGATGAGGGCAAGGTGTGACAAAGAAGAAGCTGAAGTGGAAAGAAACATCAATCTAAACCAACTGCAGTTTAAATATCTTAGTTTGGCAAATTCTATAAAAACATATGAACACATCACTAGAAATGGGAGAGGCCCATGAAAATAAGGGTTCCAGAGCTTTAGGCATCATTAGGTTCATGGTAAATCCACCTCTGTCTCTTCATCCTCCTCTAAGGAATTTGGAGTCATCCCACATAAACTTCTGCAATTTCTCTGCCTCCCATTTCAAAATGTTTCCAGATCTTTAGCTATCCTCTGACCTTTCTCTTTTGCTTCTAAAGGAATATCATATCAACCCATTTGCAATACCAACGCTTCCAGTTAATTCCATCTCTGCTGACCTCTTGCTCCAAAAATTTCTTTTCTTTTTTTTTTTAAGATTCTTTTTATTTATTTACTTTTTTTTAATTTGAGAGAGAGAGAGAGAACACTGGCTGGGAAAGGAGCAGAGGAAGAAGGAGAGAGAGAATCCCAAACAGACTCTGCATTGAGCACAGAGCTGATGCGGGGCTCCATCTCATGACCTAAGTCAAGATCAAGAGTCGGGTGCTTAACCAGCTGAGCCACCCAGAAGCCCCTCCAACAATTTCTTTTTTATCTCACTTTTTTCTGCTCTGTTAGCTTCTTTGACTAAGCCTGGAAATACACCCATGTCCCAACACATTTTAAGTGTTTAGACTGCATTCATCATCTTATCCCCCACATCTGCTCTTCCTTTGTGTTGTACATTTTTATTATGACTCCCATAATCATCCCAGACCCACAGGCTAGAAGACATTGACATTTTTCCTCCAATATTAGTCCTTTTGCCAAGTTTGGCCAAACCAAGATCTATAATATCTCTCTTATCAGACTCTCCATTTTTAGATGGCCTACAATATGATAGTAAAAAATTAGGTTTCCAATCTCCAGCCTTTCTACTCTCTTACCCAGCCAAATACTGACAGAGTGGACGCCTGTTGTTTTGTGTGCCCAGCATCCATCTTCCTTCCTATTGTCAATAACAATGCCCCATTTTTTGTTGGGGAACCACACCTCCCCCATTCTCAGTCCATGTGTGGGCATAGACCCAACTCATGAACAATCAAAGCATTCCATTTCCTAGCCATAATGATTAGTTCAAATTTGGGTATAAATGACTTCAGGCAGACCAGGGAGACCCCAGTCTGAATTTTGGGGGATTTTTTGTTCATTATTGGGAAGAAGGAACTGGTTGTGATAGCTTACTGGCTCCCTCATTAATAAATGGGCTTAATAAAATCTTGACACACGTTCATTTTACATTTGTATTGGAATCATGATTTTACCTTTTTGAAAATTCTCTTTCTGGAGGTCTTCCACCAAGATGCCCAGAGAATTTACCTGACAGAACTAAGTAAACTGTATTATTAGGAAGTGTACCCAGTAAGTAGCTTAAGCCTAGGCACATATTCTCTTTGCTCCCAGAGGTGAATGCCAAGCAACAGTAAAAGTTGAACTTCATTGACTCTCCATTTCTCTAGTTAGCATTTTCTCTTTCTACTAATTGCATATATGTGTGTGTATGTTGAATTTGTGGCTGAGAAATTATTCCTTCTTGGTGTCAGCAAAAACTGGTAATTTCATTTGAATGTATGACCATTTGGTGATCTCCAAAATTGAGTTAATAGATTCTATTAACAAAGACCATTTTTTTTCATCGAGTGAAAGAAGACAGAGAATTTGGTTGTTGTTTGTTTGTTTTTATTTGTTTATTTTTTCATGCTCACTGGGAAGGAAAACAGCTGTTTGCTATCTAGACCACAATGTTTTGGTGTTTCTCTTTCAATTCTTGAACTGTGGTTGACATTATAGGATTGGAGTTTTAAGCAATTTGTATGTCTGTATGTCTGTAATTGGAAAGGCTTTACCTCTGTGAATGTATAATGTTTTTCTATCTCCCAAGGGTATTAATAAATTGGATAATGAAGTCTCTTAAATTAAAGGAATGTTGTTCTGATTATTTTTTACAAGGCAGAAATAAGGCCAAGAGACTTAGGCTATTTGGGAGACCTAAAAAAAAAAAAAAAAAAGAGGAATTTATGCAAATTTATAGATATTCAAAGTAAAATCTGGTGGAGTTTATTGGCTTTGGTTTCCTAGCTTCAAGATTCCAAATAAATCAACAAAATAAAAAGACAACCTATTGAATGGGAGTTTGCAAATCATATATCTGATAAGGGGCTAGTATCCAAAATATTTAAAGAACTCATATAACTCTGGGTGTTATATGAAAACAATGAATCATGGATCACTACATCAAAAACTAATGATGTATTGTATGGTGTCTAACATAACATAATAAAATAAAATAAAAATTTAAAAAAAAACTCATATGACTCAATAGCAAAAAAAAAAGAAAAAGAAAAAGATACAGTCTGACTAAAAAGGGACAGGGTATCTGAACACCCATTTTTCCAAAGAAGAAATACAGACGGCCAACAGACACAAGAAAAGATGCTCAACATCATTGATCATCAGGGAAATGTAAATCAAAACTACAATGAGCTATCACCTCACACTTGTCAGAAAGACTAATATTAACAACACAAGAAACAACAAGTGTTGCTGAGGATGTGAGGAAAAAGGAACCCTCTTTTGGTGGAAGTGCAAACTGGTAAAGCCACTGTGAAAGACAGCATGGAGATTTCTCAAAAAATTAAAAATAACACTACTAGGCATTTATCCAAAAATACAAAAACACTAATTTGAAGGGATATGTGCACCCCTATGTTTAGCAGCATTATTTATAATAGCCAAATTGTGGAAACAGTCCAAGTGTTCATCAATAGATGAATGGATAAAGAAAATGTGGCACTTTTATGTATATTATATATATATAATATATATATATATAATATATATATTATATATATAATATATATATATAATATATATATATATGATGGAATATTATCCAGTGATAAAAAAGAATGAAATCTTGCCATTTGCAACAACATGGATAGGACTAGAATGTATAATGCTAAGTGAAATAAGCCAGTCAGAGAAAGACATATGATCTCACTCATGTGGAATATAAGAAACAAAATAAACAAGCAAAGAAAAAAAAGAGAGAGAGACAAACCCAGAAATAGACTCTTAACTATAGAAAGCAAACTGATGATTACCAGAGGAGGTGGGTAGGGAGGATGGGTGAAATAGGTGATGGGGATTAACGAGTACATTTACAAGGATGAAAAAAATAATAATGAAATAAAATTTTTAAAAAGTGATTGTTAAAAAAAGAAAGAATGATAAAAGAGTAATAAGCTATGTGAAGTGAGTTTAACAGTTTCAGAAGATTTTGGGGGGCTACTGGGTAGCTTAATCGGTTAAGTGTCCAACTCTTGGTTTTGGCTCAGGTCATGATCTTAGGGTCGTGGGATCAAGCCCCTCATTGGGTTCCGCATTCAGCAAGAGTCTGCTTGGGATTCTCTCTCTGCCTCTACCCCTCCCCCCGCTCATGCACATGCTCTCTCTCAAATAAATAAATAAATAAAATATTTTTTAAAAGTTTAAGGAAATTTTTGAACTTGAAACTTAAGTAAATAAAATGATAATTTAAATTTAAAAAACAAAACAAAACAAAAATCAAAGTGTCTTCCCTGCCACTCTTCTGGAACTCCCAAACCTCCTCATGCAACAAAACACCAATCTCTGGCACAGCAGATGACCCTCAGGATCCTACTTCTACAATGGCCAATGTCCATTGTGATTGGTTGGTGCCCATGCCATACTGGTTCATAAATAACATTTTTAGTATCACCCCCACTTCTACTTCCTTTCACTTTCTATATATCCCCTTCCTTTTTTCCACCACCAAATTTTAATGATTACATTATTTCCTTATTTCGTCTAGAATTTGCTTTTATGCTGTTAGATTGATTGAATTCATAGTAATTCTTTATATTTTTATTAAATCTTTTTAACATTATATTTTATGTTCTATTTAAATTGCATCTTCTTATTTAAAGAAAAAATGTACTTTGATTCCTCTTCAAATCTGCCTGGTCATTTCTTGATAGTTTCTTTCCTTATTAATATTTTAAAGTCCTCTTTCATTTACTTAAAGGTATTAAACACTCCTCTTTTTTATAGTCTACATCCAATGATTTCCATATCTGTTGGTATGGCTTCACATTTTGTTGTTTTTGCTGACCCTCATCCACAATGACTGGTTTTCTTATGTGTTTAGTACTTTGTTCATGTTCATTGGAACTTAATTGTAGACTTTTATACTCATGATTACAGTTTGTTAAAGCTAAAAGATAGAGATTGAAATCAGCAAAGGTAATGTGGCTGACCTTAGTTACTCAGTCGTCAGCCCCTTCAGATGTCAACTGATACTACTTGGCCTGAGGCACCCACCATAAATCACATTTTCAGTATAAACTATCTAGTGTGGCCCAAGGCCACAGGTAAACAAAGACAGGCAGGATATGTCCAACTAGTCAGAAGATCAACAAGAAAATAGAAGACTCAAACAACACTACAAGCCAGCTACACATAACAGACATCTATAGAACACTCCTCTCAACAACAGCAGAATATACATTTTCCCCAGTGCACATAAAATATCCTCTAGAGTAAAACATATGTATGTCACAAGACAAGCCTCAAAGTTTGAAATTATCCAAAGTATGTTCCCTGACCACAATGGCATTAAATTAGAAATCAACACACAACAACATTTGGAAAACTGACAAATAGTGTGGAAATTAAAATAACAAACTTGAGGGGCACCTGGGTGGCTCAGATGGTTAAGCGTCTGCCTTCAGATCAGATCATGGTCCCAGGGTCCTGGGATCGAGCCCCACATTAGGCTCTCTGCTGAGCGGGAAGCCTGCTTCTCCCTCTCCCACTCCTCCTGCTTGTGTTCCCTCTCCCGCTGTGTATCTCTCTGTCAAATAAATAAATAAAATCTTTAAAAATAAAAATAATAAAATAATAAAATAACAACCTTGAAAATAACCAAAAAGCAAAGAAAATATCACAAGGGAAATTAGAAAATACCTTGAGATGAATGAAAAATTTAAAAAGGCAAGTTACCAACAGTTATGAGATGCAGCTAAGGCAGTGCTCAGAGGGAAATGTATAGCTACAAATACCTATATTGAAAAAGAAGACTTCAAATCAATAACTGAGTGTCTAGGCCCACAATTCAGCCTTTTTAAGCCTGTGGACTCACAGTAGCAGCTTTGAGAATAGGACAATATTCTCAAAAGCCTTGTAGGCTTCCTGTGTATGTCATGGGGATCCACATCATTAGATAAGTGGGTCTCTACAGATCCTTCCTGGATAACCTCATTTGTATTCCTAATTTCTGCTGGGATAGCTGATGGTTTACATGAATCACACACTTAATCTCTTCAACAAAATGTTGACCAGTCATACCCTTGGACTTCTCTCTAGAGCATGCTTTTCCAATAATAAGCTTCCTAATTTTAGCATCCTTTGCAATCCAGATAGGCCAAGAACACTTCAAATCATCAAGCGCTGGTTCCACTTTGTTTAACAAATCTCTCTTCAGTTTATTTCATTCCTCTCACATTTTACTCTAAGCAGCAAGAAGAAACAAGGCTTCACCTTCCTTTGCTAAAATCTCCTTAGTTAAATATCTACATTCATTGCTTATAAGTTCTGACTTCATCTCAAGAGTAGAACACAATTCAGCCAAGTCTTCTGCCACTTTATAATAAAGACTGCTTTTCCTCCAGCTTCCAGTAACATGCTCCTCATTTTCTTTTGAGATGTCACCAGAAGCACCTTAACATTCATATTTCTACTAGCATTCTCTTCATGACGATATATGTACTCCTGAGATGAAAGAAACTTTCTCTACCATGCTCTTCACTTTCTTCTGAACTCTCAATAGAATCACCGTTAACATTCACATCTTGGTAATCTAGGCTTTCTCTTTCTTTCTTTCTTTTTTTTAAGATTTTATTTATTTATTTGACAGAGAGAGACACAGTGAGAAGGGAACACAAGCAGGGGGAGTGGGAGATGGAGAAGCAGGCTTCCCACTGAGCAGGGAGCCCAATGTGGGGCTTGATCCCGGAACCCTGGGATCATGACCTGAGCCTAAGGCAGATGCTCAATGACTGAGCCAACCAGGTGCCCCAATCTAGGCTTTTTCTATCATGCACCTAAAAATTCTTCTACCTTCTGCTAATTACTCCATTCCAAAGCCAACCCCACAGTTTTAGGTATTTGTGAGGTATTTGTTTAGGTATTGTTTGCTGCTTCCCAGTGCCAAAATCTGCATTAGTTTCCTGGGGCTTCCAAAACAAATTACCACAAATGTGGTGGCTTAAAACAATATAAGTGAGAGATGCCTGTGTGGCTCAGTTGGTTAAACATCTGCCTTTGGCTCAGGTCATGATCCCAGGGTCCTGGGATTGAGTCCCGCACAAGGCTCCTTGCCTAGCAGGGTGCCTGCTTCTCCCTCTGCCTGCCGCTCCCCCTGCTTGTTACTCTCTCTCTCCATCTGATAGATACATAAATAAAATCTTAAGGAAAATAGAAGTGAATTGTATCAGAGCTCTGGAGTCCAGAAGTCTGAGATCAAGGTCTCAGCAGCATTGGTTCCTACTGGAGTCTGAAGGAGACTCTGTCCCATGCTTCTCTCCAACTTTCTGATGGCTCTGTCCTTCCTTGACATTCCTTGGCTTGTAGATGCATCACTCCATTCTTTACCCCTATCATCACATGGCTGGCCCCATCTTTCCCTGTGTCTTTTCTTTTCTGCTCTCATGAGGATGCTCATCACCAGATTTAGGGCCCACCCTAATCCACAGTGATCTCATCTTGAGATCCTCACCCTAGTTACAGTTCCAAGGCACCTACTCCAAATAAGACCAGATTCTGAGGTTCTGGGTGGATCTATCTTTTGGGGGATACCATTCAACCCATTATATTGTACAACTCTGAATATACTAAAACCATTACATTGTATTCTTCAAATGTGTGGCTTTTATGGTATCTGAATTATATCTCAATAAAGAAGTTTAAAAGAAAGATATAATAAATCTTTCTTCACTTTTTTGAAAAGTTAGCAAAATAACCATATAAAAACACATTAAAAAAAACAAAAACATTTGCTGCTAAAATAAGCCACTGAGCCCAGAAATATTTATAGAGCATATAAAAAGAGAGAGTGTCCCATCTCTTTCTAAGAAGCCAGGATAATTGTTATGCCAATGCAGAATAAGTACAGTCCAGAAAGAAAACAATATACTAACTACTCAAAACACAGATGCAAAGCAGAACACTATGTGATTATCTCAACAGATTTTTTAAAAATCATTTAACAAAATTGTGCATTTATTATACATTTTAAAACCTTAAATTAATAAAGGATATCTACAGAAATTAGGTAATACAGTAGAAACGTTCATTTTAAAGTCTGATAGACAAAGAGAAAGATATCCTATTGATTATATTTTTTCTGAAGAGCCCAGACTGATACAACATTCTTTTACTTTTAATCTATTTGTGTCTTTATATTTTAGGTACATTACTAAAGGCAGAATATAATTGGGTCTTGATTTTTTTATGCAATTTGGCAATCTCTATATTTTAATTGTTTTTTTTAGAATATTTACATTTAATGTTAATATTGATATGGTTACGCTTAAGTCTGTCATTTTGCTATTTATTTTCTTTGTCCTATTTGTTCTTTGTTCTATTTTCCCTCTTTTTCTATTTAGGTAGTGAGAGATCACCCAAAGAGAGAGAGAAAGAAAGAGAGACAGAGATATTTATTTTGGGGAACAGGCTCACATGTATATGAAGGATGGCAAGTCTAGAAACCATAGGGCAGAGCAGCAGGCTGGAAATTCAAGTAAGAGTTGATGTTGCAGTCTTGAGTTGGAAATTCACAGACTAGGCCAGCAGGCCAGAAACTCAGACAGAATTTCTATTACAGTCTTGTGTCAGAATTCCTTCTTCTCCAGAAAACCTGTTTTGCTCTTAATGTCTTCAATTGATTAGCTGAGGCGCTAACCATATTATGGAGAGTAATCTTTACTTAAAGTCAACTGATTGGAGGGGTGCCTGACTGGCTTAGTTGGAAAAGCATGTGACTCTTGATCTCGGGGTTGTGAGTTCAGGCCCCATGTTGGGCATAGAGATTACTTAAAAACAAACAAACAAACTTTAAAAATTTCAAAAAATATTTTAAAGTCAACTGGTTGTAAATGTTAATCATATCTACAAAATACCTTTACAGCAACATCTAGACTAGTGTTTTACCAAAAACTGGGCACCATCACCTAGCTAGGTTGACACAAAAAATTAACTGTCACAGATGGAAACAGACTAACGACACTAACAGAAGTCAAAAGAAAGTTGGAATGGCTATGTTACTACTACAAAAAGCAGATTTTAAGGTAAAGAATATTGTCATAGATAAAGAAGGACATTTCCTAATGATAAAGGTGTCAGTTTTTCAAGAGGGCAAAGCAATCTAAACATACCTAAGAACAGAACTTTAAAATATGTTAAGTAAGAACTGAAAGAATTGCAAAGAGAAATATACAAATTGCAAAAAGAAATACACAATGATAGCCAAATATTTCAATACCCATCTCTCAATAATTGAAAAAAACAGGCTGAAAGAAAATCAGTAAGGATACAGGAGATTTGAACAACACTATCAACCAAATTGAACTGATTGATATTTATAGGGCACCCACCCCAAAAAAGCAAAATACATACTATATTAAATTATAAACACAACATTTACTGAGAAAGGCCATGTTTGGAGCCATGAAACTAGTCTCAATATATTTAAAATAATTCAAGTCATACGAAATTATGTTTTGTGACCATATGGAATCAAAACAGAAATAAGTAACAGAAAGTTATCTGGAAAATGCTCAAATATTTTAAAACTAAAAGCCAATTATAAATAACCCAAGAGTCAAAGCAAAAACTCAAATAGGTAAATGGGTGTGACTGTGTTCCAATAAAACTTTATTCACACACAAAAAAATCAAATAGGTAAACATAAAGTATTTTGAACTAAATGAAAGTTAAAGCTGAACATAAAAGAATTTGTGAGATGCTGCTAACACAGTTCTTAGGGGAAAAATTATAGCATTAAATGTCTATAGTAGAAAAAAGGAGATTCACAAATCAATGACCTCAGCTTCCATGAAAAGAAAACAGAAAATAAGAGCAAATTAAACAATCAGAAGTAATGAAATAATTAAGATCAAAGCAGAAATCAAACAAATAGAAAACAGAACTAATAGATAAAATCAACTAAACCAAAAGCTGGTTCTTTGAGAAGTTCAATAAAATTGACAAACCCTAGTTACACTAATAAGGAGAAAAAGAGCATACCAATTGCTAATTACCAAAAAGAAAAATGTAACATCACCACAGATTCCATAAAATTAAAAGGATAAAAAATAACTATTATGAACAACTTTATGTCAAAAAAATTTACAACTTAGGTGAAATTGAAAAATTCTTTATTTGTCAATTTATGAAAGTTCACTTATGAAGAAATAGATAACCTGAGAGTCATGTCTATTAAAGAAATGGAATTTATAGTTAAAAACCTACCAACTAAAAATCTCTAGATATAGATGCCTCAATGGTAAAATTTAGGAAGAAAGCCAATAACAATTCTACACAAACTTTCAGAAAATTGAGGATAAGAGAATACTTCCCAAAACTCATTCTATGAGGCCTGCATTACCCTGATACCAAAAAGAGACATTGCAGGAAAAGAAAACTACATATCAATATCCCTCATAAATATACATGCAAAAATTCTAAACAAAATTTAGCAATTACACTCCAACAATTAAAAAAATAGTAATGTACCATGACCAAGTGGGTCTTCCCCAGAAAATAAATTGATTCAAAAAATCCACCAATACAATTCACCATACTAACAAATCTAAAAAAGACAAATCATATGATCACCTTAACAGACTCAGAAAAAGCTTTTGACAAAATGCAATATCCATTCCTGTTAAAAAACAAACAAACAAAAAACTCTACATTATATGTTAAAAAAAAAAAAAAGAGGATAGTAGGAAGGGAAAAATGAAGGGGGGGAAATGAGAGGGGGAGACAAACCATGAGAGTCTATGGACTCTGAGAAACAAACTGAGGGTTCTAGAGGAGAGGGGGGTGGGGGGATGGGTTAGCCTGGTGGTGGGTATTAAAGAGGGCACTTATTGAATGGCGCACTGGGTGTTACACGGAAACAACGAATCATGGGACACTACATCAAAAACTAAGGAGATGAACCATGAGAGACTATGGACTCTGAGAAACAAACTGAGGGTTCTAGAGGGGAGGGGGGTGGGGAATGGGTTAGCCCGGTGATGGGTATTAAAGAGGGCACGTTCTGCATGGAGCACTGGGTGTTATGCACAAACAATGAATCATGGAACACTACATCAAAAACTAATGATGTAATGTATGGTGATTAACATAACATAATAAAATTAAAAAAAAAAAAACTCTTAGCAAACTAGGATGAAGAAGGAAACTTCCTCACCTCATAAAGAGCATCTACCAAAAAACCTACAGCTAACAGCATAGTTGATGGTGAAAACCTGAATGCATTCACCTAAGTTCAGGAACAAGACAAAGACATCTGCTCTCACAACTTTTATGCAACATGGTACTGGAGTTTCTAGCCAGTGGAACCAAGCAACAAAAAGAAATTAAAGGCATACAGATTAGAAAGAAAGAAGTAAAACTTTCTTTATTTGAGACAGTGTAATCATCTATGTAGAAAATCTAATAGAATCTACAACAAAGCTACTAGAACTAATAAATGAGTTTAAGTAAGGTTGCAGAACACAAGAGCAATACACACAAAAACTATTTCTATACACTAGCAACAAACAGTTGAAATTAAAATTTAACAATAATACCATCAAGATATATGAAGTACTTAGGGATAAATCTGACCAAAAATATGAAAGACTTGTATGCTAAAAAATAAAGAATATAGCTGAGAGAAATTAAGAAGATCCAAATAAATGGAGACATATGCTGTTTCTGGGTTAGACAACTCAATATTGTTAAGGTGTCAAATCTTCCCAAATTCCCAGCAGGAATTTTTGTAGAAATTGACAAGCTGAGGGGCGCCTGGGTGGCTGTCATTAAGCATCTGCCTTAAGCTCAGGTCATGATCCCAGGGTCCTGGGATCCAGCCCCGCATCAGGCTCCCTGCTCCGCGGGAAGCCTGCTTCTCCCTCTCCCACTCCCCCTGCTTGTGTTCCCTCTCTCGCTGTGTCTCTC